>NW_024412397.1:20183368-20423368 GCF_014898765.1 Herpailurus yagouaroundi
CCTTCCTTCCTTCCTTCCTTCCTTCCTTCCTTCCTTCCTTCCTTCCTCCTTCCATGTTTGCTTAGACCAGCTAGTTAGAGCATTAGGGTAATGCTGTCAGTATGGGTTGGAACTTGACATCAATGACAGTTAGTAATAAATACTTGGCTCCATGACCCAAGAGTATTCTGCGTATTCTTCCTCAGAAGGGTGCTGAAGGGGGAGAGGCATGGACCCATCTGCACTGGGTGGAAAACTCCTTAAAGCATGTGCTTTGCTGCTGGTGAGTTGGTAGGTAATGTTGATATAAGTGGACAGCACTCATGTGTTGCTCCTTCCTCCTGGAGAATTCCTTCAGCATTTAGGCATGCATTAGTAACTCTCAGTTAAAAAGTAAGATGAAATACAATAACTCTCCTTTGGGAGGGGGAGGACACGCAGAGTGCTTTAACAGTATCTGCAATGCTTTATTTTTGAGGGGGGAAATGATAGAATGTTATGGTTAACAACTCTATGCTTGAAATATCTCATAATTAAAAACAAAACAGAAACGTGACAAACTAAACAAACACTCTCGCTCTCATTCACATTCACTTCTGACCACCATCCTGTTTCTTGCCCTCCTTCAAAGCAAGAGTTTTGTCAGTTGTTGTCTCTCCTGGCTGTCTCTGAATCCCTTCCACCCATACACTTTTTATTTTGAGTCTAATGCCGATCAAATATTTCAAAGCATACTGTATCATATAATGCTTGACACCTACAGAATAATGCATGTAGCATATGTAAATTATGAAACTTAATGGTAGAACCGAGACCCTCTGGATCCACCACTCAACATAAGAACCAGAGCAGTGTCAGAACATTTGCCTCTCCTTGTGAGTTCCTTTCTTACCCACACCCCCCATCTTCCTTGCCAGAGTTATATATCTCTTGATCTTTTGAAGTAGTTTTATGACATATATATGTATTTCTAAATAATGTGTTGATTTTACTTGATGGAGCAGTATAAAAAAAGTGACATTCTTACACTGTCTTATGCTATTTACTTTTTCCATTTGGTATTATGCGTTTTTGTCAATGTTGTTACATGTGGCGTTAGTTCATTCTACCTGCTGGCGGTGCATATCCCTCAATTTATTTACGCACTATCTCGTTAATAACTAAGTTAATGAACCTTTGGATTGATCCCCATTTTTTTAGGAACTGCACACCTTCCAGAACATCTTGATGCACTCTTGATCACTTTTTTTTGATATTTGTAGGGTAGATATCTATGAATAAAATTGGTTGTAGAGTTATGCAAATGTTCAAAATGATGAGATAGTGCCAAATTGTTTTCTGAAGTTTGTTACCAATTCACATTCTTCCCAGCAGCTTCAAAGATTACTCTTGAGGCATATGGTTGTCCACCTTTGGTGTCATCAAATGTCTTAATTTGTATCAATATAGTCAGTATAAGATGTCAAATGTATCTCGCTGAGGTCTTGATTTGCATTTCACTGATAATTAATAAGGTTAAACATCTTGTATGCATGTATTTATTTATCATTCATGTTTGTTCTTTTGTGAAATCTCCCTCCCCCCCCTAGTTTTTTATTGAGTTGCTGGGTTCTTTTCTCACTGATTTGTAAGTGTTCTTAATAATTTTTTGGATATAATTATTTCTCAGCGGTTCATGCTACAGATACTTTCCCTTATGTTATGACCTGTATTTTTTACCCTCTATTTTATAGCATCTTTTGAAGAATGGAAAACAACAAATTTAATGTATTCATATTCATATTCATATTCATATTATTATTATTATTTTGCCTTTACCTTTTCATGTTTTGTGCTGTGGTTGGAAAGTTCATCTCTACCCAAGGTCATAACGATATTCTCTATGTTTCTTCTGAAAAGGCTTTCATAGTTCTGACTTTTGCCTTTAAGTTTTTAATATAGTTGGGGTTGATTTTGTAGAGTGGGAAGTATGGATCCAAGTCCACCATTTCCATAAATGTCTTGATAGCCAATTGTTCTAGAAGCATTTATTGAAAAGTCTGTCCTTTCTCAAGGCATCTACAATGCCACTTATGTAATATTTTAAGTTTCTTCATTTGTAAAGGTCTTTATTTTGAGCCCTTTAACCTAATCTATAGTTTGTCTACTTTTGCCTAGGTACCATATTATCATAAATGTTATATTACATTTTGGTATCTGGTAGGTAAATTCCTTCCTCTTCCTTCTTTTGTTGCACATGTACACATTTTACTTTTGGTTGGTGGGGGCTCATGTTCTTCCACAGAATTTTTAAAAGAATTTTAAAAATAACATCA
This sequence comes from Herpailurus yagouaroundi, assembly GCF_014898765.1. Classification (NCBI taxonomy): domain Eukaryota; kingdom Metazoa; phylum Chordata; class Mammalia; order Carnivora; family Felidae; genus Herpailurus; species Herpailurus yagouaroundi. Next base: position 20,185,663 of record NW_024412397.1, read on the forward strand.
AGGTTTTTCATAAGCCTTTTAGGGATTTTATTGAAATTACGTGGAAACCAATGATCAACTTGGAGAACATTAATATATTTTTAACAAGATTATCTCCACTCATGTATCTCTTCATTAGGTCATGTTTGGTATCACAAAATAAGGTTTTAGAATTTTTTCATGACGTTATGTATATCTTTTGATGATTTATTCTTAGATATTTCACTTTTTGTTACTATTTTTAATGTGTTTTAATTCAGTGTTCAAATTGTTTGTTGCTGGTATATATAAATACAATTGATTTTTGCATATTGATTTATATTATATCCAGCCTTGTTGTTAAACATATTAAGTCTAGAAATGTCTTTGTGTTTTCTTTAGTTTTTCTTATAGGTAGTCATATCATGTGTGAATAATGACAGTTGTGTTGTTTTTTCTTTGAAACGTTTATAGTTGGCTTTTCCCTCCTCTTTTCTTGTCTTACTGTGCTATCTAGAACCTTAAGTACACTGTTAAGTAGAAACAGCAATAGTGGATATCCTTGTCCTTTTCCTGATTTTTCCCTGTTGACATTGACAATAGTAGATATTTTGTTAAGGAGATTTCCTTCTATACATATTCTGCTAAGAGTTTTATCATGAGTGGCATTGAGTTTTATAATATGCTTTTTCTACATATATTTAAATTATTATTATTTTTAAGTGTTTATTTATTTTTGAGAGATGGGAGGGGAGCAGAGAGAGAGAGGAAGACACAGAATCTGAAGCAGGCTCCAGGCTCTGAGCTGTCAGCACAGAGCCCGACGCGGGGCTTGAACTCACGAACTGTGAGATCATGACCTGAGTCGAAGTCAGAGGCTCAACTGACTGAGCCACCAGGTGCCCCTAAATTATTAATTTTAGATCCTCTTTAGTGTGTTTATGTTGTGAGTGACATTTACATTTTTCCCTATGGTAAATTCCTCTTGCATTTTGGGGATAAAATTAATGTGATCATGATGTATTTGTATTACTTTCTTTTATTATTGAGACACAGAGAGAGACATAGCATGAGCATGGGGAGGGCAGAGAGAGGGGGTGACACAGAATCTGAAGCAGGCTCCAGGCTTCAGCTGTCAGCACAGAGCCTGATGGAGGGCTCGAACCCACGAACCGCGAGATCATGACCTGAGCCAAAGTCGGACACTTAACCGACTAAGCCACCCAGGTACCCCTGTTTGTATTAACTTTCTTAAAAATAGTATTCTGGGGGCGCCTGGGTGGCTCAGTCGGTTAAGTGTCCGACTCCTGATTTCGGCTCAGGTCATGATCTCAGTTCGTGAGATGGAGTCCCGGGTCACGTTCTGCACTGACACAAGAGCCTGTTTGGGATTCTCTCTCTCCCTCTCTCTCTCTGCCCCTCCCCTATTCACATACTCTCTCTCTGTCTCTCAAAATAAGTAAATAAACATTTAAAAAAATAAAAATAATATTCCAGACTCAATTTTCTAATATTTTCTATCTGTGCTTATAACTAAGATTGGTATATATTTCTTTTCTTACTGTCCTTGTCTAGTTTTGATTACAAGTTTATATTAACCCGTAAAATGAATAGGGGAATATTTCCACTCTTTTTTCTCTAGAAGAGTCCGTATAAGGTTGAAATACTCTGTTCCTTGAAATGTGGTAAAACTTATCTATATAGCTATATGAACCTGATGTGAGAAGATTTTAAACCATTGATACAATTTTTAAATAAAAACTGTTGAGAATGAGAATGTTACTTCTTTTTTCAGATAGTTTTAAAATCATGTGGAAAAATACATATATATGATATATATAACTTTTTTTCATTTCATATAAATTTTTCAGTTGACTGCCATAAAGTCGTTCATGGTATTTTCTTAGTAGCTTTTTAATCTCTGCTGACTCTATAATTAAGTTTCATTTTTCATTCCTGATTTGATTTGTGTTTTCCTTGATCAAGGTCACTTGAGGTTTTTCTCATGTTTGTCTTCAAAAAGAATCAACTTTAGCTTTATGGATTATTATTGTATCTGTGTCTGTTTTCTACTTCACCAGTTTTTAATCTGGTTTCATTGCCTACTTGATATTTATTTTGGGTTTCTCTGATTTTTTTTCTAACTTCCTGAGTTGACCACTTAGCTTATTAAATTGTCATTATTTTTTTTTAAATGTAAGAACTTAAGCCTGTAACATAACCTCTAAGTACTGCTGTCATGTATTCCATAGGTTTTAGTATGTAACACGTTCATTATATTTGATTTATAACTGTTTTAAAATTTCCAGTATGATTTCTTCTTTGACCTTTGCAGTATTTATTGGTGCCTTGGAAATTTTACAAATGAATATGTTATTTATCCCTTATTATTGACTTCTAATGTAATTTAATGGTCAGAGAACAGTTCTGTGTGACAAAAGTTCTTTGGTTTTTGTGAGACTAGCTTTATTGTCAGTTTTGATTAATCAGTTTTCATTCATAAATGATCCATTGTTTGCTTGAGAAGAATGTGTATCTTCTTCATATTGAATTGAAGGATCCATATGTGTCCAGAAATATAAGCTTCTTAATTGTGCCTTAAAATCATCTATACCTTTACTAATGTTTTGTCTGCCGGACATGTTTGTCATTTAGAGAAATAGATTGAAATAATCTCCCTGTGATTCTGTTTTGGCATTATATATGTTGCTATTGTATTGCATGCATTTAGGTTTGGAATTGCTAGATTTTCCTGGTTAATTAAACTCTTTATCATTCTGTATATGGTCATCCTCTTTCTGCTCTTTTGTCTTTAATCTGTTTTTTTCTGTTTTAGTATAGTTATCTCATTTTCCTTTTGACTAATATTAGTCTAGCATAGTTCTCTTTTAAACTTCTATTTTCAATCCATCCATGTTGTGTTTTCGGTATGCCAGCTTCAGCTGAATTTTACCTTTAATCTAATCAGATAATATCAAATTAGTTAAATCCATTTATTTAATTTTGTACTTCAGTTCACGCCACGTACATAGACTACAAAGGTGCCTTTTGAAATTGTGCAACATGGATGCTTTCTTACTTTATTTGCCCCTCTCATTGTGTGAAATTTGTTTCTATTTTTTAATGGTTACCTTTGAGATTCTACTATACATAGTTATCTGTCACAGTCAAAAGTTTGTCTACAGTCTTAATTCTCTATTGAAATAATTTTAGGACCATAGAGTACTGTTCCTTCTATCACTCCCCTCCCTACCTAGAGTATTTCTGTTTTGAGCTTTAAAATATTTTCTAAAAATAAGGCGTTATTTTATAGACATTGTTTAAATTTACTAGTTCACTAATTTCATTGCTCATCACTTTCTGGCATTTTAGATCTTCTTTATGGGATTGTGTTCATATTTGATGAAGTATATCCTTAAGGTGTTTGGAATATGGATGCTAAAGGTCAAGTCTTGTATTTTTGTTAATTCAGAATTTCCTAATTCTTGTTCTTGAAAGATAATTTTGCAAGACACACAATTCCAGATTGACTTTTGTTTTTCTCATTACTCTGATGATTTTATTCTATTGTCTTCTGAATTCCATGTAGCCCACGAGAAGTCTGTAGTCTGAGTAATCACCATTTCTTTCTAGGACATCTGCCTTTCCCCTGACTTCTCTTGCTTTTTTAGGTATTTAGCAAACCTAGTTCATTAAACCTCTCAGCAACTTTTGAGAAAGGTTCTTTTCTTTTTGGTGAAAGTTCTAGGCATCTGGCTTCTCCATACCACATTTTCCTAGTGTTTTTTTCTGCCTCTCCTTTGCTGGCTGCTCTTCTGCCTAACTGTACGTTGAGTCTCTCAGGGATCATACCTCTTGTGTTGAGAGGCCTCAGTCTGGAATCAGACTGGGTTGGTTATCATCCAGCTGTTAGCAGTGAGACCTTGTTCCCTTCGTGTAAAATGGGTAGAAACAGACTGTTGGGAGAATTCAAGAAGATGATAATGCTATGTACTTAATCCATGTCCAGCATATATTAGGCTGTCAGTACATGTCTACTTTTATTCTCGTGTGGATTTTCTTCGTAGTCATCTCATCTGTTTCCAAAGTAACAACTTTCGTATGTATTGCTCCAGTCCTATTTGTGTCTTTGGTTTCCTCCCCTCCCCTTAATATATGTCTCCTCGACATCTCTGTATCTCAGGAGTGGCGTTACCATGCACCTAGTTGAGTAAATCAATATCAGGACAACTGAGACTTCCTTTCTCTTCCTTTCTCCCCATCTAATCCTCATGGAGTTCTGCTTTCCACCTCTACTTTTACCAGCCAAGATCAAGGCACCATCGTTTCCTGTCTGGTCTAATCAATGTCCATGTTTCCACTTATTTCCTGTTGAATCCCTACTCCAAAGCAGCCAGATTGAGTTTTTGAAAAATGTCAAAGAGAGCATTTCATCTCCCAATGTTCATGTTTTTCACTCTTACAAACACTTTCAGTGCTAGAGAGAAACTTCTGTACTCCTTAACATATCTCAGAGGTACCTCCATAGCCTCATTTGATTCCCTTCTCCTGTTGCTCTCTTCATCAAGCTGCATTGGACTTCTTTTAGGTCTTGGACTTTTCTGAGCTTTTCCTTGATTCAGGGCCTTTGCACATGTGCTGGAGCACCTCTCCTCTTGATCTTTGCTGGCTAACTCCATTCAGATCTCATCTGAAATGCCATTTTCCCAAAGAGGTTTCCTTTGATCTCCTAATCTAAATTAAAAGTTCTTCTGATTCAATAAATACAGGATTTGTTTAACAAATCATTCAGTCAGCATGCATACGCTTTTTAATTTGAATCTACTGATTAAGAGGATTGATGGTTCTGTGGGATCTTGACTCATTTTCAGTTTAGTCACAGTGTTGTCATTGGAAGCCACTCAAGTTCTTATCTTTTGTGTTCATTGGTCTGGTTTTCAAGGTCATATAAATTTCTGATTATTATACTTGTTTTTGCATTTCACATGACATTTTGCATATAGAATTTATTGCCAGATAAAATATTCTCCAGTCAGGGATTAGACAACTCACCCTCACTTAGTACTATATGTTAGGTCATTATCTTATGTAAAGCCCTGAAATCTGGTCATCCCTAATTTACTAAAGAGGAAACTGAGACTCAGAGAATCTTCTAACTTGTCCAAGGTTGTAGAGGTAGTGGGGGCAGAGCCTTGGTTTAGTCTCTATGTTTGAACTCCAAGAGGATAGCTTGTTCTATACCTTCTGCTTTATTTCTTCTATGAGCAAACTCCTGACAAATTCCTATGTAGTGAGTACAGTTCACAAAGTTTTTTTTTACATATATTACCTCATATAATATGTACATCAGGTTCTCGAAGGGGCATGACATTTTTGACATTTCATCATGATTCAAGCTTTTTATTTACTAATTTATTCTCCAGAGCATCCCCTTGAGGTCTTCGAGTTTATAGATGATAAGAGTTAAGCAAAGAGTGATTAAGGGAGTTCTCAGAAAAATTACACAAAGGAAGATTGAGTTGCTGACAAGTATTTTTTCATTATCCAGAGAAGGAGAAAACATAGAAACTTCTTTAATTTCAATAGCTGTGTCTGTGTGTCTTCTGTCTGGTTGACTGCTATCTGTTGGTATCTATCCATGATAGAATATGTTTTAGAAAAAAATGCAACCAGCACAACTAGGCCTGGGTTTTATAGATATTATTCTTAGGAGAAGGCTAAAGTTTTTAAAGTGAATTGTTTATAAAGGAAAGTATTAACTAGGTAAATGTTCAGTTAGTACTTAGTTCTGGCAAAAAAACAAGAAAGTAGAACTGAAATATGGGAAGCACCATTGGAAGCACCATTGGGTGAGTTGGATTCTGGAGCCAAGCAGGGTATCCTTGGACAGACCAAAGGAAGGACATGAGGGAGGGGCTGTGTAAGTGCTCACGGGTGAAGTTCTCTGGCCAGGGCTTACCCAGTGCCTTCTTTGGCTCCGCCTCCTCTACTAATTACTTTGCTTATTGGCCGGGCATTCTGGTTCGAATATGCATTTTGATGTTTTGATTTTATAAAGCGACAATTTAAAGGAAACATATGCTAATACTCAGTCCCTCGCATTATGGATTTTACCATTTTACCTCTTGTATGTCTAGGATCTAAAAAAGCAATTTTCCTTAAAAGAAGAACTCATTCTCCTTTATATTAAAGACTTCAGAATAAATACATGTTTCTGAAACTAGAATGACACAGACTAGGGTAGGGGTCAGCAAACTTCTTCTGTAAGGAAGCAGATAATAAATAGTTTTGGCTTCGTGGGCCATATACTTTCTGTCTGAATTCTCCTGCTGTAGCACGAAACCAGCTGTAGGTAACAAGTAAACCAAAGAGCATGACTGCGTTCCAATACAACTTAATTTACCAAAGCAGATAGCAGCTGGATATTGCAGGGGTGAGGTAGGGCATGGCTTGTAGACCTTCAGTCTAGAGAAATGTACTTTAGACTTAAGCGTAAAAAGGATGGGCTTCTCCTCCTATCATGGCCTCTGTGATATTGGACAACTCACTCTAAATCTCAGAGTGACAATGTTCATTTCAAAAGTAGGACATACACATTTTCTTGTATAGATGATACCTGTTTTCTTGATTTTTTAAAAAAATATTTAATATACATAAAATACCACAATATTGAGCATGTGTTACTTTTGTACACAGAACAAACTATTTAAACATTTAAACATGAGCTAGGGGCTCCTGGGTGGCTCGGTCAGTTGAGCGTCTGACTCTTGATTTCAGCTCAGGTTATGATCCCAGAGTCATGGGATCGAGCCTTGTATTGGGCTCTGGAGCTGAGCATGGGGTCTGCTTAAGATTCTCTCTCTCTCTCTCTCTCTCTCTCTCTCTCTCTCTCTGTCTCTCTCCCTCTCCCCCACATGCATGCTCTCTCTCTCAAAAAGAAACTAAACAAACAAAAACATGAATTAAAGAAGAAAGTTGTGACAATAATATATATATATATGTGAAAGAATATTGTAAGGAGTAAATGAGATTCTTTGTGGAACTTAAGATGGACATAGCTAGATCAATAAGTAAGCATTGGGCGCCTGGGTGACTCAGTTGATTAAGCATCTGACTCTTGATTTTGGCTCAGGTCAGAATGTCACAGTTGTGGGATCGAGCCCCATGTGAAGCCCTACTCAGAGTGTGGAGCTTGCTTGGGAATTCTCACTCTCAGCCCCTCTCCTGCTTGTTTTCTGTCTCTCTCAAAATAAATAAACATTAAAAAATAAGTATTAGGTATGAAGATCATTATGGGGAAAGATTGTTCTTTACTTGTATATTTTGTGCCATAAATATCTTACTAGATAGTCATTAATTGATTAGTTTTATAGTGTTTATATATTTATCAATTAATTTAGCAAGTTTATTGAGTCTTCACTATGTTGAGGACTGTGTCGAATGCTTGAGATACTAAAAATGATGATGAATGACACAGTTCTTGATCTTGGGGATTTCCCATTGAGAGAGAATATTTACATAACATATTATCCTACTGTATGATGTTTCCATTAGAAGAGTATATGTATGGGGCACCACGAGGGAAATCAGAATCATTGGGAGTAGAGATAAGGGCCAAGGTACGTTCATTAAGACTGCCATGTCACTTGGACCTTGAAGTGTGAGTGGGGAATGTTTAGACAGAAGGTTGGTTTAGACAGAAGGTTGGTTTAGACAGAAGGTTGAAGGACAGTTTGATCTGAGGAAAGGGTTATGTTCAGTTTTGAACTTTGCAAATCACAGGTGGTTCTCCCATACCAGAAATGGAGCAATGCAGCAGGTTCAGGGATGTGATGCTCAAAGTCTGGCTAGGGCCAGGGAGTAAAAGTTAGGGAATTTGAACATTCATGGAGCCATGGAACACTTTGGGAATCTGGTGAAAGATATGACACTTTTCCATAGGAAAGTTCACATAGCATGAAGACATCAGTATTTTACATATGATTTTGGGAATAAGGATCTAGAGATCACTTTATGAATATTATAAACTTTTCTCTGTGCTTCCCTTCTTGAAAAATAAAGGGAATTAGCAGATCTATTCGTATACAAATGCTTTAATGTGCTGCTTGATGGTGGTAGCAAATGCTCTTGATAAACTAAAGTTGTTTTTTTTTTTTTACGTCGTTTACTTATGGGCTTGGGAGTGTATGAGATTGTGTTGCAACGGTTACATTTATAATGTTCTTGAAGAGATGGTAAAACGAAATCAGAGATGACTACTTATTGGTAAATATTTGTATAGCTCAGTTACCTAAATGCTGAAGAAGTTTCCATAGAATTTGATAGCTTTCGATGGTATTTCCTGATCTGTGAAATGGTGCTACTCATAGGACCTACTGAATTGTGGAGATCAAACGAACTCTCCCAAGAATAGCACTTAGCCCTGGGTCTACGCTCAGTAAGTGCTCAATAAATGTTAGCAGTCCATACCGTTATTAGTTGTGAAAAATCTGCAAGTTCATTTATGGAAGTCACATAAGGAGTACTCACAAACAGTTGAATTCCGTTATTGAACGTATGACTAGCCTTGTGTTATTTGCTGCATACATGTCTGTGTGGACCCATGAATTTCTGGATCTTCATGGGTCATTTCTTTGGGATAAAACTACCCTCACTAAAGTACCCTTCACAGCACTGGTGAAGCTCTTCTCGTTGATAAGTTGCATCATGTCTTTTTAGTATAAAACAGCAGCAGTGGTGTAGATAAGTTAACTAATGAATATGATTATATGGTTTTTTTGTGTTTTTTTTTTTTACAGCTTCTAATATTCAGTGGGGAAATTTTCCTTGTTAAGAGACACTGACAAGGCCAGTTGGCCTAAAATTAGATCCAGCAGCTGTGTTTTGAATCAAGGCCCCACATGTGCACTTCACACTCTTTTCCCGCTGTGCTTGTCTGCTTCTTTATCTTGCTTCAGGGAGCAGCCTTTTTGGGTGAATCTGAACTTCCATGTTTTTCTCGGTACCAACCAGGAAGGTGCTTCCATGTAATCATATGCCGTGTTTATTTCCATTTATGAAATGACAAAACCCAGAAAAAGAAAAGATTGATTGATTGACTGATTGATTGATTTTTTATAAAACCATTGTCTAATTATAATTTTAACTTCAGCCATGTGTGGAGATTTTAGCCCCCACCTCCTACCCCTACTCTCAAATCCCTCAATTATCAATATAAGAGAGAACATGTATCAAAAAGAACTTGGGAGCCAGAACCAAGGCGCTAGGTCATTCTCCTATTTAATTGCTGCCCACATCAGCCTTTTTTTTTTTAAAGGAAAACAAAAATCCCATGATTATGTTTGCTATTTTTGACAGCTAGAAATAATTGAGGTTTCCTTTTGTCAATTTATATTCAGGAACCAGTGTTAATTTTGTAGGTCCTAGTCTTTTTGTATTTCTTTGTTCTACTATTTGGTTAATAAACATTTTTTTAAAGGATATATTCATATATACAACATTATCGTGATTCGGTTTAAGTATCGGTGGTTATAAGTGCACTTCATTTCACCTAATTAAGTTATTTAGTCATTTACACATTAGCAATCTACTACATATTCCACTTTTACAGGAACTTATTTTAATTATACCCACAGTTCTGTTCTGCTCCATTATATCCATAGATCAAGCTGAATAATAGCAGTCTTAAAAGCCATATGCTACAAGAGATTATAGGTCATTAAGGCCAAATTAAGGTAACATTTCTGATGGCCACAAGCGGAAGTCAAACTAACAATTACTTTTTTCTTTTGCTTTGGGGAGCTCATTCAATGTGGCTTTGACGTTGACAACCTCATAGTTGAATGCTTGGTATTTGGTATTGGTATTGAATGCCATGTGTTGGTAGTTGCTTTGATCATGCTAATTTTTTTTAAGGGGGATGTATTTACAACACATAATTTTTATTTACCCAGAATAAATTTACTGCCATTTTCCTCAACAATAATGTGTATTTTTTTTTTTTTTTTTGAGAGTGAGAGCATGAGCAAGGGGAGGAGCAGAGGGAGAGGGAGAAGGAGAAAAAGAATCTTAAGCGGGCTCTACGCTCAGTGCAGAGCCTGACGTGGGGCTCAGTCCCATGACCAAAGCATTATGTGTATTCTTTACCCCTCTCTCTTCTTACTTGCCATTGAGAGTCAACCAGTTTTCATAATCTGAGAATATGCAGATTAGCATGTGTTTAACTTATTACTCTTTTGAATAATGTGAATAAAACCCAGTTGTGCCATGCACGAGTGACCTAAGTAAGTGTACTACATTCTTCCAAAGCCCCCAGCTTTATCTCCTCTGATAGAAACTTTGCCTAAAAACAATGACAATAACAATCTGACTTTTAATTAATCAATATTTAATTCTTGTGTTGGTTGGCCTAGAATCACTTATTCAGGACATCCTTCTGGTGTATCCATTTCCATTTTGTAACTAAAGGATGTATGACTCTAGTGTTGACAATTGTCTCTTTGAGAAATACTTGGGTTTTATATGGGAATACATAATTCTGGATTATTTTGTTGATTATATAGATCAATATAGGGAGATCGATTTTTAATTAACATTAGTTGATTATGTTCCAGTTTCATAATCTGTGATTGAAATTTTATTTTTTCAACGTTTTTTTTATTTATTTATTTATTTTTGGGACAGAGAGAGACAGAGCATGAACGGGGGAGGGGCAGAGAGAGAGGGACACACAGAATCGGAAACAGGCTCCAGGCTCCGAGCCATCAGCCCAGAGCCTGATGCGGGGCTCGAACTCACGGACCGCGAGATCGTGACCTGGCTGAGGTCGGACGCTTAACCGACTGCGCCACCCAGGCGCCCCATGTGATTGAAATTTTAAATAAGACTTCCATGGAAAACTACCATTAAAATATTCCAATTTAAACTTTTTAGGAAATTGCCTTTCTGCTGGATTAATGATGAATTTCCTACTATTCAGATTTGGAAGATGTAGGGCAATTATATAAGTATTACCGTGGTTGATATGGAACTTCTGCTTTTTGGTTGGAAATGTACGTTTCCATCAGCTTATATAATTTTTTTAATATTACCATTTAAAGTGATAATTCATTCTAGGCATGTCAGTGTAGAAATTGGCAATTTACCTTTTATGTAAAAGAAGGAAGCGGGGCTCCTGGGTGGCTCAGTCAGTTATGTGTCCGACTTGGGCTCAGGACATGATCTCACGGTTCGTGAGTTCAAGCCCCACGTGGGGCTCTGTGCTGACAGCTCAGAGCCTGGAGCCTGCTTCGGGTTCTGTTTTCCCTCTCTCTCTGCCCCTCCCCTGCTCATGTTCTGTCTCTCTCTCTCTCTCTCTCTCTCTCTCTCTCCCCCCCCTCCAAAAATAAGAATAAACATTAAAAAAAATTTTCAAGGGGGGAGAATAAGAATATACACTTACATTGTTGCAAAGCAAACACTGAATGATATTTTCACGTTTTACCTATCTTTTCTTTTTTTTTTTTTTTGTAAAAGTGAGTATGTCTTTTGGATATCCTTCCATTAGCGGAAATAAGTACTAATGTAGGTCTTTCAGAAAAGCAAATCAGTGTGACATGAAGTTTGGAAAATTGGGGGATAACTCTGTTTTGATTCTTTCACCATGTAAATGTATTCTTATAACTATATTTAGACTTTATTTTAAAAGTGTTTGTTTAGTTTTGAAAGAGAGACAGAGAGTGGGGGAGAGACAGAGAGAATGGTGGACAGAGGATCCCTAGTGGGCTCCATGCTTATAGCACAGAGCCCAGTTCAGGGCTTGAACTCATGAACTGTGAGATCATGGCCTGAGTCGAAATCAGAGGCTTAACCAACTGAGCCACCCAGATGGCTCTATTTTAGACTTGTGGAGAGACTGAGCAAAACATTTGGTGACAGTTGCAAATATCTTAAATATATTTTGGATTGTTTTGTTCAGAATTCTAGTCATAAAATATAAGAAACGAGTGCAATTAAGAGGGTAGTCATCATTATATTCCTATTAGTGTGGTCATTTTTTCACATTAGTTTTGGGGCAATTTGAACATATTAGATACTGTAAAGCATAGGTTTGGATAATGCAGCAATATTAAAAATCACACTGGTGACAAGCTCTAAGGAAGAAAATTGTTTGGTTAAACAAGAATTTGTTGGTTTGCAAACTGGCTCCTGTACCTGGAGGGCAAGGAGAGACTGAAGAAAGAGGCAGACCACTTTGGTACGTGGCAGTTTTAATAAGCAAAGGAAGTTGCATATCAGGCTTGTCGTGGGGTGGCTGCAAGATGAGTAGATCTCTGCATCTGCCCACCAGAATCTTAAAGAGTTTATATAGAGGTCTTCGTGGGGTTCAATCACATATAAACCCCACATGGTCTTAACAATACCTTACCCCCTCAAGGCCGTATCCTTGAAATGGCTCCTACTGTGGGAACAGTGGGCAGAACATACATTCCAATGACAGGAGAGGGGTAAAGGAGCCTTCAGTTGCCTGATGGTCCAGGTACAGCTTGAGGGTCCACCAGGGGTCGTGTCCTCTCCCTCCTCCAACAGAATTGTACATTTACATATAGTTTGGCTGATCCACTGGTCTTTGGAGATGGAAATACTAGGAGTTGGTGTGACTGGGGCCTCTTGGCTGATAAGGGGTTTGTTCCTGGATTCAGGGACCATAGGAACTTACATAAAGTTGGGAATGGGAACAGTAAGGGCTGGGGACAGGCTAAAATTTCAATAGTTCTTACAGCACTTTACTTCCGTTAGAATTATTTTCAGCCGTCAAAATGTGACCAAGATATCAACAAAGTTCTGTCTTCCAGATCTGTGGATGCGGATGCACTTGAATTGAATGACAGTAATGGAAGGAGATGATTCAGTGCTTTTTATTTTAATGAGCGATGTAATTGATTTAACCATTATTTAAGAAGAGAAAGGTAGTATGGACGTGTGTGTTTATTTTACTATGGAAAAAGTTCCCTTTGAAATTCTCAGTAAGCCTTAAAACATGAAACTGTTTAGCTGGAGAATTGACATTTGCTTGTTGATAGCTGAAGGCCTACTCTTATTAATTTAAAATGTTACTTATTTGCATTTATTAATACGATATTATTGGGAAATTATGTTACATTCTTTTTATGGTGGTGTTTTTGCTGGTTGATCTAGTTCCTGAAAATATAACTGAGACGCTAAAGTCATTATCATAGTTCTTAAACATAATTATTCTTGAACAGGGATGTGCAATCCAGGGCATTGTGGAAAAAAAAAATGCTGTTCTGGAAAACCACTCAATCCTTTTAGAGTCAAAGAGATTAAACAATTTGGAATTTGAAGAAAAAAATCACATTGAAAGATAAAGGTATATAAGCTCACTTTACTATTAATGATACAAATTAATCTGCAGCGAATTAAAAGCAGCTTTGTGAATGGTAGAAAACACGTGCAGTTAATAAGGACATTACTTCTCATTTGGGGTTAGGCTGGCCTCTCATTTATTAATATCTGTTTAAACTACAAATAGAAAGAACTCCATTTTTACCAGACTTCTTGTCACAAGACCCAGTCTCTGAAGAGAAATATCGTTGATGGAAAACCAGAAAGACTAAATAGATGTATTTGGTCTTACAGGCAGTCCATTAATTTGCTCAAATTAAATATTATCTTTAAATATTGAAAGGTTAAATGTGCACTGATAATGGATTTAGACAGCTATTAGGCTGTAATTGCTTTGTAATGCAGTTACTAAGAGACATTTGATATAACATATTGAGAAAGAAGAATTAGGGACTTTGCTCTACCTCAGTTTTAGCCGAGAGTTTTATGGCTTTAATTCTGGCAGTTGTAGGATGGGGATAACAACAATTTTAATGCGAACCTATCCAATGTACGTAAAACATTCAGTGAACAGGTTAGGTTGTTGGGGGACTATATTTTGTTCAGTGTACTTAAGATTCCTACTTTTTTGCAAACCTAAAACGTCCATACTCTCAAAGCAACACTCCATCCCAAATATTTTTCTATTAGATAACAGTCCTAAGTTTCTGAAAACGTTACCAGTTGATGATTTCTCCCCATCTAAGTTGAATTACTGTGTTTTGTACCCTCGATACACTCTTGACCAAATTAATTTGAAAATTTCTCAGTCTGCTGGAGAGTTGCATCTAGCTCAGGGAGTCAAACTGATGGCTTTCCCTGGCTGGATGGGCAGCTTTCTCTTTGGCGTTCACATTGTTTGAACTTGCAGGATGATATTTTCCTGTTTTTACGGGTTGTGTGTTGTGAGTTGAGTTTCAGGTTTAACAAATTATTGTTAACCCAGGAACACATGCTGATTGATTTAGTCCGTCCTTTGCTTCCAAAGTTCAGTGCAAGGACAACAAATTTTGTTGGAAATGAAATATAAAGGAATGCTCACTCCTCAGAGCATCTTTTTCCTAGTGAATTACTTAAACATCAATGTATGACTACGCGGTACGCGTTAGGAAAAAATGACCTGCAGTTGACTTGTACTATCAAGCCAAAGTAGTTTTGAGTTGAATAAAGAAAAGGAGGGAAACACCTTTTGATCCCTGCTATGGATCCCTGTCTCTCATGAGATTTTTGTTGTTTTGCAGCCTCTGCTATTTGTTGGCTAAATGGTTTTATGTTAGCTTTTCGGTTTAGCTTCCCTTTAATGTGGAATTCTCTTTGACTTTTTTTTTTTTTTTAGAAAAAAATGTGAGTGAATGAGTGAGCAGGGGAGGGGGGCTGATGGGGAGAGAGAGAGAGAGAGAGAGAGAGAGAGAGAGACAGGGAGGGAGAGAGGCAGAGAGACAGAGAGAGAATCTCAAGCAGGCTCCAAGCTCAGCACTGAGCCCGACATGGGGCTCGATCCCATGTCCCTGGGATCATGACCTGAGCCACCCAGGCGCCTCAGAATTCACTTTGGTTTTACACACCATTATGAAGAATAGATGTGTGTGAAGATCTATTCTGGGTCCTGGGAAGGATTCTAGGTGGGGCCAGGGCCACTGCATGGCGCTCGCTGGAGGTATGTGGGCAGCACTGCGCGTGGCCTTCCTGGTTGGGGTCTTCAGGAAGAATGTGATGATAACCGTGCCTACATTGAACTTGCAGGATACTTCACAAATATATCTTTAGTCCTTTTAGATCCTCAGAAATAGCTTGATTATTGCAGCTTCACAAACAAGAAATCCTGTTCCCGAAGTTTTATAAATGACTTGCCTAATCTAAGTGAAGTACACATTAATGTCATGGAAGGCAGGATATAAACACATAAGAATTTCGCAAATGCAATAGGATTACAGAGGGAGACAGGACTACTTTCATTGGCCATAACCAGGGAAGAATTTATGGGGAGTTTGAATTCCACGTGTGCTCCTTATTAATAACACTGGTGATATAAGCCTTACAATTTTTTCTGCTCCCCCAAATAGATGCTCTACTCTCTCTCCTCAACCTTATTCCGTACTAAAAACCAAAAGAATAGGAAATTACATTTGAAATTTTTACTGGGATAGCTAAGTACCGAATATAATTGCATGACAAGAGTCTAATGTATAACAATAATTCTTTAAAGTGGATTTAGGGTTCTAGCTTCTCAGTACACTATGCTGGCTTTAGGTCTCACTCCTTAAAGCTGTTCTATAATTCTTTTTAAAAATTCTGAGCCACTTTATATTTTTCTTTTGAATTTAGACAATTTTGTGACTATTTACAAATGTTTCTTTAAATATGTATTTTCAAAAATTTGTTCCATAATATGATTTTATACTTTGGGATCAAACATGCCTACCTTCTTTCCTTCTTTCCTTCCCTCCCTCTGTCCCTTCCTCCTTCCCTTCCTTCCTTCACAATATCATCTCTCTTTTTTCTTTCTCTTACCGTTACATGGAAAAGTTGTATTCCATTGAATTGGGCTTGATATGGTCTAACATAATATCCTAGGGTTCTGTGAGGCTTAGTTTATGATTTGCGTGTTTAATACAGCTTTTAAATCTTTTCCATCATCTGTGTGTGCTGAGAGCAGCCACCAGCCTCACCACACCGAAAGCCCTGAATATTGTGATATACCATACTACTCATTCTTGATATTTACTGATTCACTGTGTACACAGTAGACTGTAGAGCTTCATAAACTTTTCCACCCAAACTGAAGACAGAAAGTAAATACATAAACACAGGGGGCTTGGGGACTTGGCTGAAAGTTGCCACCCGCAGCTTGAAGTTTATGTGCATCTGGTACAAAAAATATCCATGAAGTTGAAGCTTAGGAAGACATCTGATGTTGGATGTTTATCCTGTGTCATTGTGTATTCAGGGTACCCTTCCATAGACCCAGGTGGAAAGTGCAGCTTAAAACAATGCTCTTGGGTACCGAAGGCTGTATTTGCAGAAGTCCCCATCATCATTTATTTCAGGGTGCTGTGCTCTCTCTCCTGTTAAATACCATGAGAGTCTTAATCTTGAGGGTTTATTGGAAGCAAACATTGTTACCTGAATGAAGTCCAGGCAATAAAACCACTGAAAGAGGACATTAAGTGACAGCCATATGTGACATTTTCTTCAGAATTATTCAAATACTTTGGTGGATGGCAACTTTGGAATTTCGGTGACATCTCTGAGTTATTCTTGTAAAAATGAGCCATGCCTTTTCACATGAAAAGCTTCTGTGGACTTACCAAGTAGTGGAAATTCT
This sequence comes from Herpailurus yagouaroundi, assembly GCF_014898765.1. Taxonomy (NCBI): domain Eukaryota; kingdom Metazoa; phylum Chordata; class Mammalia; order Carnivora; family Felidae; genus Herpailurus; species Herpailurus yagouaroundi. Next base: position 20,202,329 of record NW_024412397.1, read on the forward strand.
TTGGGAGGACCGTATGCTTATATACACACACCTGAAGCAGGATTTGACACCTATGTGTTTTTTTTCCCCCCTCCTCTGTGGTTCGTATTTTTCTATAGCACATATTATAAGTACAAATTCGAGCAGCGACGTGGAGAGAATGGCCTGGAAGTTTTGTGCTGTACTTTATGTGTACTATGATTGCTTCTCTTGCCGCTCCATTCGCTTCTGATTTAAATATCTAATGACTCTCATCAAACAACATTTAAACTTTCTATGAGATCCCGTAAGTGTTCCTCTAGATCATATTATGAGTAACAATGGATGAAATGAGCTTCAGTGGTGAGGCTGTCGTTGAGTCCCGGGTCCCGCAGCTGTCTGAGACAGCAGGAGAGCCCGTCACCCGCATGCCGCCCGCCAGTTAGTGGCATTTTGCCCATTAAGCGATGTATCAAAACCGTGTTACTGGTGCAGTACGTTTCATTTCTGCATCACTTTCCGGGTCAGCACTGGCATGTTGTCGGAAGCCTGCACTTTACTCTTCTTGGTGATAAAAAACAAAACAAAACAAAAAAAACAAAAAAACAAACAACGAAAAAAAAAACCCAACCACGATACTTTAAGGTGGTGTTAGTAGCATGAATGAAATTACTCAAGAAATGCCTCTTTAGCATTTGAAAAATTGGTCACAAGCCAGTAATCAATTTATTTTAAAGTAAATTCATCTTGGGGCTGACAAGAAGTGTAGTAACTGATTTTCTAAGATAGGTGTAAAGTCTTCCCCACGTCACGAATGTCAGGATTGAACCCAAGTTATTTACATTAGTGACCTTAATTTTATCCATAAGCTACGTTCGATGTAACAGAAATTCAGTCCAGTTGAATTTTCACCATCATTTCTGAGTGCAGACTAGTGAAAAGCACGCTGCCAGTTTCTGTAAGCAATGCAGAGATGAGCACAAAATACTTCCTGATGTCACAAAGCTTTTTTTTTGTACAGCATGGTTGGAGACATAGGTGTGAACTAATATAGGGATATTAGGCCGAAGGAGAAAAGGCATTTGAAAGAGCTAAGTAGAGGTGGCTTTTCACGTACCCAGCCCTGAGTAAATGATTGTTGAAGTAAAGCGTGTGCACGAATTACCTTTGAATTTCAGTTATTTGTATGTCACCGTGAACTTCCTGAGAGCTGACTGAAAATGGCGATTGCCGTTTGATGTTGTTTAGTCTAACACTCTAGGACTTAATTCAGCATAGAAAATACACAGTTTTTCCTGTTTTGCCAGAAAAAAGTAGAAGCCGGAAGCTTTTGTTTTTTTTTTTCTCTTTGTGCTTTTTTGAAAAGAAGTCTCATTTCCCTCATCTTATTTCCCCCAGGCTTTGGTGGAGGATGATATATTTTTCTCAAGTATCCTTTAAATAAGGAGTAAAGTAACTTGGCAAGTGTGAAGTGCAAGGTTAATCCGTGTGCGGGGGGTAACAGTAAAGAGTAATAGAGAGTCAACTCTCGTGGAGACAGGAAACAGAGCCGTGACCGTACTTAATACAGGTTGGAAGAGACACAGTCGTGGTTCGGAGGCTACGTTCCACAGTTACCCTGTGAAGTTTGAAGCCTGGCTCTGTCATTCAGCAGCTCTGTGACCTTAGAGAAGTTAATCTGCCTCTCTGAGTTTCAACTTGCTTATCTGTAAAATGGCAAGAGTAAAAGTATCTGATTTATGGATTTGTGAGGAGCAAATGGACCAATCCCCGTAAAGCACCAACCACAGTGTAACCCATTAAAAAATAACACTAACAGTGTTAGCTGTGATTGATTATACGTGTCACGTCACGGAGAGGGAGAATGATTTTCAAGGTGTTTGAAAGAGTAACATGTGAAGAGGAGGCTTTTGGTATTGGCGTTTTGGTCACATGGAAAGCGAGGCGAGAACGGACATTTCATTCAAAACCGTGCATCACTAAACAGTAAACAAAAAGGGTTTTTTGGGATAAGCGTAATGATTTTGATTCTGATAGTTTAGAAAGTTGGGCATGACGGATACCCGATTCAATCCATGTTTATGGGAATTGATGAAAATGGATACATAAAGATCTAAGGGGAGGGGGACATTCTTTTCTCCACAGCTGGTCATGAGCCCAGTGTAGTTGGCAGTAAAGTGGATTGTTTGGAATGTGTCCCTAAAATCCTATAATTTAATTTTCATTATTTATATAACACAGTCAGTGTAGTGGCACTTTACTACGTGCACACACACAAGACCAAATCTCTGGCCTGTGTAATTTCACCAGAGAAGATGCTGTAACCGAGATATTTGTACCTCCTGACGTGACACTCCACCGCGGGGTCACACGGTCCTGAGCAGCAATGGGGAGCATACTGTTGAAGGTGAGATTAAGGGTCAGAACGTGCAGTCAGTAGTGCTACGATGGTAAAGGGGCCCATGTTTTAGACTACATATAAAATCAGAGTTTTTGAGGAGTCCCCAAAAACAATTTTTCGAGTAAAGATATTAGAGAAAATAATGACCAAGTCGGGTGTTATTATGTAAGAGCAAACTATTAAAATAATGATTAAAGTAGTTTTCCTCTCGCAGCATTTAACTTATTTCATTTGACACACTTTTATAAATACAAATTAGGAAATGATTCTTCTGATGTGTGTCCAAGAGCAGAGAGAGGAAGATTTCAAGAAAACTCTAGACGTCTAATTTGGAGAATCTGTAGATCCCAGCCAGTGCTTTAAGTTAAGAGTTCCAACATCAGTGGACTGCGAATGAATGGTATTTATTTCTAGAAGCCAGGAGTTGTCTCTATAGTTATGGCATGGGCCATGTGAGCAAAGTCTGTATTTATTGGGCTTGACTATTCCCTGATTATAGTTTTGGTGTTTGTAAGAGTCATCTGGGCCAGGAGTATGCTAATAACTGATTGCAAGGTGCAGGAGGTAGTTTCACAATTGGGTTAGTAGTTTTAGACTGAGGAAAAAGATATTCTTGAGATTAGCAAGAGGAATCAGAATTGAGGACAGTGTAAACATCCAGGGTCAAAATTTATTCAGCGTATGCTAGCATGCCACCAGGAATCAGAAAGGATAAATTATTCTGAATCCATTCCTGGGCAAAATCCCGCTGCTGCTACAGAATCTAATTATTTTACAAATCATTTAAGTTGCTGACCACTGTTTGGAGATTACCACTCAAATGAAGATTACCACCTCGATGGAGTGTCTTCCTCCCTGGAACTCGCTTTCTTTTTATTTTTTTTAAAAGCTTATTTATTTATTTATTTATTTATTTATTTATTTATTTAGGGAACATGTGTGTGAGCAGGGGAGGGGCAGAGAGAGAGAATCCCAAGTAGGCTCCGTGCTGTCAGTGCAGAGCCCATGTGCGGCTTGAACTTATGAACGGTGAAATCATGACCTGAGCTGAAATCAAGAGAGGGACGATTAATCGACTGAGCCACCCAGGTGCCCTGCTGGAACTCCTTTTCAGAATTGTCAGAAAACAAAGCAGTGAATCCACATGTGAATCATTAAAAATAAGCTAAGTGCAGTATGCCCAGCAAATCACTTCACCGATTTGCTATTTCAAGAAATTGGGATTCAAATCTTATCCTAAATTTTACATATTCACATTTTTAAGCATTACTCAGACTTGCTCAAATTACTGAGCAGAATAAGAGGTTCATCTGAATACCCGGAAGATCACTGGGGTCTTGAAATGGGGAGGGCTGGGTTGGCGGGGTCAGGAAACCTTGCTCAGCCCCCTGGTTCCATGGCAAAGATGAGCACTCAGGCATTTGATGGGAGTTTAAGTTCTGGTCTAAATTGATAAAACAGAGTTGTTATTTTATGTCCTCAACCTTGTTTTTGTACATCACCAAATTGCTGCACAAGTGGCAGTTTGTTTTCCAAAGAGGTCTGGGACCAGAGCCGCAGGTCACAAAGCAAGGGTTTTATAGCATTGTTTTCCAGCCTCTTTTGGCCGAGTTGAATTTCCCTGGGCAAAAGTTTTCTCACCACTCTCTCAAGGAGTGCATCAAAAAGATGGCCTAGGAAGTGTTCAGTGTCTTAAGAACTTTAGATGTCTACAAGTCTTTGTTAAGGAAGTTTGGACCTGCTTTTTTTTTTTTTAATTCCCTTCTTAAGAGGCCTTTTAATCCTTAAATTCCTCACACAATGAGTATAAATAGATACCAGTGGTAGTTGTAGATGGCTAGGTCTATAGCTATATATTGACTAGATAATAGGATGTCCAAACTAAAAATTCTAATAAATTCTGTCAAACAAGTGACCAGTTCAGTCTCCCCCATCGGAATGTTTTATTGTAAACACAAGCACGGATGTTGGTTTGACAGAAATCGTATGCATAGAATAATTCATAATATGACTTCGAAATGCACCCGGCCATAGCCTTTTAGGGAATCCTGTCACCAGAATAGTATTTTACACCATTGTATTTTAAAAAGACAACCCTGATTCCAGTGAATAGGAAAAGTGCAATTAAATGGAAGCGTGTTTTTCGATGGCAGGCTTGCTTCAGCAAAGAAGGTGTTTGAAGTTCAAACACTGCAAAAGTGGATTTGTAGTAAAGCTCTGTCTGTTGCAAAGTACTGGTGGCTCGACAGCTGTTGGGAATCCGTCTGGAATGGGCACGGAACTGGGGAGAATATTTCTCCCCGGGTGCTGGAACACGATCCTCCCTCGGCCCACGCAGTGCAGAATCTATGCTTTCCTTTCGCCTGATTCTTTCTTTTTCTCCATCCCTCCCACCCCCCTTCACTTACTCTGATTGATGGAAACACGTGCTGGGAGCTTTCCCTGACGTTCTTTCCAAACACTGAAAGTATGAAATGTTAGGGTGGTGCTATGTCTATTTTTGAATGTAAGGCTGTTAATGTAAAGCCTGTGTTGATATATCGGGATGAATTATAATGGTGATATTATTACAGCCTTCAAAGCTGAAAATTTATTATTTTTCTCACCTACTTTGGTTGCTGATACTTGATCATGCTGTGCATCTGGTTAATTTGGGGGGACTTATTTGTAGATTTTTCAAAACTTACGGTTTGGTCCTTTTTTACCTTCTCCAGGCCCCCTCCTATTATTGAAAACCAAGTAGAAATGTAATCCACTATAGACTTACTTGGCCTCCTCTTGTTTCCTGATCGCCCTCATTGTTATTACTAATGCTTACAATAAAGATATTATAAAATATTGATTTATCATTGACTTTGCAAATGTAGTACAAAATACCATTGTCTGTTGAAACTGCTCATCGTGACTTTTTTCCCCACTTTTAAACATATAATTCATATCTCTTTTTATTTAGACATCTGCATTTTAAAATGTTCAATGTGTTTTTTATATGGGAGGTCATGTTGGATTTAGAAAGTCAACAGAAATTGAAAGCAGGCAAGTTTGCAGTTCTCAATAGAACTCCTAAGTTATGAAAAAAAAAATGAGCTGTGAGTCGAATTGTTTTTAAAGTCTGTCTGTAGCACAGCTTCCTTAGGGGTAGGGTCTGTGTCTCCCTTGATCATTGCTGTGTCTCTTGTTCCTGGTATATTCCTTCCCCCAGAGAAGTTATTTAATTATTATTCAGCGAGTGGGACAACACCGCTGAATTTAAGAGCAGAGGTTCATTTCCTTGACTGGAAGACAAAACTGTTTGGTCATAAATGATGAAAAAAAGTATATACACGTACTGATGTGGAGGAGAATTGTAGATATATGTGCCCGTGCTCTGTATTAATACTAGTTCATAGTCAGGTGGTACTTAACTATGTGCCAAGCTCATTCCATTTAGAAATTCGGGAGCTCTTCAAGACCGTTTTGTGAGGTAGCAGCTATTACTATCCCTGTTTTGCAGAGGAGAAGACTGGGGCTCATCATAGGCTAAGACGCTTTTCTGAGGGTCCTGGGCTTTTTAATTGGCTGAGCCAGATTTGAATGTGAACAGTTTGGTCCAAGAGTCATGGCTTGTAATCACGACTCTCTTTACCTCTGATGGTATATCACATGCACACTTCTATATATCACATGCCTGTGCATGATTTATCTTACCTACTGTGGAAGTTGTCTAGAAACACAGCGATGTTTAAATGTTATCCAGAAGCTCTTGTATCGGCTCTGCGATCACTGATCTTGTCATTTTTCACTTGCTTGTTCCAATCTTTTGAGTTGACTAATAGGTGTATGTATTTGTTTCTCTAAAGTATTGGATGATGGACCCCAGGGCAACAGGTGATTAATTTCTGCCACGTAAAGATTCAGCTACTGCCTTCAGGAATTTACGTACAAAGCATTGAGTATGCTCATAACACACAGAATTCAATTCTCGTTTGTGGTAGGTGTGCATAAAAATGTATAATTAGGAGCTGACCCTAAGAAACGTATAGTGAGGTCAGGGAGATAAGCAGATAATTTATAGAAGTAAGAATGAAAAAAAGCCCCCAAAAGAGAAAGCATGGGATCTCGGAATTTTATTCCGAGGAATGTTAGAAATGATTTAAGCTTCTCATTGGTGAGGCAGGTAGGCGAAATCCTTTGGATCAGGGACATCCAGCTCTAGAATGAGTAATTTAACCTCTGTGACTCATTTTCGTTTCCTCGAAAATGGGATGATAATAGTAATACTGAGCTCCCTTGTACATTGTGAGGATTAAAAGAGGGAATAAACATACACGGAGTTCTTAAAACAGTTCTTGCACACAGGAAGTGCTTAATAAACATTATTGTTGAAGTTATCATTTACAATTGAGGAAACTGAACCCCAAATTAAATTATTTACTCAAGGTTAACCCAGGAGCTAATGACAGAGCCGGGATGGAATCCTGACACATGTGTTGTGTGGTCTTAGCATATTGAATAGAACTGTTTGTTGTGAAGTAAGCCTCCACTTGACAAGTAATAATACATAATTTCCATGTTTACTTTGGATCCTGAATCTGTGCTGAACTTTTTGCTGTTCTTTATTTTTTCTTCTGGGAAATAGATATTGGGCTGATTTTTTTTTTAAAGGTTATATGCCAGCATTATGGGAAGGGGGAGAAAAACTTTACCATACTTTTTTTCATACATAATCCAAATTTCAAATGTATTAATTTTGCCGAATGCCATGGCAACGTACATATCTGTTTTTCAGTTCATGAAAGGTATTTTGGGAATTATTGGCTCCTGCATGCTTGAGCGTTTTCATCTTTCAGCTATAGAAATACAGTATGTATCCTCGTCATTTTGTGTTTGTGCTTCTATTCAAAATGAGAATAAAAGCAGTTTCTGGGTTGTAATATTCTTCAGTGAACGGTGGCTTTCTAAAACAGTCACACCTTGACTGAAATGAAAACTCCGCTGTATCATAAAAGATATTCTAATTACTGCATCTAGTTAAAAGGAGAATAAATCACTGGGAGATTATTTTAAGTGCCTTAAATATAATAAAAAAGAATAATGGACGTTGAACAGCTTGACAAGTTTGATGAATTCAGACTGTGGCTGATTTCTGCTGCTCTTCTAATGGAAAAGGAGAGCATTTTGCCTTTATGGTATATTGTCAAAGATAATTTTTGTTGGAGATCAGAGGGAGCCTTATCTTTGTTGAGCACTTGTCATGTACTAGTTATTAGCCAAGGCGGTCCAGTATCTCATTTAATCTCACGTAATCCTCTCAACCTTGAAGATACCATTATTCCCATTTTACGTCTGAGACAAATGAGGCTCAGAAAATTTAAGTAACTTACCTCAGGGTACCCAGCTGCTAAGTTAAGATTTAGTGTGCAGACGGATAGGATCTGGCATCAGAACCCATGCCTTTTGCCCATTGTCTCCATTGTCACCGAGGTACTCATTACATCCCCTTTCCCATAGAATAGGTGTGTCCAAAAGAGTTTGATTTCTTTGAGACTCTAAAATGGGAACAGCCAGGTCATTGTAGGCAAGATATGTGTGAGCCTCCACTCAGTGAGCAGCACCCAACAAATGGAGAGTGCCTGGAAGATTTTAAGTGCCACTGACTGACAAATGGTGTGTTCCCAGCTGACCATAACTTGAGTTTCAGGTTATATTTAATTCATTAAGTCTTCAATTGTGTCTGTAAATTCAAAATTATGTCTACTGAGTTTCTCTAAACATATTTTACAGACTAAAATGATGATGGAGTTGTTAAAAGTATCATGAATTTTCCATTGGACTTGCCTTCATAAATGTATAAAAATTTATTTAAATTGCTTGGGCATGTGTTTGCATATATATGTCTGTGTGTTGGTCATTGCTATGTCTATAGCAGGGTAAAAACGTAAATGATGGGAAAATTAAATCAGAGGCAAATATTCTTTTATTTTTTTTTTAATTTTTTTTTAACATTTATTTATTTTTGAGACAGAGAGAGACAGAGCATGAACGGGGGTGGGGCAGAGAGAGAGGGACACACAGAATCAGAAGTAGGCTCCAGGCTCTGAGCCGTCAGCCCAGAGCCCGACGCGGGGCTCGAACTCACGGACCGCGAGATCGTGACCTGGGCTGAAGTCGGACGTCTAACCGACTGAGCCACCCAGGCGCCCCAAATATTCTTTTATTTTCATGTTATGTTGTCTCTGTAAAAGAATATTACTGGTAAAGAATTTCACAAACATTTTTTATCTGTACAGTAAATATGAAACATATCTTGTGTGGTGGCTGCTGTCGCACTTATTTGTATCTCCTTTACACTACATTTTGGGTGCTAGATCACAGATTTTTTTAAAAATTAAGTTTGCAAAGTGCGAGTAATTCCAAAAACATAAAATACAGAGATTCTATTAGTGCAGCTGCCTGCCACTCTATGTTTTAAATAAGAGTCAAGCAAATTAATTTTTCAGATTCCATGTGGATATTTCACTCTATGTTCAGCCTTCCATTGATGGCATTTACGGAGAATATCCTCATGGAAACTCATAGAAACGAATTCTTCTTGGCTACCATTTTCACAGACTTTTAATACTTTAATATTTTAAGTATCTTTCGAACTGAAGAATAATATGAAGTCATATATTCCTAGGTTCATATTTTTAAACCAACTTTTAATACATTTTTTGTTGGCGGTGGTAGTGCTGTGCTAGGAAATATAAATCTGGATTAGTGTTGGTCTTAGTCTTTCTTAGTCAAGCATAGGTGGAAGAGTGAATGAGCATCATTTCCTAATGGTTTTTCTAACTAGGCTAAATAATGTCTTATTTTCTTTTCCTTTGATAAGTTGTATCAGCTGAAGAGATAAATAAGTGCAGAAGGGATGAGTGCCTATAATCAGGGATGAACATGTTACCATCCATCTTGATCCAATAAGCAGATGAATTATTTCACAATTGCGTTATGTAGTAAGTGAGAAGTCTATTAATTTTGTAGCAGAGGTGCTGGTAGATAAACTCATCATTCTTGATCTCTTATAATAAAATTTTTGTTATAAGTTACATAACTAGTTATTTTGAAAAATTAATGCTGATTTGGTTCTGAGAAGTTTGCTTAGAATATGTATGTATAAGCATTTAAAGGACAGATTTAATAATGAGCCAGAATCTAATGTGGTAGCATTAAAATCATTTTTATTAAGAAAAGAGAATTTAATGTTGAGAATTTTGGGTTCAGATACAGATTCAGAAATTCTAATCCTTTAAAATATGCTTATGGGTACCTGCGTTTTTAAATATTTTGTGGCTAGTACATCAAAATGATCATGCTTTCCTAATTTATAGTGATTTTGATCAAATGAGCTGAATTAGGATAATATTTGAGTAGCATAAAAAGGACTAGTTCTAAAATTGTGAATACTACATTAAAAAAGTAATTTGCAACATAAAATGCCATGTAAAGGTTAAATGATGTTAGAGATAATATGTGTATAATGAAATTGAGAAAAGAGCATTTAACAGGAATTTATTTCTTCCTTTATGATTGTGGAAGGCAATGGAGGATCTTTGCATTGCCATTATTACATACATGGTAGCATTTTCGAATTCAGTGGTCTTCAAATATCATATCATGGAGTTAACTATGTGAAAGAGATAGCTACATTTCTTAGATACACGGGCACACATACCCAATGACCTTAGCGATGGTGGAGCTCTTACTATCAAAATATATTCTCTGTTTTGCCGTATTATATTTTCCTGTTAAATGAAATAATTTGGACCAAATGAATATGGGATAAAGTCTTTCAAAGAAATAGCAGTGATTGAATTTTTAAAGTGGAAAAAATGAATGAAGTTCTGTGGGTATAGAAGAAGTCTTGGTAGACCAATAACAGTGGGTTATTGATAAAATAGATGTTTGTGAAAGAGAAGTTGTATCCTTTCCTTTGCTTTTTTAATTGTGAAGTTTTTATAAGTCTCAGTCTAAATGCTTGTGGAACAGGGACACATTTGCTGACTTATTTATATAGCTACCTGCCTGTATGAAGAATAGTAAATTCATATATAAGGAATTTCTGTAACTTGTGAAAATTTAGTAACAAAGGCTTTTACAATTTCTCAGAAAATAGAGTCAAACTCTTGATTAGGCAAACTAGGGGAATGGTAGAAAAAGTACACAAAAGTACAATAAAATACCAAAGGAAAAAAATCAGTTACATTTCTCAGTAATAACCTGCAAATAAGTAAAGATCTTTGTAACTAGTCAGAAGAGATGTCATTAAGTTCATGAGTTAAACTTAACTGCATGGGGTAGACATTGAACATCCATTTTCCCTTAAACAAAATACCATAATTATTTAGTAAAAAAATTTTTTTATTCTCTTTGTGAGGTGTTCTCTTGTTCTCTGTTTTGTGGGTCTACAGATTTCCTTTGATATGTCCATATCTATTTTTAAATTTACTTATTCTGCTTCTTGAATGTGCTGATTTTGTCATCTTACAAAAATTCTGAAAACTTCTCAGCTGATAATTTGTATATCACCTTTCCTCATTCTGTTTCCTTAATGGAACTCTGGTTTTTGGAACTTTTCATTCTGTCCTATGTCCCTTGATATCTCTCTTATATTTGCTCTCATTTTGATCTTTAATTTCATTCACTAAAATACAAGCTGTATTAGGATCAAAGTTTTTGTTTTGTTCAGTAATACAAACCGAGTTTTTATAAGACTGTCTCACTCAGAATGGGTGCATAATGTACAGTCGAAGTATTTGTTGAATGAATAAATGATTTTGGCATAATTTCTTCTGTCTTTTAGTTAAATCAGCTTTCATTGAATCTAATCTGCTGTTTAACCCAAGTTCTGTTTTCCTAATTTCAGTAGCTATATGTTTAATTTGTCAGTGTACTATTTGCTTCCATTTCAAACTGTCCTTTTATCGTGATTTCTTTTCCTTCTTTTGTCTCTACTAACATTTTATTTTATTTTATTTTATTTATTTTTTATTTTTATTTATTTTTTCTACTAACATTTTAAAAACATTTGTCTGTGTAGTCTCTTTCAAATTATTGTATTTGTCAAGATTTCGGGGTGCTAATCTTCTCTCGTATGTCTGCTGGCTCTTCCACAGTGGATTGCTTTGCATGTGTTTCTGATTTTTGATTGTGAGCTCATCTTCATCTGGGGTGTTCGTTTTCTTTGGAAGTTCCATGTGCTCTAGGTTATGGGAGAGAGCTTACAAAGTGGTTTTATGTTAGTTTCTGCCAGTTTCCCTTCCCAGGAGTTCTACTGGTCTGGGATCAGTTTTTACATTAATTTTATGGCTTGCGGTTCCCAGACTATGCAAATAGTATAAATTTAGATTCTGCAACTACATATGGAAAATGTTTAGGGGTTTGATTACTCATAGGCAACTCTCTTTTTGCCCACCAGAACCCTTGCCAAAACCATGTTTCCTTGCCACTTCCCTGAATCAATGACTTGGAGTCAGTAGCCTTTCCAAATCTTTGGTTTTGTGACTGGACTGTAGGACCTGTTTCTCTGTGGGCATTAAAAATCTAGCCCCTATCCCTTAGAGCCCATAGATCTGCTGTAGTTTCCAGTTAAGTGTTTTTCATTCTGGCTGTGAATGACCTCTGCGACTCTCATTTCTTTTTGAGTATGGGTATGTACTTAACTTTTTTTCCCACTATTATATTTTATCTAGGAGAGTGTGTGTGTGTGTGTGTGTGTGTGTGTGTGTTTGTGTGTACATGTGCGTGTGTGTGTGTGTATGTTTGAGCAAGAGTGCATAACCTCTAACCACCATATTGCTGAAATTAGAAGTCCCCTTTCATTTATAAGCTGAATTATTATGTGGATATTTGCTTTCTTCTGAATGTAGTATGAAGTGGCTTCTGAATCTGGAGGGTTTCTGGCAGAAATTTTCAGCCTGCCTTCTTTCATTCTAATCTATGAAGTCTTTCTATAATCTTCTTAGGTAGAGATATAGTCATCTCAAGAAGATACAGAAAATGAATTTGTTGTCCATTTTTGTATTTGTTGTCTGCTAAAGGATCACTGCATGAGATACGCCTAACATTGTCATAATTGTTCTGTTGCTTCATTTGACTTTACTGTTTAGGGAAGGTACTGGCATACCAGTGTAATGCCCACCTTAAAAGTCTTGGGTGAACCTAGACAGTCTGTCACCCTAATCTGGGATCCCTTTCAGAGACCAAAGAAATCCTTTCGAGACTTTCCTACTGTGTAGCCTCCTGGCCCAGGCCCACCACCATAGTTGGTGCTATATTCAGACTTCTTTGTTAGGCCATGTTTTAATATACCCAAACAGTAAAGATAAACATCAACCTCTTTAAAAAGAGGGCCCTGAAAAGATGCTGGTCCTATTAGATAGGACAGATATTCCCAACCAGTGAGAGGGTCTAGAAGCATTACCAAGATTGATTTTATTTAGGTTGCCTTTTGGCGGGGAGGGGCGCTGGTGGGTTATACTTTTAGAGCTACGTTCAATATTGTGGCTCAGCTGAAAAGCCTGCAGGAGTGCATTTGACATTGATTTTACTGTAGACATCTGTGAAGCAAAGCAGAGGCAAATGATAGCGTACTCATTTACCAGTAATGCAAATCAAAGGAGCGAGTGGTAACACAAACACTCCCAACACCTTTGCCCTTTTTCTCTTGATTTGAACTAAAGATGTATGTCTGCCCTCTAAATCCAGACAAGCAAATGAGGGCCCACCCTCGGGTTAACCGTTACCTGAGTAACTTTCCATGTACCATCGGATCAGTGAATTCTCTTGAATTAAAATCTGTTCATCACTCTTGACTGCAGAAGTCCCAAAGTAGCATGGGAGGCCAAGTGGAGTTTCTCATATAAGAGTGGTCTAGACCTCAGCAACCTGTCCTGAAAGTGACACATAGAATGCCCAGCCACCTCTCCCAAAACAGCTTCTAAATTGTGAAAACTTAAAAATTCTTAAGATCCTTGGCCACTGCAACTAACATAAAAGACCCATTCCTCAGCACACACATACACACATACATGCACACACACGTCTTCCTATTTCATGGGAATGAGAATATCCTATTCTTAACAGCACATAATTCAAAATACTAGGCAAAAGGGGAAGGAAACAGTTGAGAAAGGAAGGTAGTGTGGCCAGAACGCTAGAACACTTGTTTTCAGTTTTTGCAAAAATGGATACCATAATACTTTGGTTTTTCTGAAAGGCTTTCAAGTCACAAAACTGGAAGTAACTTTTAAGAAGTATGATGGAAGACACAAAGAAAGAATGCTCTTAGTCCACATTTTAGCAGTTGTACCAGCAATGAATCTCAACATATAGACTCCCCAGAAATTTAAAAATATTTACTTCTTGTTTATATCCTCGGTCTTTGGAAATCTGTCTCTTGGTAGTTCCAGTAATATGACTTGAATATAGCATTCTGTCATGGTACAGACATGTACTATGGAATAGTACTATCCATGGTGGGCCAGCATTCTCATAAGTATAGATTTTATATTTTCTGATACTTATTTCTGAATAATTGTGTTGACTACAGTTCTTTTGCGAAGTCACTAGTTTTTGAAAGTCTTTCTATGTCTAGGGCGACACTGGGTTACTGTAAATATACTCATGATAATTCTGTTCTTTGTAAATTTGTTCCTTTAGAGTTACGGTTTCACGGACTGAAGCTAAAAAGAGGTTTTCAGAACTTATTGTTTTCCCTGCCCTTCCCCCCCACCCGACATTCCTTCAGTTGTTATATATGAACAAATGTTTGACTATTGGAGGAATTAAACTTTCAGAACCTTCAAGAATAATATTTTTTCTGTATTTCACAGTAGGAAAAAAAATGCCCTTATTGACAAGTTTAAATGTTCTGAAGTCCTTGAAGATCATGATATGAGAAATACAACAAAATATTACTCTTGATATTTGCTGTGTGTTTGCTAATGAAGGCTTCATAATTTTTAAGTCTAGGGAGTACTTGAAACATTAAAAAAAAAAAAAAAGAAAAAATAGTGACTTTAATGTTTTACATTGAGGCCAGATTTAGCCAGTCTGCTAAAAAGTATGAAGTATAGATTTATGGAGAATGTATCTTAAATCTTAGATCTAGAAAGTAGAAACACATTTTTTTTTTAATAAAAGCTTCACTAAGATCCTTTTTAGGGATTTACTGGTTTGTTCGCATTTGTCATTGGACCGTTTCCAGATGTATTACTTTCTTGAAATTGCTATGGATTCTACTATAAAGACCAGGTGCATGTTGTTTTCCAGCCATTTCCCTTCTGGTTTTTAATGCTGAAACTCAGAATGCCTTCAACTGATAATTTGTTTAACTCTCTGCCTATTAATGGGACCAAGGCACAAACTTTGTGTCTTTATCATTTTTCTATGCCACATTTATTTCTGCTTCAGTCAGTTTGTGTCTAGCAAAAAAGGAGATGATTTTGCTCTCATTTTTAGGATTTGCCCCCAAGAAAATATATACTCTGTTGCCGCTGTTCTCATCTAGTAAGGTTCACAGACAACAAAAAGAATTAAAAAAAAAAAAAACAGATTTTTAAAGTTTGGTAGTTTTATAATTTTCTTCTTTCCTGCTACTAACCGGAAAAAAAGTGTACTACTTTTATTTCTAATAGGGCAGTTTTGAAAATTTATGCTTACCTCTTTTCCTTCCTTTTTCTGTTGCTTGTGCCTTAACTAAATGAAGAATGGCCTCTACGCTTCACATTTTCCCACTTTAGTGTAGAATTTGGATTCATTGCAGACTGCCAAGGTTGCGTCACCTTGACAATTCATGGCAGAACCTTACATCTTCATGCGCCGTAGGAGTTTGCTAATCATGCCTTAAATGATGCCAGTGGAGATCACACCGAAGTGGAAGACTCGGCAGCGCCCACCCCGAAATGCTGTTCCTCGAGACTATTCCCAGGGGAATACCAGGAACGCAGTTTCCCACAAAGTGTGGTGTCTTGGGCAGCCTCGGTGCACATTGTAAGCCCGCCATTAGCCAGAAGGGGTTAGCTGTGGTGAAGGTTCTTCACGGAGAGTGCCACAGAGCATGAGGACAGGAGCCAGAAGCTCTGTTTTCTTGTCTGAGTGGTGAGGGTAAGAATTGCTTGCAGTCCTTTGTCCTGAGAACGAGTGACATGCCCTAGACCTAGCATACCGTCGGTGCCCACTCTTAGCCTTTTCACCCATTCACCTGGGTGTCCTTATGTTCGTGTGTGCTCACAGGAACGTGGTGGGGTATAAAGTAACATCCTGGTTGTTGGTTTTTTTTTTTTTAATTTTTCTTTCTTTATTTTGAGGGAGAGAGTGTGCATGCAAGTGAGTGGGAGAGGGGCAGAGAGAGAGGGAGGGAGGGAGGGAGGGAGAGAGAGAGAATCCCAAGCAGACTCTGTGCTGTCAGCACAGAACTATACATGGGGCTCGATCTCATGAACCATGAGATCATGAGCTGAGCCAAAATCAAGAGTCAGACACTTAGACACTTAACCCACAGAGCCATTCAAGTGCCTTGTTTTTTTTTTTTTTAAGGTTTAAATTTTTTATAGCAGTTTTAGGTTCACAGCAAAACTGAGAGGAAGATACAGAGATCTTCCGTATACCCCTGCCACCCACATGCACAGCTTCCCCCACTATCAATATCACTCACCATGGTGGTGTATTTGTGACCAAAGAAGAGCCCACATTGATGCAGCATAATCCTCCAAAGTCCATGATTCATTTTGGGTTCATTCTTGGGGTTGTACATTCAAAGGAATTGGACAAATGTGTAATGACATCTATCCATCATTATAATATACAGAATGTTTTCAGAGCTCTAAAAATCCTCTGTGCTCTGCATGCCCCTCTCCACTTTCCTGCCAGCAATCACTGATCTTTTTATTGTCTCCATAGTTTTGCCTTTTCCAGAATGTCATGTAGTTGGAATCGTACAGTATGTAGCCTTTTCATATTGGCTTCTTTCACTTAGTTATATGCATTGAAGGTTCACATCATGATCTTCCAAAAGCTATAGATATGATAGATTTCACAGTCTTGCAAACAGGCTTTTTAGACTGAAATTTAAATTTAATTTGAGAAGAGTCCTAATTTGCTTGCTTCGGGAGCAGTGGGGCTGTGGGGAGGAAGTAAGTCAGCTACTGACTTTTGAGTCCCAACTCCTGCTCTACTGTCTCGCAGTGCGAACAGTGGGGAAGTCTGGGTGGACATTCTAGTGATCAGAAGCCTAAGCTTTCCCTTCCCATAAGGGAGGAGGAGAGTGGGGAGCAGCTGACCAGGAAGTGGAGAGACTTCTCAATTCTTCCATCCCTTTCCACAGGCTGCATTTTTATTCATGGCACTTAACTACCTGACCTGTTTATGCATTCTTTTACTGTGTGTCTCTGTTCCTCTCTCCCTTCTACCCCCACCATGTAAGTAAGACACCAGTCTGGTGTCCTCAGTGCCCAGCAAACATTTTGTTAAAAGAAAGAACAAAGGAATGAAGAAGGAGAAATGAGGCATTGAGAAGTGGAGTGTCTCTGAGAAAGAAGACAGAAATACGGTGGTGGAGAGTAGTTTGGCACTCATTTGAGATAACAGAAAAGTTTCAGTACTGAAGGAATTTATTAACGTCCACCATTTAAAAAATTATGCTTGCACTATTCTTGTGTGTTGGAAGGGGCTTTAGGCACTGTTACCTGGAGATTCATAGTTACATTTTTGTTTAATGTTTTTCCTTGTGAAAAAGTCAGTAAGGGTTGGAGAAGGTCTAGGAACTTATCTTTGAAGATACTTTCTCATGAATTGCCAGCTCAGACTTGCAGCTTTTGGGGGCTGAGGCTGCTAGGTGATCTTGAGAGCAGCTGGAGAGGCTCTAATGGGGTCCAGCTGTGCACCCAGAGAACTCACCTTCTCAGGATAACATTAACTGGGTAGACCCCTGCCCTCCCTGGTTTCCTTTGGGCTTTATGGGTCCCTGTGGTCTGTTGCATTGATCTTGCATTTTCACGTTTTATAGCAATTCTAAACATGTGAGGGTACATATTTGCTCTTTGATGTGCCCTTTGATAGAAGCCAGAGTGCTTTACCTGGGCCTGTGTTTAATAATGATGGGGGGGGGGGCGCATGCCCTGTGGCAGTGGGCTTCCTGGGGAGGCTGGTCTAGTGTGCAGCCTTTGTTGAGGTTGTTGACGGGCAGACTTAAATGAGGAGTGTTTCTTGTCTTGTTTTTGAAAATGAAATATATTAAAGATAGACACGTAGTCCTTGTGTTTTGTTTTTCATCATATCTTGTTCAATTGGGCCACTTGATAGAAAAGACGGTAGGATGGGAAGAAACACAGCGATACGAACGGCAATGCTCATAGAACTATATGGTGTTAGTGATTTCCTGTGGGTTTTTTTTTTTTTTGTATTTTATCCTTATCTTACATCCGTTTTAAAAGGCAGTTACTGTATATCCATTTTACAGATATAGAAGTTCAGGCACATGAATATTATTTTATTTTTAAAGTTTGTTTATTTATTTTCAGAGAGTGCAAGCAGGGGAAGGGGCAGAGAGAGAGGGAGAGAGAGAATCCCAAGCAGTCTCTGCACCGTCAGTGCAGAGCCCCACGCGGGGCTCGATCTCCCAAACCATGAGATCATGACCTCAGCGTAAATCAATAGTCGGATGCTTAACCAGACTGAGCCACCCCGGTGCCCCAAGGCACATGAATTTTAGAGACGTGCTCACTGGTTATTGTGGATGGAACCTAAATTAGAATTCAGTGCTTTTACCACTAGATTTGTGAAAAAATAGAAGATGACCATGGCATTTCTATGGACTCTTTCAAGGAAAAAGGGGACAGTGGTTGCTTTTAACGAGTAGAGCGCAGAGTATATAAATAGAATCATAGAACCTTGGGATTTGAAGGGCCTTTAAGGGAACTTTGCACTCTAAGGCTGACATTGCCTTTTCTGTGAGATGCAGCATGGGGGGACTCAGCTGTGCGTAGATCTCTCCACTGTTTTTATTCTAAATATATCAAACTAATGAGAGAATTGAACAAACCTTCATATGCTTCTGTCCAGTAGCACTTATTAGAGGTGGTCACATCATGATTTTCTGTCTTCCTTTGTTCTCCAGCCTTCCTTGGCCACAGTCCTCCAAAAGAAATCAGTTCCTTTGTGTTCTCTCTTTAATTTGGAAGAGACTGGTGTGGAAGAACAACTAAAGGCATCCCCCCCCTTAACCAGCCCCTTAGAAGCTGGTGTGGTTAGTAGATGGTTCCTGAGATTTCCACATCTAGCCATGGCGTGATGTAATGTATAAGGATGTATGATGGTGAGGATTATTAGCTCCTTCATTTATCTTCAGCCGCATCATTAGAACTGATGGTTGTTTGTTGAAGACCCACTTCATGAAGTATATAAGCTGGGCGATTCCTTTTTGGAAAGAATACTGTGGGCTTGAAGTATGTAGACCTACTACACACTTGCTAAAAATGACTTGCTAAAAATGACTACACAATTGCTAAAAATGACCTACTTCCCCTGTTTACTCCTAATTACTTTCTTACTTGTTTGAATTTGTTAATGGTATAAATCCAGCTTTGAAGTCATTCATTGGGGGCAAACTCTAACTATTTAGTGAAATAAAAACTTGGTACATTTTTGTCCTCAGCGAGTTTTATCTTCTTGACAGTTGGTTTTCTATTTAATCAGGGAGTAGAAATAAACTTTTTTTTTTCTCCTATTAACAGGTATGCCATATGATGCTCTCTGTTTGAATACAGTATTGATTGGTCATGTCTGATATTTATCAGACTAAGCAAGTCTGTTTGTATTTAGTTGTCTAAAGAGGCTTTATATTCTATTTGTTTGTTTATTTATTTATTTATTTATTTTATTTTTGGGACAGAGAGAGACAGAGCATGAACGGGGGAGGGGCAGAGAGAGAGGGAGACACAGAATCGGAAACAGGCTCCAGGCTCTGAGCCATCAGCCCAGAGCCTGACGCGGGGCTCGAACTCACGGACCGCGAGATCGTGACCTGGCTGAAGTCGGATGCTTAACGGACTGCGCCACCCAGGCGCCACTTTATATTCTTTTTAAAAATATTTTAAGTTTATTTGTCTTTGAGAGAGAGAGAGAGAGAGAGAGCGAGTATAAGTGGGGGAGAGGCAGAAGAGAGAGGGGGAGAGAGAGAATCCCAAGGAGGCTCTCTGCTGTCAGGGCAGAGTGGGATGTGGGGCTCAAACCCAAAGACTAAGAGATCATGACCTGAGCCGAAATCAAGAGTCAGACACATAACCCACTGAGCCACCCAGGCACCCCAAGAGGCTTTTTATTCTTTTTTTTTTTTTTTTTTTTTGGTAAATTAAAAAAAAAATTTTTTAACGTTTGTTTTTGAGAGACAGAGCACGAACAGGGGAGGGGCAGAGATAGAGGGAGACAGATTCTGAAGCAGGCTCCAGGCTCTTAGCTGTCGGCACAGAGCCCGTTGCAGGGCTCGAATCCACAAACCGTGAAGTCGGATGCTTAACCAACTGAGCCACCCAGACGCCCCCAAGAGGCATTTTATTCTTAAACACTAATGAACTCAATAATAAATCTTCTAAAGTGGAACACAGCCAAATACAATTCATGATTTTTCTAGGCTCTCTTGATGCCCCTAGCCACCAATGAGGACTGGAGTCATTCACATGATAGGCAGGGGAATACAGACACCATTTATTAAGTGATGATTATTGATTAAATTGAGTTGATGAATATTAGCTCTGATATATATTACTGTTCACAAAATAGAGGAGTGGCTATATCAGTAGAAAAATTATCCTAATATGTTTATATATTAAATACACACACATATGTATGTATGTGTATCTGTATTCCTGACTGTATATATCAAAACTGTGATTTGGAAAGTTGCGTTCTATTTGCTCTCTTTGTTGGGACTCATAAAATAACTGTATTTATTTATTTCTTTAACTTTTTTTGTTTGTTTGTTTGAGAGACAGAGAGAGACAGAGCGTGAGCTGGGGAGGGGCAGAGAGAAGGAAGTGGTCACAGAATCTGAAGCAGGCTCAAGGCTCTGAGCTGTCAGCACAGAGCCTGACGTTGGGCTCGAACCCATGAACTGGGACGTCATGACCTGAGCCAAAGTCAGATGCTTAACCGACTGAGCCACCCAGGCACCCCAGGACTCATAAAATAACTTTGAATTGTTCTCCTTCCTCCATTGTCTACTTACAGAATCCTTTTTTGGTGCCAACCGTAGCACTGAATACTGAGAATAAAAAGATCAGTAAGACACAGTTCCTGCCCTCAGGAGTGAAAGTAACTATTTATTATCCAGTCTGGGTAGCATCTGACTCTTGGTTTTGGCTCAGGTCATGATTTCACATTTCTTGAGATTGAGTCCTGCTTTGGGCTCTGCATTGACAGTGCAGAGCCTGCTTGGGATTCCCTCTCTCTCTCTCTCTCTCTCTCTCTCTCTGCCCCTCTCCTGCTCACCTTCTGTCTATCAAAATAAATAAACTTAAAAAAAAAAAGAGAAACCTATATAGAAGATACTCTGGTAGCCCAGAAAGTATGTATTCTGCGTCAGAAATGCAGTCAAAAATTTTTCGCAGCAAGTATCTTTCCAATCTATTGGTAGTTTCATAGAATGTTTCGAGAGGGCCCTTCCCTACATCTTTAGTTTTTATTAGCTATAATTTCTTCATGCTCCTGTAAAAACTGTGTGCTGTTACTTTTGAACACTGTTTTCATATATTTTTTAAGTGGATATCTTTCTCATTTTGTTTTACTTCCCTCCTGGCTCTTAAATGTATTTAAAAAATATTTTTATCCATATCTAATTTCTGCCGCTTTTAAAAAACTTTCCAAGCAGTCACCTCCTGACCCTCTTTTTCCCCTAGCTATCCCCCCTCCCAGGGCCATCTCCCTTTCTTTAGAGCCCCCGCATAATGCTATTCCTTTACAGTCCAGCCATCTGCCTGTTTTAGCCTCTTCCTCACTCTCTCTGTTTCTTCTATATAGATTTCCCCATATGTCTGCTTCTGCCTTTATCCACAAGTCCAGACACTCCTCCAAGGCTTTCTAACCACCCCATCCTGGTGTCCCGTCTGTTCATAAATAACTCTTTCATCCGCTTTGGATCCCCAACCCCCACTCTTTCTAAAAAGAGTGTGCAAATAAACCCAAAGTGCACGGAGCCAAGATGCACAGCATAGTTGTGATTCAGAATAGACTTTCTCCTTCCCGTCACCTGTTTCAATCCTGCTCTTCGCTGTTTGCCTTCTTTGTAATATATCTACAATTCCTTTTCAATTTTTGTGTAGAGCTGGATGCGAAGTTATTGAATATCTTCATGGGAAAGTTTCTGCCTCTTCCTGGCAGACCATTTTGCCCTAACCAGTTACTCAATCTTTCTGTGCTGCCTAGTGGTTGCTATTCTTGGAGTAGTCACGTTTGAACCTTTTGTTCTTCAGAAATTAACGTAATATGTCAGAAACAGCAGTCTCCCTGCCCGGGTGCTTGGCAACCGGAAACTCTGTAGATATGTTCTTTTGCAAGTCTGAGTTCTAGAATATGTGCCACCGAAGGAGTGTCCCAGAGTAACCCGCAGAAATGGCAATGTTGAGGGCTGTCAGATGTTCTAGATATTTAAAATGTCCCACACCCTTCAGTTAGCGTTGTGTACTAGGGAACGTTCCTCCCTTCTCTCCGTTCAAGAGTAAACACTGGCAATTTGCTTCCCTTTAGAAATGTGTTACTGCAGCCATTGCAAAGTTGTTAATGTTTTTCGTTCCCAGTGTCAGTGATAATTTTACTCACAGAGTCCCTGCAGAGATTTAGCTCAGCAGGAAGTAAATCTAGGTAAGATTGCCTTGAAAGTTGATCTAAAAAACAATAAATGCTAACTATATTATTCCATTTATTTAAAAAGGAAATCTGAGGTATAACTAACTTGATTATATGGTATCACTAGTGAGGGCTAATAAGTTACGCAATGGCTAGGACCTGGTTCCCCACCCCGCCCCCTTCTCTGTATGGAAAGAAAAGAAGTTACGGATTAACATGATTCACACTATATTTCAGTAAGGGTGAAGTGTCATGGCAAAAATGAAACATGGAACTGTTTACTTCTGAGATGTTGAGGAAAATCTAAACTCTGTAGCTCTCCTGCAGTCCTTTGGGAGCTAAATATTTTACCAGGAACAAAATCAAAAGTGTCTAAAGAATAAGGCATTTAGTTTTAAATGCCTCTGACTTTCTAAAGCATTCTTTTTGTTTATATTCAAGAAACAGGTTTTAACTGCAGTGCAAACATCAGAACCCAAATGAGAGAAATGTAAAAAATTGAAAAGACACTAAAAACAACAACAAAGAATACATTACTGATTCAGATTCATTTTGGAATTTCAAGTCAGTCAATAAAGAGGAAATGGGAATTTCTTGGAGAAATTTAGTTTAGGATCAGAAGTATTCCTTTGAATGACACTGGTACATCAGCCAATTAATTCTGTTTAATATTTTTTTGCTGTGGTTGAATTTCCATGGAATTCTAATCATTAGATGTGCAGAGATCCAAATTTGTGGATTATGTGTATTTTTGCTTCTGTATCATGGCAAAAATGTGCTCTTAGTACCTCTTAGACTCAGGCTGGGGCTCCTGGGTCGTTCAATCGGTTGGGTGTCCGACTTTGCCTCAGGTCACGGTTTGTGAGTTCCAGCCCCGTGTGGGGCTCAGTACTGACAGCTCAGAGCCTGGAGCCTGCTTCGGATTCTGCCTCTCCCTCTCTCTCTGCCCCTCCCCGGCTCATGCTCTCTCTCAAAAGTAAATAAACATTAAAAAAAAATTAGAATCCAAAAAATTAAAAAACTACGACTAATTTAAGAACAGTTGGTTATGAACACGCTTTTTTTTCAGTGTATTTCTAGGTTTACTGACTGTACTGGTATAGAGTATATTATAGGTAACCTCCGGGCTATTGACTGGATATGAATAGATTGGGTTATGGTGATAGTTCTGAGTGGGTGTACATAACAGAAGAATAAAGTTCTAGACTTCTTTTTTATTAGATGAAGTTGTTTTTCTTACCCGTACCAAATTACTTACCAAACGTTAGGTACTTAAAATCTTGGTAACAACCATCCTCCAGTGCGTTTATTTTTTAAGTGTGTGCAGAATATCATGCATCTTACAGATCATGGGGAAAATATTTCTCTGCTCTTGGAATGGCAGTGGTTGGAGAAGTAACAGTCTCATGTGACAGATTTTTCAATTTCAACCCTCTTGCTCTCTACTAATTAGAATCATATGGTCACACACTTTTGTTTTTTTGTAACAAATTTCCTAAAGATTCAGCAAAATAGTTTCAAGGTTACCTTTAAGCAGGTACAAATATCTTAACTCTTCTGCATGCTTTCTGCTAAATTGGTCGTGGTCTGTGGGAGCTTAATTAGTTCAGGTTCAGTGCTGTTGATTTACACGGAGGGTGTGTCTATACTTAACATTTTTATGAGAGAAAATACATTTTGCTCTCATTATTGCCTTTTGTGTGTTTGTTTGCCAGTTGGAAATCTTGGGGAAGGTCATTACAAAAAGTTTTTAGATTTTCAAATCGGATGCACCTCTGTTTCCCAAAAGAAAGCTCAATAATGTGTCTATTTTGTTCACTTAGCCTGTATTTATTGAGTGCTTATGATGTGCATGGCATTGTTTTTTAACTGCTGTATACCCTGAATATTTAGAGAAAACAAAGAACCTCAAACATTCGCGGTGTGTTTACAGTATCATCTAGTTGAATCTGCACCAGGCTATGCAGGATGTTAAATCCCAACCGTCGCTGGTATTTATAGGTCTCAGATGAACCAGAGAGGTGAATCCCATGTCTGCTACCTCCGTATTTCCCATTCTTGGAGGGAGTTTGTTTGTATTCATTCATGTAGACAATTTCTCGCCGATTTTTCTTTCTGGAGAGAAAACAGTTGTGTTGTAACTTTATTGCAGAACAGAGACCCTTCCTTCCAGATTGTCTTGCTGTTAGAGGCCTTCTTAATCTCCGTTCACCTGAGTTAGATGAACATCCCTATGACCCACCAGGACGGTGCTACATCTGCCATGGCAGCTTTATAGACGTATTGGGAAGGCGGTGTTGATTTTGGTGTTACAGGTTCTTCGAGGTTCATATTGGTGAGGAGATGTCTGTGGTGACTTGGTAGCCTGGTTGACAGGGGGGACTCATACCTGAGCCAGCCACTTCTCCCCTCGTCTCCTCTTTTCTCTACTGTTCTTTTACGGGAAAGCTAGCGGTGGGGGTGTTCAGGTTTACCTTGCGTAGGCGTCTCAGGTGAAATGCATTTGCTGAGACTCCCTGGGGTCGTTTGGTTCTAGCATCTTGGTGGATTGAGCCTGGAGCAGAATTCTTGGCCTGGAGTTCCTGGAGGGAAGGGTCCCTAAATATATATGCGCACCTTTGGGTTTTAGGGAGAGTGGAGTTTCTTAGGTTCTCAAGAAGATTCAGTGACCTAATGTTAAGGCGTCCTGCCATGGAAGAATGATCCAGATCCAGATTTAGGATTAGTTCTGGCCCCCAAATTGACCTGTTATTTGTAATTAATCTGAAACCCTCAAAGCCTCAGAGCAATGAAAGGGGAAACATGTTTCCACAAAACCTTTTCTCTGACTTGCTTCAAGGATTTTAGATGGAAATCCCTAGGCCCTCTGTAGAATAGAACATTTCCTTGGACCTTCCAGAGACAAATACCTAAGACTAATCTGGCCTCACGCAGTGTAGGAGGTGAAGTGAGTTTCAAGCCTGAGAAGGCAGAGCAACCTTCACCACCAGCCAGATCCCTTGTTAGATAGACAAGAGTGATGTGTGCAGTAATGTTTCCTGAAGTGTGACACATTTCTTTCCTCTTTGTGGGGCTGTAGGTGCATTGTCGAGTCCAGTGGAATTCCAAAGTTAGACCAGGGCTACTGATGACACCCAAAAAATATTGCATAGCTGGTTGATGGAGCTACTTGTGATAGGGCTATGAATGGCTACATGATGTCAATGCTAATACCTATAAAGGGCAAAAATCCTAGAACATACACTTATGGCTTAGGAGTCTTGACTGGCTTCACTGTACCTTTAGGGAAGTGTGTTTGCAGAAAATTATTATCAACAATGAGGGCCTCAGCTTATTTTCTCTTTTCTCACTTCTCATTGTTCCTGCATGCAACTGGGGTAACGTCATGGTAGTATGAAGCTGGTTCAGCACCTAGGGCAAAGCAGTAATGAATGGACTTTTCCATCTCTGTGTACACAAGGGTTGTTTACTACATGGACAAGCTTTGTGGGCCAGTGATCTGGGAGTTGGGTTGTTAATCTGACTGGTTTTAGCATTTTTAATCATATATTTTAATAGGGAGGTAACAGAGGATAGAAGCCTCTTTGGCCTCTGGTGCAAAGAACAGTTGGTTTGAGACTCAATTCTTTGTGACTTAATGTAGTTATTTAACATCACCATGCCTAATTTTCTAATCTATAAAAGGGGGTTAATTATATGTATTTTGCAAGGTTGTATCGGTGATTAAGTAAGATAATGCATTTCAGGTTTCTACTGTAAATAAAACCCTCAAATTTACTTTTCCTTATTACTAAGATACAAAATAAAATTGAGGAAATTAGGAATTTCACCTGCCTGGTCCTTAATTCAGAATGTGATATTTCTCCAGCATGGTCAGAAGGATATTTCTCTTTACAGAGGGTCATTGACTTTCAGAAAAAAAAGTCAACTAAAGGTTACATCAAGTAAAAAGCAATACCATTACATTGTTTTTGTCTTTTCTTTTTTTTACGTAGAGATTTAAAATGTAAACTCACTCGATTTGGAATTGATCAGAGCCTGTAAAACCTTGTTTAGAGAACTCGAGAGAGAATTTAAAACTTATACTTAAATCTGACCTAAATTTGATAAATCTGATAAATTTGATCAATTTATAAATCTGACCTAATTTATACCTAAATTAGCTAGCTATCTAGCAAATTTAGGGGAAATGGAGGAAAAGAGGAGAGAGGGGAGGGGAAAAGGGATACGGCAGACATTCAGAAAAGTAGGGTAAAGCCACTGCCCAGACTTAAAGGTACGAAGGGGGAGATGAAGGGAGAACCTAGGGAAAGGAAGAGAAAGAAGGGACCAGAAAGGTGAAAGGAGATGGGCTGGAAAAGTTCTGAAGCCTTAATTAACTGATCTTGTCACACACAGCTGTTCATTTGAGTAGTGGGCCTCCCAGTCTTACTCCTTTTTATCACTGCCTTTTGAAATGCTAATTAGATAATTGACCATTGTTCCCAGGTCTTTGGTTACTTTTTATTCTTAAACTTTTAGAGACTAGTCCTTGAATGGGATACTCAGAGCAGCATACCAGATGGGAAATTATTTTCTGGCTTATCCTTGCCAAGTGACCACCACCATACTGCTTGGGGTCTGTGAAATCCAGCTGAGCGCCAGATCTAGCCTAAGGGGTGGTTAACACACTTCTTGGGATAGTCCTTCCTCAGTAGGTTTTTATTTTGTAATGGTGAAGGGGGCTGCCTTTCTCTTTTACACAGATTTATCAGATTTACTCTAATCAATAACAAGTCTTCCCGACCATGAAAAGCTAAGTGGAAGAATATCTACAAATGATTAGCAGCACATCTTTAATTTCATGGTAAACACCTGCAAGTGTTCGTGGTCGAAGACTATGTTCTTCCTTTACTACTGCTTCCCTGCTTAACTCGTACTTGGTTTGGTTTGCTTTTTTACAAAAAATTGAATTAGACAACGTATGTGAAAGCATTTTGGAGACTATTACACTCAGCACAAATAGAAGATTTGATTTTATGATCACTCCGGGTAATTATTGATAAATACCAAGTGGCAGGAGTAGATCTGTGAATCTTGCAAGGAAACACTCGAGACCGACAGGACATGATCTAGTAGAAGGGATGCCAGTCCTGCATATTGCACAGAGGAGTAATCGTCTCTGTGTGTGTGCACTCAGTCTCCTATCACGGAACCTCACTTTGGTCTTCAGCTCTGTAGAGGCAGTAAAATAGCATGTCTGTTTGTTTCTGTGTCATCATTAAACATTATTAAACTGGATGTTATAAAATTGATTTGAATGATGTCTTTTAAGTTTTTGATGAATATCTTCAGTGTACATTTTCAGAAGCTTTATGAGAATAACTGACTTAGTGGTGGTCCTGCAGCAGTTGGAGTATTGATGGTGTTAGCCATTTTAAATTTAAGTGAACTGAAATTTTATTTATCCGGCATGAATATCACAGAAAAACTCTTTCCCCTCAGGCCATTTTTCAAAAATACAAACATTTTTTTTTTTAAAGGAGATACATGTACATTGTGGAATATTTTACAAATAATGAAAAATAAAAAGGTGAAAACAAAATTCTCTTTTAATAGTTAGCCCTTATAATAGTGGATTGTACTGTTCAGTTGTCTTTACACATGGACACACACATATACAAAGATTTATGTAATTTTAGATTATTTCACTTTTATTTATGGTTATATAATCTTTTAATCTTTGATTTTTAATTTTTGTACTTTTTTTAAATGTTTGTTTTTGAGAGAGAGACAGCGCATGTGCGAGCACAAGTGGGGGAGGGGCAGAGAGAGAGAGGGAGACACAGAATGTGAAGCAGGCTTCAGGCTCCGAGCTGTCAGCACAGAGCCTGACGGCGGGGCTCGAACCCACAAACCATGAGATCACGACCTGAGCCACAGCCAGACGCTTAACTGACTGAGCCCTCCTGGCGCCCCTATTTTTGTACTTTTTAAATTGATTTCTGTCAGAGATACGTGTATTTTTGTTTCATGCAGTTATTTGACTAGTGACAGTTTAGTTTTCCCGTTTTCTAATTTGTTAATATATTTTTAAAACTTTACTACTCTTTGGTTTTCTTAGACCTGTTTTTACAGAAGTCATTTGCCTTGAGTTGGCTTTTTTAGCTAAATTGTCTCATTCTTTTTATTTTCCAGATTATGAATTTGTGCCAGACTATAACTATGGCTGCATCCAGCATGTTTTGTTGATATGAAATATTATGCTAATATGTAATATTCTTGTTGTTAATGGTTTCCTAATAGTTCTTATTTAGCAGTTTTATTTTCCTTTTAAAATACCAGCAAATTTGGAATGCCACTCATATTTCCAACGGATTATATTGTTCGGCCTTTGAAATGTTCATAACTGATTTCTAGGTTTATTGCAGTGTAGTTAGTAAAGAAATAGTATGGTTTATTCTTAAAATTTATTTTTAAGGGGCGCCTGGGTGGCGCAGTCGGTTAAGCGTACGACTTCAGCCAGGTCACGATCTCGCGGTCCGTGAGTTCGAGCCCCGCGTCAGGCTCTGGGCTGATGGCTCAGAGCCTGGAGCCTGTTTACGATTCTGTGTCTCCCTCTCTCTCTGCCCCTCCCCTGTTCATGCTCTGTCTCTCTCTGTCCCAAAAATAAAATAAACGTTGGAAAAAAAAATTAAAAAAAAAATTTATTTTTAAGTGTCTTAATAAATGATTTGGGAAATGTTTAGTGGATTTTTGAAAAGGGGGGGTTATTCTATATAATGTGCATTTTAATTTGCTTTTTGCTTTTTTATATTTTTACTTAACTAGATCTTTTGTGGAGTAGACAGAAGTGTTAAATTCTTACCCCCAAATGATATTTCTGTCATTTTTCATGCCTAATCATTCATGATACATATCCGCTCATTGTAGATTGTATTTCCCATCTTACTGATCTTCAGTATTGCTTCTTCCATTATTATTATTATTGTTATTATTATTATTATTATTATTATTATCTCTTTGCTCCTTTCCTTTCTATTCTAGGAGAACTCTTCAAGTTTGTCAACTCCATGCTGACATATTTCATGCAGATTTTAATTGTGTCAACATAGTTTTACTTTTCTGATGGTGTTTTATTCATCTACTTTTTGTTTTCTTCTTTCATGTTGTATCTTGGCATCCATTTTACAGAGATACTCTACTTTATATGATCATCAGAGGTAATGCTTCCCAAAATATACTTTTATTTTTTATAGGGTGAAAATGATTTTCAAAGTTGGTTTCTCATGGAATCAGGAGAGTATGTCCACCCATATTTTAATCGGTAGATAGTTTACCCCTCATAACACTTTTTAAAATAAGTTGAACTGTGGGGGTGCCTGGGTGGCTCAGTTGGTTGAGTGTCTGACTCTTGCTTTTGGCTCAGGTCATGGTCCCAGGGTCATGGGATTGAGCCCCATGTTGGGCTCTGCACTGATCATGTAGCCTGCTTAAGATTCTTCCTCTCTCTCTCTCTCTCTCTCTCACCCTCACCCCCCCCACCCCACGTGCTCTCTCATTCTCTCTCTCAACAAGAAAAAAGAAGTTGGACTTTAGTAATTTCCAAACCCACCCTTCTAGATTCTTCGGGATGCTGGAGCAACCTACATTTATTCTTTTCCAGCTAGTGTACATGTTAGCTTCTGCCAATAGGAGGCACTAGAGGAAGACTGGCAAGCTGGTGGAACAAGAAGGGAACTCACCCTTCCTGTTGTCCTCATCATTCTGGCAGCATCAGTTGTTTCCATTTTTTGGGTTTTTTCCCTCCATTTCTGAACTCAGCCTGCTGGCACTTCCTCCTCATTGCCTTTCCTCTGAGCTTCTAGGCTCTACAAACCCAACCCCTTCTCTTTGTGTCCCCAGCTGTGGACATGGTAGCTGTTTCCAGTTGACAGATATTGGATGACTCTTATATCTACACCAGAGAACTCTAAATATGTTACTTAAGCCACTCATCCAGCCGTACTGGTTCAGGAGGGCAGCAGTTTTCCATTTCCAGTCTTCCAGTTTGCCTCCAGAAGGCAGAAGTTAGCCTTCTGGAAATTCCTAAAAACATAAGACTTTGGAAAGATGATAATAATATACTGTTGTGTAGATCTTAAAAAAAAAATCTATGTAGATGTATTGTCAAAACCTGTGTTTTTTTATTTGCTAATTTTTTAAATGTTTATTTATTTTTGAGAGAGAGAGAGAGAAAAAGAGAGAGAGAGAGGGACAGAGTGTGAGCAGGGTAGGGGCAGAGAGGGAGAGAGACACACAGAGAATCGGAAGCAAGCTCCAGGCTCTGAGCTGTCAGCACAGAGCCCGACATGGGGCTCAAACTCACGAACTGTGAGATCATGACCTGAGCTGAAGTCGGACGCTCAACTGACTGAGCCCGCCAGGCGCCCCAAAAACCTGATTGTATCTTATAAATGCTGTGTATGTCACACTATCAAGGGTAAAAGCGTTCTTAAAATAACTATATCTTTTAGGGCGGGGGTGGATGGCTTAGTAAAAGGCACATGGCCCTCATTAGTCAACTCTCAGTGGTGAAGCTAGAGAAATAAAGTAGAGATGAGAGTAAGCCAGCAGTTGTGGTGTGGTTTTCTTGGAGGATAGGGTAGGGAGGATACGTGTGGGAGAAAGGAGGTATTATGTCATAAAATTTGACTTAACACGCAGTTTGCTTTGGGTGTTGCAAGGCAGTAAAGAGGCTTATTGACGGCTATATTTAAGGTCATTGCAATGCATGAAATGTAAATCAAAGTGTTATTCTTCACTAGATATGGAGAGATAACATTTACATAACATGCTTTTAAGGTAATGAGTTAAGTTCATTATTTCTTTATTACTGTAACTGTTTCGAGAAAGTTATTTCCATACTAAAAATACTTCCTCTCCTGTTCGAATCTGATTTGTCCTAATTTTTGCATGACGTTATAATCTATTGTTAGGAAATGATAATTCCATTTGTTTTTGTTTCATGGGGAAAACTGTTAACCAGCTGTTTCAATCTCTCCAAATAAACTTGCTTCCAGAATTCCTAGTAAGTAGCAATGCTGATTGATGGGAGTGTCACCATTTTCCTGACCCTCTCTGCCTTGTCACTATGACATAGTACAGAAACCAAATACGAAATTTGAGCAAAGGAAAAGGTACCATAGCCTGGCTATTTCACAACTAGATAATTTGATTCTGAATTATGATGAATAGACTGAACGAAGAAATGTCACAAATCTATAGCGGCTTAAGGAACACGGTGATTTCTGAGTGAAATCTTTCTGTATAAATTTTATGGTTAACTAGTAATGAGATAAAACTTGGAGCAACCTAAGAAAATTATGTTATGATTTGAACCTAATGAATGGCAGGCTTCCCTCTGTTATTCTCTTTAGCCTACCTATTGCTTTTTCTGTATGATCACATTTTCTTCAACCAGTTCTTTGTTTGTAACTAAAACTGTGTGTTCCTGTTCAAAAGTGGCGTCTTCATTTATAAATTCACAGAATATGATCTTCAGGGAAAAAAATGTAACTCAGCTTTGCATGGTTTACATAATGTGATAGTCTCATATTTACTATGTGGTTAACAAGAAATAACTGTTACCAACAAAAATCAGGGAATTTAAAAACAAGGAACATTTTGCTTGGGAGCCTATGTATATCTCTATATAAATACATATAGACATCTATAAACATCATCGATCCTACTCATATGCCCATGCCATATATATGTGGATGTGGGATGATGCTTGTTTTTATATATACAAGTCTATATTTATATAGCTGAAGAAGTGAAACATATTGCTTTTTATTTAAGTGACTCAGTGCGTTTATAGACAAGCTTTATTTTACAGCTCTTTATCAATGCTGGGATGATTAAATATTACTAATGATTTGGTCTTCTGATGGTCAGAGTTTGACAGGGTAAGTCAATCCCTATAGACATTCCTGTGATGTCAGTCCCTTCATGTTAGGTAAAGCATCTCTAGGAAAATTAATTTGGCAGAAATAAAAATTTGCTTTGGGTAACGACGTATTTGAATTATTCATTTATGACATTGCTTCCAATTGTTATGAGTATGTGTTTGCATTTGGGGGAGGGTTTTTAGGGGATGGGAAGGTGGAGGGATTAGAAGATTCTTATGAGCACTGAACTGAATGTTTGGTCCCCTGGTAAAGTGTAGAGGGAGGAAGTGAAGCCTTTAATTTCTTTCTTTCCAGAATTAGTTAGTAACCACAGTTCATACTTTATATTTTCTGTAGCGTATTTTTAACAGCTTGCCTTTGAGGTTGGGAAATGACACTTACCTGGATTTTCTCAGGTTCTTTATTTATGGCATCAGTGGGGACTGCTGCTAATTAGCTATAGAGGAGACAGTGAGGATGCACGTGTACTAAGCCAGAAAATTTCAAGAAGAATGCCAAGACCCTAGAGTGTCTCAGTTCAGCAGAGATGTGAACAAGCAGACAGTAGCACTTTTCTGCCTCATGGCTGGCCAGTACCCTGTATTACGAATTTATAAAGGTGGGGTTTCCTCAGGTTCTGAAATAAATGGTATTCGTACATTTCTCAAATTTGCTAAAATATCTCAGAGATAGTTTCAGATCCCTGCGGTAATTGAGACAGTTGGAGGGGCGGTTTCTCAGCATTGGAAGCCATCTTACTTTTTCAAGGTGGAAGATCTTGTTGGGAATCTTTGAGGTTGTTGGTAATGTTGCCACTGGGATTTACTTTCACACTCTTCTGCTTTGTCCCTACTGTCCCGCAGCCCACCTCCCCTTTGTGTGAAACCTTCAGAATCTGACTAGCATTGGGTCGAATGCTTGTTCTTCCTTGTGTGGCATGTTTGGATATGTGTGGATCTGTAATAATCCAGGGAACCAAATGTTCATTTTCAAGAAGGTGTGGTGACATTTCTCATGATTACAACGTTGGGTAATTGTCAGAATATGCAAAACAAGTTGGGGGGCACTGACACATTGCTCTATTCTCAAATTTTGTAAACTTTTGATAGATTTATAGCAAAAAGTCCTTCAGTGACTAATAAACGCCTTTTGTGTTACCAAATCGAATTTTGACTTTTGTCACTGTGCCTGCATAGTGTGCACAAAGTTTCCTGTACTTAAAGCTCATTGACGCTGCCGCCTGCTTTGTTTATCTCTATCTGCCCCTCCAGCTCACTCCCCATCCTGCTCCGTGCTCCAAGAGGCTAACCTTTGACAAATGTGCAATCTGATTCTTTCTCTCAGTTTTCTGGTTGGATTTGGCCGTGGGAAGCTTTATCTTTCTCTTCACTTTGATTAGAAACCCTTTTTTGAAAAATGACAGTGTATTGTTTTAGATAAGATTAAACTAAAATTTACTCAGCGTTTTCTGTGAACCAGTTTCTATGCTTTCAGACGTGCCATTTTACAAGAAAAAACATCAAGCTGCCGTCATTGGCGTCATGTAAAAAACAGGAATACTAACGTTGAGATCAAATAGTTAGGGTTCCAGAACTAGAAAACTGGGAAACCTGTTTCGTAATCTCACGTTTAGCCATCTTTCCCATCAAGAACTCTGCCTCCATAATCTTCATCACCCTTCGAAATTTGTCTTCGTACACACACACACACACACACATGCCACATACACCCACACCACACACATACACACACACACACCACACACACACACTACACACACACATACGCACACACACCACACTACACACACATACCACACCACTTTTCTATGGAAACTTCTTTTAAAGCCAACTTGACTCTTTATTTTTTTTTTTTATTTAAAAAAAATTTTTTTTTCAACGTTGATTTATTTTTGGGACAGAGAGAGACAGAGCATGAACGGGGGAGGGGCAGAGAGAGAGGGAGACACAGAATCGGAAACAGGCTCCAGGCTCCGAGCCATCAGCCCAGAGCCCGACGCGGGGCTCGAACTCACGGACCGCGAGACCGTGACCTGGCTGAAGTCGGACGCCCAGCCGACTGCGCCACCCAGGCGCCCCAGCCAACTTGACTCTTTAAATCACCATGCCTAATTTGCTAGTATCATCTATTATATACATTCTTCCACTTCTGTGGAGGGGGGTATGTTTCTCATGAGTCTTCCTCCCTTATGCTCCTGAATCCCCAAATTCCCCTTTTCTTCTAGCATCTAAATATGTTCACGTCTTCCCTGACTTCAATTAAACACACACGTACACACACACATCAAATTTTGAGATTAACTTCCATCCTTATTTTGTTCTTTACACAACCAAGTGCTTGCACATCCCATTCTCTGTATACTCTACTATGATCTGGCTTTTTCCCATCACACTTTCCAAAAATTCCACATTAAGGTTGCCAATGACATGTCAAGTTGACACGCTTTGGCCTTTCTACTGTTTGACATCTTTAAAGCATTGTACCCTGGACCATATGACTTCTTCCGTAACTCCTACTGTCTTTTAAAACTCACTTAAGGTCCACCTTTTCTGAGGTGCATTTCTTAACCCCGGGACTAATTTGGCTGCCGCTCCAATTTATCCTCTTATCTTCAGGGACATATGTTGTCTTAATAGTTATCACACCTGCTGAAGTGTTTTGTCTTGCTGATTGAACTATAGTTTATTTGAGGGTCAGAATCATGCCTTTCCGTGGGTTTTATACTCTGTGTTCCCTTCGATTCTGGGGCTATCTCACTTTTTCTCTCCCAGCTGCTTGCCTGCCTTTACTAGGTCCTTTAACTGTTGTTTGTTGAGCCCCTATTATTCATTTATACCATTATTTATGCCTGTTATTTATGCTGGTGATACAGGGTTAAACAAGAGATAATGGTCTTTATGGGGATTACAGTCTGCCTCTAAATTTAGGCAGATTTGAACCTTGTTGAGGTTGTTTTCATCCTTAGAAACATAGCATTTATAGTAATATGCAGGGCGGGGTGCATCAAATGACCATGTTTATTAATAGATTAACATTGTGCCTGGCACATAATTAATATTCAATTAGTATTATATGTTAATGTAACAGTAACAAATCTTACATTACACATGCATTATGCATATATCAGATAATATATGAATTCTATTAATACATACGCATTGTGCTATTCTATCAATGTTACAAATAAAATGTAAATAATACATCAATTGCTTGGTGTGTCAGTATATTTTCACATTTATCCCTTTTACAAAATTAGGGTTTTTTTCCTTTTGTTCATTTGCTGCTTCTTACTTACAAAAAGCTTCTGTCTGTTAAAAATTCAGTGCTAAGGCTGCCTGGTCCAAAGTTCACCATGGACGAGGCTTTCACTGTAATGAACCTTTTAAGAACCTGTTTTAGTGTGAGATATTTGCAACTATGGGTTTCTTTAAAAGTTTTCTATTTAGTGACTGACTTTAGTGACCTACTTGGATGAACTGCCATCACTTTTTCATCGTCACCAGATTAATTTTGAGGTTTTCTTACTGGCCGTGGGTACTGATCAACACAGTGGTGCGTGTGACTGTTCTGTGCGTGCGTGCACGCATGGTATTTCCAGACACATGCTCAGTAATCCAGAGGTAGAACTGGTACCATGACACTCCTGTTATTGTGCTGTCCCCACAGGATGCCACCGAAATAGTGATGAAGAACATCAGTGTTCATTAATTTGGTCTTATTCAGAGGACATTGGCAAAGGGGCAAAGAGACGGAAATCTGAGGGAAGCTGTAGGATCGCAGAGAAATCTGGTGTTTGCAGAATGATCTTTGATCTTTCAGAGGAGGAATACGTATCAACAGTTTATCTCTGCAAAAGAATTCACATGCAAAGCAAATCAAGAACATGATCTTGCTTATCTTTGTCGATTATAGTTTGGTCTTGGATAAAGGAAAAGCCAGACATCTATAAAAGGGGATTTACATGTTTATGCTAACTCAATTAGCATTAACAGGGGCTACCCGTGTTGCTGGCTGTCTTGCCTTAAACTTCCATGCATGCATATTTTTGAAGACAATAAAAAGATTGTCGAGAATTTATATAAAGAAAAATTATCAAATGTGTGGATCTATTTTAAAATTAAAAAAATATTGTTTGTGTGCTGAAATATTACTTCTGGAGTAAGTAGCTTTTTTTTTTTAATAGAAGAAAGCTAAATCATATCTTCTAGTCATTAAAGCTTATTGCATTTTTCCAAATTTATAGTTGGAAGTCATGCAGGTTTTCTTTAACAAACTGAAGGATGCATCGGTAGTCTAAATGGTAGCTTTGAGAATAGTTAGATATTTATGGAAAAATTATAAGGAGCAACGTGAATTTAAAAAATTCAAAAATAGATAAATTTGTTAGGAAAACTAGACTCTTTTGCTATTCGGTAATGCATATTCTGACTCATTTACACAGACATTGTGGTACCTAAAGTGTTGCAAAATTGGACATTTATATGGAGATGGGCTATTGATGTAAAAAAAAAAAAAGCTGAGGGCTGGGAAGGATAAGGAATGAGTACAGTTTTTTTAAAAATGAGCTCTTTGTCTTACAGCCTTCATCATGCCTAGATCTCAGAGAGGTTTTGTCCAGTGAGAATAAAGAACCCATGGGAATTACCCAGGAGTCACCCACAAGTAAAAGGGACAGTTTTACTTCAGTGAGCAAGGGTGGGACCAGAAGTCTGCAATAGTCAATGATGCTTTTTTATCCCGTTCATGCCAGGTGAACATTTGCATATTTAGAATGCTGACTCATTGGGGGAATCACAGCCTCATTGAAATCCATAAGGTGATGCCTCTTTATCCTCTATTAGGGGATTTTATCTAACATGAGTGCAGCAGTTAGATTCCATGGGTTTGCTACCAGTTTACCCACTGACCTGATGCTCAGGGCCAGTTGCCTTCCCCACTGTAATCTTGCTCATTATACTCACTCCTACCCTCAGGCACTGATTTGCCTGTTGAAATCTTACAAGTTATTCAAAGAGAGACCAGTACCTCCTCCAGACGCAATCTTTCTCCTGTCTGAACTTTTATATTATTTATTGGTCTAACTCTTATGAGACTAATTACATTTTCCATGCCTTTTCATGATTCTTTTAACTTTTTATTTGGAAAATTTTCAACACGTATAAAATAAACAGATTAGTAGAATAAACTCCCATGTTTTCATCATGTAGCTTTGACAGTTATCAACATTCTGCCATTTTTGAATCACCTATGCATCATGCTTCACACCCCCACTTAATTGTAATTAATTTTGCATAATAGATTATGAGGTCCTTAAAGTCAGGGACTATATATGCAAATACTATACACACTATAGTATGTTGTATATATTAATATACATAGTGTAGTATGCCATATATATTAATGTATATTACAATATGTAGTAATATACTAATGTAGTGTATACATTATTTATTTTTTAATGATTAGAAGTATATCCTCATTGCAGAGATATCCAGTGTTGTTAATATTTTGAAGACTTTGTACATTCTAATCTTTGTCTTCAAAAACTTAATATGAAATTTATATATTTCTTTTTAACTTAAAATTTTACTGTGAGCATTTTTCAGTATCCTTGAATATTTTTGAAAGCATGATCTTTTAAAGACAGCATAATATTCTATCTTCTAGGTCTTTCATAATCTACTTAAACAGTTTCCTCTTGTTGACCACTGTCTTGAATATCCTTGTACATACATACTCATTCTCATTTGCAAAGATATTGTTAGGATAGTTTCCTAGAATTAATAGGTGAAAGGCTCTTCACATAGCTTGCAAAATTGTAATCCAAAAAGGCCATGCCAGTTTGCATTATTTTTTTTTAACATTTATTCATTTTTGAAAGACAGAGAGAGACAGAGCGCAAACGGGGTAGGGCTAGAGAGAGAGGGAGGCACAGAATCCGAAGCAGGCTCCAGGCTCCGAGCTGTCAGCAGAGAGCCTGACGCGGGGCTCGAACTCGTGGGCCGCGAGATCATGACCTGAGCCGAAGTTGGCCGCTTAACTGACTGAAGCCATCCAGGCGCCCCAGTTTGCATTATTTTTATCTTATTAACTCAGTCGTTGAAAAATGGCATCTGGTTGCGTTCTTTTTAAAATTGGTATTTTCTGGATTATTAATGACATTGGGCATTTTTCATGCTCAGAATTCTTATTTAGGTATTACCTAAAATTGCAGTGAATGGTACATGCCATTTAGCTTAGCTCCAAATTTAGTGCTTTGCAGCAATGATCAATTATTTTTAGTATTTCACAAAATCAGCTTTTGCTGTCTTTGGAAACAGAATGTCTTCCTGAGTGCAAATTATGTTAGTTGAGGGTTGGTCTTATTTTTTACTTTTTGAATATTGTTTTTCAAAATTGTCACTGTGTAATTTTCTCTCTTTACATCATATGACTTTATTGAGAAATGTAATTTTGTCTGGAATTATTTAGTTTAGGTAAAAATTCTTTGTCCAAGAAATATGCTCTCAGGTCTAAATAAAATTTTAGGTTTTGAAAAGAATCATTTACATAAAAGTTTTAAATCACTCATTGTATTTTACTGAGTTTATAGTGTGTTTAAACTTATTCTGGACTGAGGTTAGAATTCTGTGTTTAAAGTGCTTAGTGTAATTTGTATAGCCAGTAAAATAAAAGTTGCCATTTTCACAAGTGAGTTTTTTTAATGCTAAGATTGCTCTTTTGTGATGTGAAATTTCCAAACCCCAGCATAGGTATTTAATGAAAGCAGGATTTACACTAACAAACTATTATAGGTAAATATTTTCAGTTTCAGAAAAAAGCAGAGGATGCTGTTGGAGTTGTTTCATTACCTTAATCTAGGTTGTAAATCCATAAGTCAAACTACCGTTTTATTAAAATCTCCTGTCCTTAGTCACTTCTAATCAAATCAGACCTTGCCTAAATTCTGTTCAGATATGTTGACAAATAATTTACTGTGCTGCATTGAAAAATAGTATTACAAGTATCTGTACTATTATGTGGAGGGGACACTCAACAGATCTACCCAGACATCAACAGGATATTATTACCCCAAAGAAATGACGACAGTTTGCCAGCTTGATGCTTAGAGGAAGGAAATTTACAAACATCTCCAAGAGAGGCATGTTGAACGGTTGAAGGAAATGAGGCACGTCCTGCTTTTATTGTGCTTGTTGGGGTGGGATTCCCAGAAGACTGAACAAGGCTGTCCTGAGACCTCTGTTTGGCAAAGATCTTGTTGACTCATATTTTATTTTTGTTTCGGTAAAGGTCTGCTATTGTTCCCATTTCTAATGTACCTCATAAACACACAGCCAATATCATTTCCCCTTCTATTGACTGATGTATACAAATAAATGAAAATCTACCATCATCATTAACTTGTGTTCTGTTTCCACGAAGCAGAGAGTAACAGGGAAGCCTCCTTATAAGAAAGACCCTTTAAGTGGAGGACTTTGAAAGTTCACGGTGTTTTATTTTTGAGTTTTAATCACCAGATACGTTGGGGGAATACATCACTTCCTATTACATATGGAAGAGGAAAGCAGAGGTAAATATTTACGTGCCTTGTATTTCGAGAGCTTAGTTTTGATTAAAAAGTTTGATCTGTCAGCTCCTGACCTCTACTTAGAAGTTGAATCGCTGGACATTTTGGACTGAGATAGTTAGAAAGACTTCCAATTTGAAATGCCCGGTTTCAAATCTTGGACTCACGTAATACTTTGATATATTTAAATATTTCTGTCGACTTGTACACCTATATATATAGAAAGTAATGGGAAATATTATACACATCCCTGCTTTTTAAAGCTCTAACTCATTTGTTGTATCTATCAAAATGCCTAAGAGTGTCCTAACTCTTTAGACGGAGAAATACCCGGGTGGAAATCTTCCTTGGCCTTCTGCTGTGACTCAGTCAGTCTGAGGGGCAGGCTGAGGTCTATATCTGGAGTTTGGGTTATGAATCTGTACCCTTAACTTTGAGTCAGAAGATGTGGTTACTCTCAGTCTTATTCATTGAGTGACATGACTTAGAACTTTGGAGGGGGACTTGGCTCTTATTTAGTAGAAATTTAAAGGAGACCAACATGAAAGAGAAAAATAGGGTGAGAATGTGGAACGCTAGTGTTGGTTACAAATCTGGTATTGCTTTCATTTCTCTTAGTTATTCCTTAGGGTTATTGCTTTAGATAATTTTTTCCAGTCATTTTAATGTATGAAAAATTCCAAAGAAGGGTATCATTTCAACCCTTCAAAGGTATGTTTCAGGGTGAAGATAGGGGCTGATCACCGAAGGAATTTCCCTGGCTGGAGTCCTGACATTTTAAGTTCCTGTGATTTTTCACCCCCTTTTTGTTTTACTTTTGGCTCAGAACCCTCCCTCCCCCCCCCCCCCCCGGCCAAGTAATGTCTGGTTAATGAAATTCCTATGAGAGACAGATTTGGATGATATTTAAGGGTCTGATGGCGCTCCTAAATTCAGATTTTGAGGAATGGTGTTAACATAGAGTTAGCCCTCTATTGTTCTAGTGCAAAATGATTGAGGATTTGGGGACAATCCCTTTGGATGTTGCATTAAACCATGAGAGATTTTGTCTCTGATGACCTGAGTTGCCTTTAAACTCTTTGCTGGGGAGAGTCATTCCCTCAGGCTTCCAATTTCTAAAAGAACTCAGTTTGGTTTATAATCTTGAGGGCTTCTTTTGCACACTAGACTGGCAGGGAGCATCAAATATTTTCTGAGTAGTTCTCTACACTTTGAATTAAGGCTGAAAAATAAGTAGTAGTACCAGCGTCTGAACTGAGTGTGTGTGTGTGTGTGTGTGTGTGTGTGTGTGTGTGGGTGTGTGTGTGCGCGCGCGCGCGCGGGCACGCACGCATGCGTGTACACGTGTATGCTTTTTGTTGTTGACCTGCTTGCTTTTAGGTAACTGTAATTTTAGCAGAGACTAATCTAGATAATATCAAGGCTTTGGATGTCTTAGTTCTGTAGCAATATGATGTAGAAAACTGTGCTGTGTCTAACATTGCTTTAGGAAATCTACAATAATTTAGGCATAGTAAGTCGGCAGTCCCCTCTTATTGTTCCTTGAATACTTATAGAAATCAGACACATATAAGTAGATCTTAATTCCAATTAATCTAACTTTTGGTGTGAAATATTCAAAGGTCAGCAACTTGAACTCAGAAATGGAGTACTTATTTAAAATGTATTAAGATTTAATAACACACAGAGTCTTCCTACAGTTTTTGAGAGAAGATTTACTGTGCGGTTTACTTCAGATTATCTGTTTTAACAGTTAGTCAGAATACAATTTAAGTTTGGCTTGGATTTTTTTTTATTAAAAAAAATTTTTTTAATGTTTATTTGTTATTGAGAGACAGAGCACAAGCATGGGAGGGGCAGAGAGAGGAGGAGACACAGAATCCGAAACAGGCTCCAGGCTCTGAGCTATCAGCACAGAGCTCGACGTGGGGCTTGAACTCACAAACCGTGAGATCATGACATGAGCTGAAGTCGGGCCCCCAACCAACTGAGCCACCCAGGCACCCCGGTTTGGGTTTTTTTTTAAGTCAGCACAGAATTTTTTTAAAAAAGTAAGCCAGTGTCTATTAGGAATTGTAAAGGGAAGATTTTTGTGGCACTAGTGTGCAGGTAGTTTTGTGACCTGCACTCTGTTATTAAGTGTTCTCTGGGAAAAAGGGGTATGCATAGCAACAATGTTGACTGTATAGGTTTCTGATATCTTAAAATGAAACTTTAAGTGTAAGGTGGGAAGGGTAGGCTTTCCAACAGGGACTCTGGCTTTAAATCTCAGCTCTGCCACTTACTACCTGGAAGCTGAATGGCACAATTATTTAATTTCTGTGTAAAATGAGAATATCGCAAGAACCTACCTCATCAGATTGTGAGAATTAAGTTACTACATTGAAAGCATTTAAAATATTTTTAGCTTATTTATTTTGATAGACAGAGAGAGAGACAGAGACAGAGACAGAGACAGAGACAGAGACAGAAATCCCAAGCAGGCTCCGCACTGTCAGTGCAGAGTCTGATGCGGTTCTCAAACTCACGAACTACATTTAACCCCTAGTAACTGCTCAACCAGTATTTTAAAGATCTTATCATGCTCAGTTTTAGAGAGGAAAGATATAATGCGGCAGTTTCTCATTCATTAGAAATTATAGTTACATTTAAAAATTGAATGAAATACT
Organism: Herpailurus yagouaroundi; assembly: GCF_014898765.1. Taxonomy (NCBI): domain Eukaryota; kingdom Metazoa; phylum Chordata; class Mammalia; order Carnivora; family Felidae; genus Herpailurus; species Herpailurus yagouaroundi. Next base: position 20,244,713 of record NW_024412397.1, read on the forward strand.
GACATTCAGAAATTATCCTCGGGAGTGGTGGCAGTGATATGCTTGCCTGCGGAACAAGCTTGCCTGTGTGTGCGTGTGTGTGCATGCATTTTAGTGTGTGTGCTATTATAGCTGATGTTTTTCCATTGGTCATTTGATTTCATCTTAGGAAGAACAAGCAGTTGTAGAACCAGGAAGCCGATCACAGGATTCTCAGTCCTTTTTTTTTTTTTTTTTTTAAATCCAAAGTGATTCTACCTGGAAATTGGGAGGTTGCAGCCACAGCGCTTCCTGGGTTTGTTGCAGTTACTTATTAGAAAGTAGCTTAATCCTCTCGGCAAAGAGAGGAAGTGCTGTTTTATAACAGAATCACGTGGGTTGAGGATCACTGAACCAGAGAGAAAACTGCTGCTGTTTGATTTCCACTGCAAGTGATCAGACTTCCTAGATCTGGAATAATGATCACAAATGATCTGGTCTTTAAGTAAAACTGAGATTTAAGGGTTTTGCCTCAGAATCTAAAACCCCTAAAACGGGAAGAACAAGCCATCCAGCTTCTAGCCCACTCTTTCATTTCACAGAGGAAGAAACCATCACTCAAACCAGTGTCTCTAAGGAGTTCACATATTGAACAGCTGGGTCCAGCACTCAGGCCGGTTGAATCCATCCATGCCCAGTATTCTTACAATGCAAATGTCCTTTATTCCACCACCCACCCCAACCCTTCTATTAAATAAACCTACTCTCATACCATTACAATGGTTAAGTACACAGACTGGATCTGTACATCCTGGATTTGAAAATTGGTTTTCCATGTCATAGTTACTTGTTCTAGTCGATTTTCTCAGTTTCCTTACTTGTACAATGGGGGTAATAATTTTATAGAATTATTGTGAGAATTAAATAAGTTACTTCTTGTAAATTGCTTACAAGAATGCTTGGCATAAGTGTAGGCTATAATAATAGCTATTGTGTTATTAATAACCACATAATACTTACTTTGTTAGTAATAATATATTGTTTTTAGACACTTTAGCTAGCTATAGATATCCATAGATATCTAGTGAAGTTGGGGCCCTAAATCATTGGACATCATGCTTCACTTTTGTGTGAGCTATTTGGATTGACTTGGTGGTCTTGGTACCGGGCTGGCTTACCATCTGCTGTGGTTTGCCTCCATTGGTCCGGCTTGTTCTCCTAGGGAATGGCGAGGTAGACAAAAATGCCAATAACCTAACTCCAAAATGTATCCTAACTGTCTTGTTCACATTTATAGGACAGTTTTATTGCTGCAGGTAAGACGGATAACTGGGCATGATTCCAACATCTTGGCAGTTTTCCTTTTTCAAGGCACTAATATTAGGATTAGCATGTTGTTTTAAAGCCATTGCCTTTCTGCACCTTTTAATTGCTTGTTCTGGAGGGAGGCTTGGAAGATTTGAATGAGAGTTTTTCTGCCAACGGTGGGAAAGGAGGTCTGTTTTGTTGTAATACTTCGCTTGGTTTTTAAAGTTGGTATCATGGTCCATTTTACCAATAGAACTAATCAGAGGCCGTGTAGGGGTGTGTGTGTGTGTGTGTGTGTGTGTGTGTGTGTGTGTGTGTGTGCATGGGGTAGATGAAGACTCGGGAAGGGAGGACCCGTGAGTGAGAATGGTGTAGCCCTGTCAGTTTATTTTTGTGTGTGCTTCTGTTTCTTGTAGTATTGATATTCATGTTCAGCAGTACAGTGATTTGCCTCATCCGCTGTTTCTTTTTTTTTAATTTATTTTCTAGATTTTCTTTAATATCATCTATTTTAATAATGAAATAATGAATTTATCCAAATGAAGTAACATCAACAATGTTGGTTGCTTCAAACAATGTGAGCTCAAATTGAATGGCATTAAATCTCTGCGGATTAGTTATATTTCATTTTATTGTTAGTGAGATCTAACTGGCATATGACACTGACCAGTTTTAGAGGTACACAATGAAGATTTGATGTGTGTATATCGTGAAATGATTACCACAATAAGTTTAGTTAACATTCATCGCTTCACATAGCTATAGTTCTTTTTCATGTGTTGAGAGCTTTTAAGATACACTTTTAAGATAGAAGAGAGCTTTTAAGATACACTCTCAGCAACTTTCAAATCTACAAGCAGAGTATTATTAACTGTAATCACCATGCTGTACATTACATCCCCAGGACTTACTTATCTTAAAACTGCAAGTTTGTACTTTTTCACTTTATTTTTGGTATTGGTACCAATGTTGGAGGGTAGAGTGATTTGCCTCGTCTATTATGTTTCCAAATCAAAGCCTAGATGGATTAAAATTATAAGATTAAATTGTTTATGAAAGAGTCATTTCCTCTAACGTATTGAAGAACATAGTGTTTGCACTTACCAGCATATTATAACTAGTGATTAAAATGTTTTGCTATGTTTACTCAAATACTGGTAGCACTTCTACTTTTCCTAAGAGAACTTAGTACTGCAAAGGTTAGTGATTACCACTCTACATGTGACATAATTAGTCCGTCTGAATTCATACAACACTTCTTCTGACCTTCTCTTATGGACTTAGAAAAAAAAATTTTTAACCTTGTATTATTGTTCTTTAAGGAAGTTTAATAGGATATGGTGAAGAAAGCACGTACTCTGTATTCAGGCCTGGTCATCAGTTTCAGCTTTTGTGATCACTTGTTTATGGAACCTTGGGCAAAATTCAATATAAGTTCTTCCTGAGGCTCAGTTTCCATCTTCGTGTAATTGTTATAAGGACTCAAAGAGATAAGCTTGGAAATAGTTTAGTTCCCATACGTGCTCAACAGATGTGAGTTTTCTGTTTTCTTTTCTTTTCTCCCATGTGTAATTTCTTATCTTTTTTACGGACTTCGTGGGAGTAGCATTTATGGATTCAAACGTATATTCTTGACAATGGCCTTGGTACCTAACAGTTGTTCAGTAAGTGTTATGGAATGAACACATATTTAGTAGAGCAGAGGAGATAAAAGTCCATTAAGGGAATTAGAGTAGATTTCAAAGAAGAGTTGGCCATGCCAGTTCCTGCTCTCTGCCATATGTTGTTAAGTCTACAGGACCTTATTACTGTCACTGCTTAGTGAAACTGAATTTTCCAGGAATGTGCTAGAATGTAACAAGAATTCTGTAATTTGACTTAAAAATTGTGGTACTTGAGCCAGTTATTTTCTGAGTATTGGTGGAAGTTATGAATCAGAGTTAGGTCCTCATTTTTGGAGTCCCACAGGGAGCACTACCAGAGATCTGGACGCTATTGCTGGTACTGACAGTTACTCTCTTGGGGCCTAGTTTACTCATCTATGGTGTATGGTGGGGAATGCCTGTTCTGCCCTCCTCGGAGGTGGTTTTTGAGAATGAATGAAATAATATGTGAAAATTCTGCTCACAGTGTAGAAAGGGGTTGGTGACGGTGATGGCGATGATGATGAGGTTGATACCAAAAGTACAATGAATTCACACCTTTCTAGCTTGGAATTTCCAGGAATGCATGGTGATAAAAATTTTCTCTTTTTGATACTCATTGTCTTGTATCCAACTACGAAATGGACCTGTAACATTTGGCCCAAATAACTAAATTATTTTCTTTTGTTGGTGCAGATTGCTTTAATTTGGGGGGCATATCTGGTTAAGAGCACCTCACATGAAGATTCTCAAAAGTTATACTGTGCCTCACTAGTCATGAAAGTGGTTCCAATAAAAGACATTCAGAATGAATAAGGATAAATCAAAGGTAATTAATATCTATTGGTAAGGAGTTGGCACATACAAAGTGTCAACAGTAGACATTTTTTAGAAATTGAAATGTTACCATGGAATCACTGTGAAGTTGAATATCTGAAGATACCTACTTTCAAGCCGTCTGTTAAGATGAAGTTAATATTCATTTTATGTATCCTGCTTGAAACCTCTTATGCTCTCAAATTCCTGTCTATTAAGAAATAGCTTTAGAAAAAAAAATTAGTTAATTCCTTAGCTTGCATGTAAGTTCCTTTCCTTGACTTGTACGTGAGTCATGCCATCTTTCTGACAAATGGGAGATGCCATATACCTAGTATTATAATATCATTGGTTACCATTTCAAAGTCAGAGTTTTATGTTTCCATTTCCCTATACTGCCTGGCTTTGTAGTCCCTGCTTTTAAGTGGCATCCCAAACTAGCAACAAAAGAATAAATTGTGAATTGGGTGTATTAGGCCTGTGATCTGTTTATTGAACTGCTTCTTTATCTGGTTACCAAGGATGGTCTAAACTGCTAATCCAAGTTTCCTTTATTGTCCTGTATTGTCCTTTAAATGTCACGATAAACTTAATAAAAATATTCACAAGGTGCCAGTAGGGAAAATCTATATGAGGTACCCAGTGGATAAGTTGAAGGACTTCAGATATCCAAATATATGAAAACTAGAATTCAGTGGCTTTAGATTTACGGATGTTGGAGGAGGATCCAGGTGAAAGATCTAACATCTAATTCCTTTTCTCCATAATGAAAAAAAAATGGGGGGAAAATGTACAGATAGAAGAAAACCTCATAATTAGTATATCTATTTTGGATGGTGTTTTCACTTAGGAGATTTCAAATCATACGAGAATCGCTGAAGGAAAAATTAGGTTATAACACATGTTCTCCTTTCATTGTAAAACCTGTGAAACACTATTTTTGAGTTGCTACTTATCTATGGCCATTTCTCTTTTAGCACTTCATTGTTAGCGTGTGTGTGATGGGGGGGGGAGGTCTTCTGGATGGGGTTGCTTACAGTCCACAAAGCCTTTTCCTCCTTCTGTTGAAAGAAGGCACAGCTGAAGTCAGTCTTTGCCTTTTCGTGATATGGGGATGCAGTGGAATCAAAGCCGGCAGGATGAAAACCCCAAAGCTTCCTGTTCCAGCTGTTTTCCTCAGCGAAGATTTTTTTTTTCTCCCAAAGATGATGCTTCCTTTCAAGGGGTTTTTAATCTGCAAACTGTTTCCTCAGTTTATTTCACTACAGTAAATTGTGTTCCCTTTAGGTCATATCTGTCTCTTTTAAAACCCAACCTGTCCTTTTCAGTGGTGTTAGTTGCTACTCAAAAGAACAAATGTGATTTATAAAGTCCCTTTAATGAGGTATAAAGACCAATAAACCTTCAGCACTGGAGTTTCATCTTTTTAGTTGCTGTATTTTCGTTTATGAAAAATTTTAGATGCCAAAAACCCGTTGAGAACACTATTAATTTGACCATTTAATATTTGTAAACAAAGCAGTTAAGAGTAAACTATGTTGTCATAGCCTTAAGGTTTATTGTGTGTTTTTTTTTTCCCCTTCCAAATGCAGTATAATGATCTGTGATTTGTTTAATGTAAATGCCTAAAATTAAAATGAAGGCACTGGAAACTGCATAAATGCTAAAGTGAATATTAAGAGTGGTTTGATTCATTAGGTAATGATGGGAATACAAATATGTCTCTTTTTTTACTGATGGCTTTGACTTCACTCCTAGCGTCAGTGTTGTTTCTGAATTTACATTTGTAAATTCTGCTTCCTTTGAGGATAAAGGAAATTCAAAGAAATGAATTTTCTTGATCACTCACTAAACACAATCCAAAAAATATTTACTGGGCCTTCTGTCCATTTCCTGGCTTCTGGTTCTATGCTTCTCGCGCAATATAATAGCCATTATGCTTTGGTCCTGTACTTACTGAAGTGAGCTCTGCTTAGATGAATACCAGTGTGTGGCAACAGTTCGTCATCTCTTGTCTTTCCCCAGGTATTTACATTTACCTCCGAAATAGTGGGGGAACCTGCCACAAAAGGCTTCACATTGCTACCCTGTTATTTGAGCTCATTCTTCGTGATAGAAGGAAGCCAGGAGCAGATGGGGGAGAACCATCCCATTTCATCTGATTTTAATGCTGACTCTGACATATGCTTTTGAACTGAAGTAGGGTCCCAAATGGCAATATATGTTAAGAGAATTAAACACCAAAAAAAAAAAAAAGATGCCCCTTATTTACTCCTGTTGCCCGCTTCTTTGAGGGTGAGGCGCTGATAGGGCTTAAAATCACGAGCATGCCTATTTTATCTGTACTGTTTAATAGAGAGCTATGAAAAAAAAATGGCAATTAACATATTCAGACAGAAAATCATCCTGGCTGAATGACTCATTAAATAGTCGTATAAACAGGATGTGCTGAAATGAACTGGTACAAAATTTAGTTTCATTGGTCTTTTTGTTCATTATCAGCACTTGAAGAAGCAGACTCGTGGGTGCTTAGAGGACACTTAAATTTCTTTTCTCTTTATTTTTTTCTTAAATACTTCTCCCCTCCTCCACTCTTTCCTCCTGCCATTCCCAGTTCTCTGGCAGGCTAACATTACCCATCTAAACATGAAGCACTGTGTTGGAAATCAACCAACTTAGGGGTAAGTACTCCCCAGTTTTGTCCAGGCCAGTGGTTTTCATCCCAGTTGACAATCACAGTGTACTTGAAGATTTATTCTTTTTAATGCACAGACATTCCAGAACCTCATTTCTTGGGATTCTGATTCAGTAGGTCTGGGATAGGGTCTGGGAGTCTGTACTTTAATAAAAGGCCCCATGGGGTTTAGATAGCCAACTAGGCTTGAGAGCTACTCACTGATTTGTGTCCTCAGAGTAAAACTCCCTTCCCAAGTACCTGGTCTGTGGCCATCTGGCCTCCATATCAGTAGATTTTGGTTGCACATTAGAATCACCTTGGGACCTTGGGAAAATGCTGATGCTTGACTCCACTCTCAATTAAGTTGGGGAGTTTTAAAACCTGCCGGGTGGATTCTAATGTACAGTCAAGTTTACGAAGTCCTGTCCTACACGAACAGATGGAGCTAGGTATAGCTGAAAAAGTTCTTTCTAGTTTTATTTTACAAGGTGCGTGCTTCATCCTGTGCTAAAACTCCTCTTTCGACCCCGCCCCGCAACGAGACACACATAAACACACACACACCACTTAAACCTTTTGTCTCTACGAAAGCTTCATCATTTATGGGTACCCTGTTCCTAGGTGGGAATATAATGTGTTGCACTTACGTTGTAGCAGATTCCTATTTCTACGTGAGTACCACATCTGTGATGTACAGGTGTGTTGGTATAACGTTAGCACCCCACAAAGGCTAAGTAAGAAGGAAGGAGAGCAGGATAGCAGTTTAGCAAAGGAAAGAGTATCTATCTGTTGAGTCCCTATATGCTCCAAGAAAAATTCTGAATGAACAGATATCTTCTTTAGCGACTTTTGACGTTAAGTTGGAGCCTTTCATTACATTGACTAGTGCTGGTGTTTCTTGGACCTATTCTGCAAAAGGTCAGAGATCGCCCAGAACTGAAGAGGAAGAAAAATACCTTCTTCACTTCAAGTGTAGGAGGAAGAATTTCCACAAGAATAACCTTGTGTACAGGTCCATGAGAACTATACATCCCAGTTACTCAAAGGTATTGAACCCTTCCTTGACTTTAGGGGTATTTACAAATAGAAGGGAAAGAGCACATCAATTCTCCTTGCTCTTTATCAAGGAGAAACCCATCATCTGTGGGAAGGAGTTCTTTCTTACATAGAACCTTCCATATGCTAAATCTCCTTGAAATTATTGAGGAAGGGTACCCTTTAAACATCAGGCAGGCAGATCCTAAGTTGGTGACAGAAGGCAAAGTTGACTGAGCCCCCTGAGGTCTTAGGTACCTCGCCATCTCTGACCTTGTGGGAGAAGAAAAGCCAGGAACCACTCCCCTTCACTAAAGAGGGAGGAGATTCACGAACCCCTATTGATTGTTACATCTCTTGTGGCAGAGTCCTGTGGTAGACCCCCGATTCCTGATGACTACTCCAGTGCTCATAAGTATATATCAGGGTTTCCAAGGAGACGGGGCCAAAGAGTTTTCCTTAGGGAAGACAGCTGACTTTGGCCATAGCACTAGTAAGAGCTAGGACTCCTTTCTGGTCTATACTGTCTAGCAGGAGTCCTGGACTCCTGGTTAAGGAAGGTGGTAATGCTTTAGAGTCTAGGCTTGCATCCTGTGTAGGGACAGAGGGCTCACTATCAGGATCATGTAAGGGGAGGATCAGTGCATGCAGGACCCTGAGCACGAGTACCTACTTACCTGTTGCACCTCCGGGCTTCATTTGTCTAATTCCAGGCCCAGCCCTGGGAGGGAGCAACAGGGGTCAGGAGAACCATTGGTAATTTAGAGTTTCATGCCTTTGATTTTATTTACTGATTGATAAAGGGCCTCCTTGCAAAAATATCTCGATAGATTCCCAGGGAAAGAAAGACTTTTGTGTGGCTGACGTGCTGGCAGTGCCCATGGCCACGTGTGTCACCCTGGTGGAGGATAATCGTCCTATTATTTTTTGTCAGTAGGTATAACAAGTGGGTAGTGCTTTGAGCGTTCCACTGTGATGAATTAATTTTGTGTTCATTGTAGTAGCACTGATCATAATGAATTAATTTGGTATTCATGTGGATGTCAGAGTTGTGTTTTTTTTTCTCTTCCAGGTTCACGTAGCTTTAGTTAATGGATACTTTAGAAGACTAACACATCTGATCCTACTCTCATGTTAACTTTTCAGAATTACCCACGCCTGAGTATTGTGTGGTCTTCTGTGTTTAAAAATATTTAAGTTAATGTTAAAAGTAATTAATATTTTATTTTTTTAAATTTTTTTTTAACATTTATTTATTATTTTTGGGACAGAGAGAGACAGAGCATGAACGGGGGAGGGGCAGAGAGAGAGGGAGACACAGAATCGGAAACAGGCTCCAGGCTCTGAGCCATCAGCCCAGAGCCCGACGCGGGGCTCGAACTCACGGACCGCAAGATCGTGACCTGGCTGAAGTCAGACGCTTAGACTGCACCACCCAGGCGCCCCAGTAATTAATATTTTAATAGCATTACAGTCACATCAGCATTTTCCTTGCCCTCATTTTACAAAGTAAGGGAAATAAGTAAATAGTTACGACAGGTTGAACGATATAGTCAGTAACTTGTATATTTTAGTTTAGTTTTAAAGAATCTAAGCCAAATGTTTGTAATTTGTAGCTTTGTTAAAGACAAATACCGCATTCTCTTATGCAAATATAAAGTAACAAAAACTGCATGGCGTATATAATAATTTGTTCTTCTTTTTAATTTCTTCTCTCTTCTTTTCCTCACAGACAAGATTGATAAATGTATGTGCATATATTATTTATCTGTTCATGTAAGGACACATAATTGGCCATTAGATATGGTAATTGCATAAATAGATCTTATTCAAACTCATTTCCTTTTCTGTTTACAAAATAAATGTTTTTGTTAAATTGAAATATATACTGAAATAGAAGTGCCTGATTTAGGATTGAGAAACCAGGTACCCAAACAAAAATCAAACTAAATCCTGGGGAACTTTTTACCAACTTGGGCTTTAACCTATATGCCGCTTCTTAATTTGTTCATCACGTTGGCTAATTATTGAAGATATTTATAATAGAACAAGGGTTTCCTTCATCACTCACCCACCTGCTCGGCTGATTTGCTCCCACTGGGAGTGTAGTGGAACCTTTTGAGAAGAGATTTTGGTCCTTATAAGCATTGAGATGCCATTTAAACTTGAACTTGGAAACGGTATCATCCTCCACACACTCCTTGTGACTTTAAACTTTTCTTTCTTTCTTTCTTTCTTTCCATCTCTTTCTTTCTTTTCATCTTTTTCTTTCTCTTTCTTTCTTCCCATCTTTCCATCTCTTTCTTTCCATCTTTTCCTCTTTCTTTCTTTCTTTCTTTCTTTCTTTCTTTCCATCTTTCCATCTCTTTCTTTCTTTCCATCTTTTTCTTTCTTTCTCTTTCTTTCTTCCTTCCTTTCCTTCAATCTTTCCATCTTTCTTTCCATCTTTTTCCCTTTCTTTCTTTCTAAATAATTTTATAGCTCCTGTGCACTTTCTTTCTGAGCAGCAGCTGTATTCCATTCTACAATGCTGTGTGTCAGTAGTTGGTGGTTCCTGTATATATTTTACTACTTCAAGTGTATAAAAAATTAGTTGGGACTCTATTGCAAATGGCAGGGACCGTATAACTGGGTTGCTATTGCTTTTATTATTTTTGTTATTATTGTAACAGCTTGTACAGTAATATGCTAACAAAGATTTATGGCTTCATGAGGCAGGAGTAAATGTTGGGATGGAGGAGAAAACTCGTGTTAAAACAAATGTCTATAATAAGAAGAAGAAAACAGAACTCAAAAGCTCTAAGAGAATTGTTTCTAGTATAAATATTTTTATTAACATTTGCTATGGTTTGAAGAACTTGAAAGTAATTGTTTATGCATTTCTGGAAGTTAGAAATGTTGTGAGCCTATATGTGCATGGTTTGTCTTGGACGGAGATCTTTCTTACTTTCTTTCTTTTTTTTAGATTTTGTGTGTGTGTGTTGTTGAACCAGAACACACAGCTATTGAATATGCAATGAAGAGAAAATTTATGGAGGGCGGAATTATGAGTATCTGAGGAAAGTTTAATTACTTTTATAATTTAGATAAGCTTCATAATTTATTGTAACACACCGGACTTGGACACAATTTGTAACAATTATAAAGTACTTGAATTTAGATTCTTTACTTGGCGGCTGTGAACAGAGTTAGCTGGAGGAAAACTTTGAGTATTTACTTCTCTTCCCAGCCTTGCATTAAAGGCTTATGTTCCTTGTGCTTTTGTTGCTCCCTTTTTCATTGACCACATCTCTGGGTTTTCTTTCTCCGGAAAGCATGTATTACAATATAGTAGGCCTGTGGTTGTAAACATAGAAGGAAGCCAGCTAAGGAGGGACATGCAGATATCTATCAATGCCCAAAGCCATGAAAGGAGAACCTCAGAGCAAAGCTCAAATTATGCTTGCAGATGGTTCCTGCTGAAACGGAAAAGAAGACCTCACCGCTCACCTCCTTGCAAAGGACCGATCCTGAATAATGCAAACTATTCAGAAATCCAGCATTTTTTTTTTCCTTTTTAATGAATAGAAACTTATTTTCTTAAATAAGGAGCAGTGTAAAATAGCTACTTCTCCTCTTAGGTCTGGATTACTTCTCTATTACAGAAAAATTGCTGCCTGGTATACAATTTTATGACCTCGCTATTTTCTACAAAATTGATCTTCTTTATTGCACATTTTTGTCATGGCTTTATACGTGTTTTCCTTCTTTACATATCATGCTGAGATTGAACATAATCAATGAAAGCATGAGATCTCAGCAGCAAATTTTGACGTTTCTAAAGACATTTTCCTTAAAAACTATGTTTGTGGTCTGGGAATTTTTCCATTTGCATTTTCTTTTTAATAACTAAACTGCAGAGCAGAATCAGTTCTCATAAAAACTCATACTTGTTCAACATCTCCCCTAATTAAATGATCATAACAGTTTTGTATAGCACATTGAACTGTCAAAAGTGCCTTCATATTTATTGTATGTTTAGGACAGGATTAAAAAACTGAGTTATTCTACAGTTGGAGGTAGGGATAAGTGATGAGCCACCTTAGGGACTTCTGTACCTCAAATGCCGTCCTGTATTCTCCAGCTTCTTTGTGGGCTATTCTGGGGTGACCTACCGAGACTTCGACTCTGGTTTTTGATTCTCTTGTGTTAGTATAAGTTTTTGATAAATCACTTGCAGCAAAACACTGAAGCAACTTATCCATTGGCTTAAATGAGTCAACAGTCTGAATCAAACAGGTTTTGAATTGGTTAAAATAATAAAACCAGGAGCCCTGTGGTTGAGCTCTTGATGATTAAAGAGCCAGGCCCAAGAATGCGTTTATTTTCTTCTAAAAAGAAAGTCAAAACTCTTACTTCTTTGAGCTGTGTTGCTTTGTATAGATTTCTTTCCTTAAAAGAAAGGCTTTATTATCTCTTTCAGATCTTTATAGGTATTGCAATAAGATACCCTTTTCTCTTAATATAGGATTGAAAGGATCAAAGTTGATAACTTTAACTCAGATACTTTAAATAAAAAAAAAGTTATCTCGGTTTTCCTTTCAAGATTTATGTTCTTACAAAGGTACAATGTTCCCGATTGAATGCGATCCTACTAGGGAAGATCACATGTATAGAATAATAGTTCTCTTGTCTGGCATGCTCTGGGTTGTTTTAATGTTGCAGGTGAATGTGTTCTACTCTGCAAATAAATGTACTTCTCCTATTCTTGTTCCTGATGACTTGTATCCTTAAACCCTTTTGTTCAGAGCATTATTGTCCTTTATCCTGAAAAATGTCTGTGATTGTAGTGCCCCAGTACTGTAAATCAATGGGGACTGAATTCAGTGCTGCTAAGTAGTGTAAGGCAACCCTTTAAATGCAAATGCATCAGGGCTAGTTTTAATGTAATTTTAATAAGGCTGAAACCATTTTGAAGTAGACTTAAATCATAATACTGATCTCAAAAGACTCTCTATTTAGCTGAGAAGGCCCTTTATTCTCACTGGCCATTTTTTCTCTATGTGCATCCAAAGCACCTTTTATCTGATCCCCTGGTTTTCATTCAATATATCTTCCCCCCACCCCTCAAACAGAATATACGTATGATTTGTAGCTACTTTATTAGTTGCAGATGAACCTGAATTCATTAGCTAAAACTGTTTCACTTCTTTTTCTTGTGGTTGTACCTTACTGACCAGTCGTTTCTTTGAAACAAACAAACAAACAAACAAACAAACAAACAAACAAATTGCTTAACAGATTGCTATGTTTTGGTCAAAGAAGTAAAAATCCAGCTGTTGATGCTGATTAGAAAAGTTAAGAGTAAAACTTAATATTTAAATAGGAGAGTGACTGTGGAGTCATAAAACTGAGGAAAACATTTGCAAAATGAAGTCTGACCTAAAGCCCAATGTACTGCAATATTCTAAGTTTCTTGGTGTCACCAACTTTCAGTATTCGACTCTACATGAAATATGTTTTGCTGTTGGTACTTGGATTGATGGGAAAGGTACAGGAGCATTGGCCTGGGGAAATAAAATAGATTAATTAAATTAATTAACCCATTAATTAATTAGTTAATTTTAATTTCACAAAAGATCGTAGAAACTAAAGGCAAGAATGGGGTGGGGTTTTCCCACATGATTTACTGTCATATTCTAGAGAAGCGAAGGAGTTTTGATCTTTGGGTATTTAACTTTGGATGTGCATGTTAATTTACAATAATGTAATTAAATAGTGTAATTACAGCATACATTAAATTATTTATAAATTAACTATCCTACATTTTTCTGTGTTCAAGAATTATCCGGGAAGAGATGCGTAAGTACTCAAGTTCATACTGTATTCCATTGATTAGCTTTTTAATATAGTTCTTATAATTCACAAGACGGTAATTTCTAATTTCAATTACTCCTCTTTTCCTGTTGAGCTTTTTGAAATAATAACTTAGACGAGTATTTTTTTTAAAAACTTGTGTTAAGACATGTGAATACAAATTTTATTTTGAGTACATTGTGCATTGTATATTGTAAAACTACCCCAGGAGGGTGATATAATTTGTGGTGATTCCCAAACTATTTCCACCAGAGAGCTCCTTTTTTCACAGACTACTTTGCCTGTGGAACATTTTGCCGAAGACAATTTTGGGAAATGCTAAGTCAGCCCCCAATTTGTTTTTCAGTCCTTGCAAATTGTGGTGGTAGCTAGCCTCTTGTTTTTTGAACACTGGTCACTGATCCTTTCACTTTGTTAGGACAGTTTCCTAGGATAGACGAGCTCCTTGCTAACAGCGTCCTCTTGAAATACTGCTTGCAAAACGTGAACACATAATGAAGTCAGCTACTCCAATATTTTTACAGCAAATGATAGCTGTGTCGTAGAGAGATTGGCAGCTATGTCAATGGAGTTGTTCTAGTTTCTTGTCATGGCTTTTGTCTGTTTCCTGAGAGAGGAGTGCACGTGCACGTATGTGTGTGTGTACCCTTCTCTTCCTGTCACAGCAGTTTGGTCACCCAGGTGACCCCTGGGTCTAGAGCAGGGCCTTGAAAATGCACTTGACTTTGGACTCCTGGCAGGTCATGTAAATGGGGGAAGCAGACAATAGGCAGAGGTGGGTATAGGGAACCAGGGCATGCACGCCCCGGCCGACATTCAGGTAACATCTTCAGGAATCCCGTGCAGGGCAAACAAAGTATGTTTTGAGGCTAGTAGTGTATCATCTTTGGTGTGAAGAAGTCAGGAGACTTGAGCTCTTGGCCTTATTGCCTGCCCCCTCTGCGCCCTTCATTTTGTTTTTATTAGAGCACGATTGCTCAATTTATACCAAGCAGAAAATAAGCCTGGTCCTGCTTAAACGACCATGTTTTAAAGGTTGTATGTAATATTTGTCAAAAAGGACATACAAAAAAATAATTTTAGAAGCTTTTATAAGAGGGGCGCCTGGGTGGCTCAGTCAGTTAAGCCTCTGACTCTTGATTTCGGCTCAGGTCATGATCTCAGGATTCGTGAGATCGAGCCCCGTGTCGGGCTCCGTACTGATAGCATGGAGCCTGCTTGGGATTCTCTTTTTCTCCCTCTCTGTCCCTCTCCCATGCTTTCTCTCTCTCTGTCTCAAAAGAAATAAATTTAAAAAGTAAGCTTTTGTAAGCAAGAACGTACAAAATTTAACCCCCCACCAACTTCTTTCCTAGAACTGCAAACTACTACTACCATTTTAGTTGGACTTTTTGTTGTTGAAACTATGCATCTGGGAAGTCTAAGAAAATTTAAAAGGGGCATATAAACGATTGCATAGAAGAAGCTGAGCATTAACTACCTTCAAACAGTGAAGAAGCGAAAGTTAGAAATACATGAAAGTTACCAAATGTATGAGGGTCCTAGAGGCAATTCTTGAAACATATTCTGAGACATTGGATATCTCTGCATTTATTTGGACCCTGGTTTCTATTTCTGTGATTAATATTGGACTTGATGTCATCTGATGTCCTCTTCAGCTCTCAGGTCCTATGAAGCTGAGTCTGAGATTAACTCAGGTCTCAGACTGACATGTAGGGGAAACCGGTCCCCTGATGCCTTCAGCACTGAGATGTTATTGATTTCTCACGTATAATACAACTGCACAGTACCGTTTGCCCCAATCGGGAGAAATGTTTAACAAGTGCTGAGAGTATGTAGGAAACCACTTTCTGTACTCCATGATTTCAAAATTGAGAAAAGATTCCTTTTGATTAAGTACGCTGCCCTCAAACACACGTGGTCATTTTCTTTGTCTTTTCCTTTGACATTCTGTTTCTTTAACTTTACCGGGCATAGGAGAGTTTTAACTCTGAGATTTTAAAGTCCATATGTAGAACTAAAACGTGTCAGAGAAACCTACGGACGGATTCATCAAAGGCGTTATGAAGCACACCGCATGTCCTTTAACATCAAGGTGTAAACTGAGCCCATTAAATCATTAGTTAAGTGGTAATAGGGAGCAGGAGCCTGATTAGATTACAAAATCTTGTGTATGTCAACGCGGAATGTGAAAACATAGTCCTTGATCTTCACCACAGTGCCACGAAGACTCAATTAGAGGACTGGTATGTGCCCAGATTTGGGGACATAAAGGGCAACTGGATTTTGAAGGAAAGATGGTAAAGGAACACCTGCAAAAATCTGCTTTTCTGTGCAACAGACTGGGTAATTGCATATGCAGATGGATAGTTAGGGATATAATTACTTGATTTGTGAACACAAATGCCCTTTCGATTGTGAGAGTGTTGAATTTTGCAGTGACAGGTGCGTGCGGATTGCTGTGTGTGTATCCTTTGCACCCCTGTTTAAATATTTGGCCTGGAGTATGTCTTCCATTCATTCTGAATATAACTGCTCTCCCTCACTGATGGTCTGGGGGAATTGTTACAGCTCTTAATGTCTCTCCAACTTCTTCTCATAAATAATAACCTTAATTTGAAACCTTGACTAAAAGAAGGACGGCATACAGGCTTGTGGTGTAAGGGCTTACGAATTATGCACAGTAATTCATTTTTTAAAGCTGATGGATGTAACTCATTAGTTTTCATTGTTTTCTCAAAATAAGGAAAACTATTAACCAACACTGCAGACTAATAGCCTGGAATTTTATCCTCATCATCAACTGAAGTTTAATGAAAAATCATCTTTTGAAAGACTTCTTTTTTTCCGCCCTGCTTTTTCTTCACCTTTCCATGAATACTTTTGAGACATCTTTTCTAATTTCCCAACTAAAAAGCATTCCCAGCCATTCCTTTTTGATGTCGACATGTCAATGTCACACTGAAGATGTTCGTCAAAATACTGATATGGTCCATGGGCACCTGGGTGGCTCAGTCGGTTACGCATGTGACTTTGGCTCGGATCACGATCTCACGGTCCGTGAGTTCGAGCCCTGCGTCTGACTCTGCACTGACAGCTCAGAGTCTGGAGCCTGCTTCGGATTCTGTGTCTCCCTGTCTCTCTCTGTCCCTCCCCTGCTCGCACTCTGTCTCTCTGTCTTTCAAAAATAAATAATAAAAACATTTAAAAAAACAACTGAAGAAATACTGGTGCAGTCCAAAAGGGATTTTTTTCGACTGAAGAATGTGGTAGTACCGATTTATGTCGGGGTCCAGATATTTTCATTTCTCTGCCATTATGAGGAAAGTGGATGTTGGCAGTGCTGTCTGCTCTGAAAAGGTTACTAAAGTGGCAAAAGCATATGACAAGTTGCTGCCATGCTTTATGTAGAGACTTCTTGCTTCATGCCAAATCAAAATGTACCTAAATTATTTTTTGTCAGAGAAAGGTTAATTTCAGCAGTTCTTAATATTTGGAAAACTTTCATTGACTTCTATGTTCCTGATATTCTGCTAAGTATAGGGCATCAATCACCTCGTAACCTGTCAAACACTACATATTATCCCCATTTCACAGAGGAAGAAACTGAGATACAAGATTCAATATATTACTCCTGCTGTATAGTTAATAAATAGAAAAAGATTAGTGTTCAGAAATACGTGCCTCTATAGGCCATGTTTGTTTTTTGATGAAGTCAAATTTGTTTAAACACACACACACACACACACACACACACACACACACACACACACACGTATAATAATCTTGAACCTGCGTTAAAAGGGACTGCATCCATATTTACCCAAAGAGAATCACGGTAACCACAGAGATCCCAGTTTGACTAGCTTTAATATGAAGCCTTCACAACAGGTCTTCTACATATAAGCACTTTAATTTCCAGATATTTCCTTGTGCTTGCTGCTCTTCTAAGTCACGTTTTCTCAGTCAGATGTTCTTTAAGCTTTTTTGACTAAAAATGTAGGCATTAAACTTTACCCACTAAAAGGTTTGAAACTGTTCTTTCGGATTCTTCATGTGCCACTAAATAGCACAGGCATGTATGGGGTATTGCTTCTGCGTGTGGGGAAGGAGCTGGCAAACTTTGCTCAATAATGTTCAGAACCACCTGCTTTGAATGTGGTCTGATTGAATCAGATGACGGCTGCTTTTCATCACTGCATCGGGATTGGGATGTGGGGGAAGTGTTTTGTTTTGATATTTCGCATGTGCTTAGGTGTTAGTGGTTTCAGATTGTTTAAGAACAGGCTCTCATCACGGAGTGTTGCTGAATCCTGTGGGGGAGATCTGAAAGAAACCTTGAGTATTTCTGGGTCTGTTTAAAAATTATGTCTTCTTGTGTGGTGTATTTATTTGTGTTCAGGATGCAGATTGCCTTGTGGAAAATGCAGATCATTTTCCCTCACAAAAGGTTCTTTTGTGTGTTTGGTTGGATTTTTTTTTTTTTTTTGTATTTAAACTATTTTTTATCGCCCCTCCTCATGAGCTTTGATACTGGTATATTAATCATTAAAGACACTAGCTTCTGCGGAGTTCCTGATGCTCTGTGGGTTTATGTGTCTTCTTCGAGGGTGATGTGGCATCCGTCCTGATATTCCTCTTGTACTTGAGGTTCTAAACATTATGGTCTCCTTTTGAATTTGCAGTGTGCGGGCATTTGTAGGCAAGGTGACTCTCAAAGAACTGAAAGTAGGGATTGCGGCTCACCGCCTGCCATCAGAATGTGTTGGGGGGAAGCTTTGGGGGGTGCACACAAGAGAGATTTGGTGAAAGTACAGATTTCTTGGGCCCATCTAGAAAATTCAGATTTAGTGCCTCTGGGAGGCACCCAGGAATATGTGTTTTTTTTTTTTTAAACTGGTGTTCCAGGTGACTGACATGGGTAGGTCTGAAGATCAGTTGGGATTAAGGGAACTGTGCCTCTGACACCCCAGTATTTCTCAAAGTGGGTACCCCTGCATCTAATATGCTGGGTGGTTTTTGTGACTTGCAAATTCCTGGGCTAAGTATGGTGCTGTCAGACCGACATCTTTAATGTGCCTGCCTTAGGATGCGTACTTCTAAATATTGCGAACTACAGCGACAGAGACTCTAAGTTACAGGAAAACAACCGCAGAGGTTCTAAGTTACAGGAAATCGTGGAGCAAATCAGAGGATTAGAAATCAGCATGTAATATCTGTACAGATACACAGACTCCTCAAAATAGGGGACAGGTGTGTTTGGAAAGCTTGTTTTGTAAAGAGGAGTCTTTTCTCCCTTTGACTTCTCTTATTTACACCGAAGCTACATTTCTGAATTAAAAAGAAAAGGAAAAAAAACAAAGCGCAGTAACAATAAAAGATTCCCAAGGCACACCAAAGCTGGGGGGAGCCATGGGTACTTTAGCTTTGTCTTACTTTGTGACAACTATTTGACCAGCCTTTTGCTTTATCCCTGCCGTCCTCGCCTAGAAGATTCAGGACTGTGAGCCTTAGAAACACTGGATCAGTGGGTTCCTGCTCCCGCCCAGCAGGCCCAGCAGGCCCAGCAGGCTCTCTGGAGACAGAGCTGCAGCTGAAGTTGGGTGGGAGTGTGCTGGCATGTTGACCTGCAAATTTCAGTTCTTATCCCTGCACAGTTGTCCGGTTGTGCATTTTTTCTGGCCGTTACTCCTTTCTTTTCTCCATCGCCTAATTCTCAAGCTCTTTTGAGGCTAAAAACTGGTGAGAAAGACTTACAAACCAGTTTCAGTCCTCTTGGTCTGAACACTCTGATGTCACAGAAAGCCATGGTATATTTTAAATTTTATACACTTGGGGCGCCTGGGTGGTTCAGTTGGGTTGAGCATCCAACTCTTGGTTTCGGCTCAGGTTGTGATCTCATGGTTTGTGAGTTCGAGCCCCACATTGGGTTTGCTGCTGTCAGTGCGGAGCCTGATTTGGATCCTCTGTCCCCCTCTCTCTACCCCTCCCCTGCTTGCTCTCTGTCAAAAATAAACATTTAAAAAATAAAATAAAATTTATACACTTACTTCTTTGCTCTTCTCTCTTGTTACTGAATTTTTGAAAAATGCTTGATATATTGATACCAAAAGAGAGAATGTGTGTGTGTTACATTTAAATGGAAAACTTTGTTTGTTTTGTATATTAGGCCGTAGCCAATGAAAATCCAGGAACTTAGGATTTTTCACAACCACAACTGAATATAGAACTGCATAGTTTTTTATTTTTTTTGGTATGAGTGTAAATATTGAGAGCAGTTTTGTTTGTTTATGCCTGTGCAGTTTTATAGTAAATCCTTTCAAATGGGTTGCAAAGCCATCCATGGATATTTGTAAAGACTTTGCAAAATCATACATACAATAAATTATCCATTTGATTTGGACAAGTTTTGCAATTATTTGTGGCTTTAACAAGGGCTTTTGAAGGGTATTGTATATATCTTCTGGCCAGGTCTACTTTTTTTGTTGTTTTCAAGAAAATGGGAAGTTGTGTATACAATCCCTTGAATAAACCAGTAGTAAAAGTGTATATTAGGTAGTCAAATTATGGTATTTCAAATCTGTTTTTTTTATTTTAAAGGGATAACAATTTGTGAATTTCATCTCATGGATTTTTTTATGTTTCAAATTAAGTTGTTATCCCATCCTTGTCTGTTTTTTGAAAATAAATACCCTGCTCAATGTGTTAGAAAAATAAAACACATAATGACATATTAAAAATATATAAAGTCCTTACTGGGGGGAAAATACTTTCTTCTTTATTATATTGTACCTTGTAATAATGTATTTCCATTGACATTAAAAAGAATTCCTTTTATTTGTTGCTATTTTGTCAAATTTCATGATTTTTTTCCATGATTTTTTTTTTTATGACAAAGTTGTAATGTTTATTAAATCTACGTATTCATTCAACAAATTGTCACTGAGGCAGTGGTCTAGGGTCTGGGCCACAGGTGCCCAGTCAGTGCCCTGTCCTGAAGTTTGCACCCAGTGGGAGTCAATAAACAAAGATACTACAAACAACTACCAAATATATACATATCTACACGTGTATAAAGACGCAAAAGTGTGTGTATATATTTATGTACATGCATTATTATGGGCATGTATGTAAATACAGATACCGAATAGTGACAAATATTGTGACAAAATGGGGCAGTGTAAGGGGTTAGAGAGCATAATTACAGGGCACGTAGGAACTGGGCACATTGTTTGATCTAGGGTATCCTGAGAGGGCCTCTCCAAGAAGGCCCTCGCCGCATGTATTCTAATTCCTCATCCTATGGTAATGACGCATGGTTATGTAAAAATATAAGCCATGTCCCATCAAGGACCAAATTAAAGTTCATATTTGCTGTGAGAAGATAATTTACTTAATATTAAGTAGTATACAAATTAGATGTACTATATATGCAGCCTACATAATTAAAGCCTTAATGTTGAACTATGAAATTCTATGCAAATTCTGTGTTAAGAACTTTTGTTCTCAGTCATCCATGTGCTCAGGGTAACAAGAGAAAAAAAGGTAAAAAAAAGATCACCAGGCATCTTAAATTCCAGGCTAGGAATTGTAATTTCATTATTTGTTTATTTATGTTTTTAAAGTTTATTTATGTTGAGAGAGAGCATGAGTGTGCGAGTGGGGTAGGGACAGAGAGAGAGGGAGAGAGAGAATGCCAGGCAGGCTCTGTGCTAACAGCACAGAGCCTGATGCAGGGCCCAGTCCCACGAACCGTGAGATCATGGCCTGAGCTGAAATCTAGAGTTGGACACTTCACTGACGGAGCCACGCCCGCTCCCTAGGAATTGTAATTTTATGCCCCAAAGCATTAGGGAGCCACTGAAGGTTTTTGTATGGAGAAGTGATGGTTGTCACAGGCTCATGATAGGTTGGAGTGAGGCAAATCTGAAGTCAGGAAAACTGGTTTTCATGGCCTTATTATGAAAGGTGGTAGTAGGAGAAGAAAGGAGAGAAAAATTGGTAAACGCTACAGTAGTAGAATTGAATAAGTTTGAGGAAATGTTTGTAAGCATTGCTGATGGAGAAGATCCAGATCTCTTTTTATCTATCACTTACTATATTACACTTTGCTGAAATAAAACCAGCCTTGGTTCTTCAGTGTATCTTATTTTATAATTTTTTGAATGTTTATTTATTTGAGAGAGAGAGACAGAGAGACAGAGTGCAATGCAAGCAGGGAGGGGCAGAGAGAGACACACACACACAGGATCCAAAGCAGGCCCTAGGTCTGCGCTGTCAGCACAGAGTCCGACGCAGGGCTTGAACTTCTGAACGACAAGATCATGACTTGAGCTGGAGTCTGATGCTTAACAGACGGAGCCACACAGGCACCCCCAGTTAAAACTTTCTGCCTTTCTACCTGGGCTTTCTTTGTCTCACCTTTTCTCTTGCCACACCTTGTGATTCCCTTTATATTCTCCAACATTTGAAATCAGACTTGCCTTAGAGAGTTCTATCTCTTTTTTTGAGTGTATTTCAAGAAGCGATCTCTTGATGTTTATTTGCCATTTGTAGCTTAACTTAAAGCTTTTTGCTAATATTTGATATTTGTTCCAGTGCGTATTTTGTCTCCTTAACTAAATTTGAATTCAGGAGTCATACTTCATTTGGAGAGGCCCAAACTTAAAAAAGGGCATGTTCTATATTTTTAGTAATGAGACTGATTTTTCCTTCTATTGAAGTGACACATGAATGACTCTTGAGGGTCTAGCAGGGTCCAAAAAAATTTATTTAATCTAAAATATTGTAAAACTTCAGTATTATTAATACTTAAAGATAGTTTTTCTGAAACAAGAAATATAAGAATATGGGGAATGTGTTCTCTGCCCTCCCCTCTGTTACAGTAATGGTTAGAGTGTGTTACATATCCAGACAGCGTATTTTGCTGGGTGCTAGTTCATCTAGAGCTGAGGTTTTTCACTTTCTTAGAGTCAGAGACTGTTTTGGAAATCCAGTGCAAACTATAGACTCTCTTTCCAGAAAAGTGCGTATAGCTAAAGGCATGAGTAAAATTTTGTAACAATTTCAGGGAGTTTCTGGATCTCCCTAAGGCCCATCCATGGGCCTAGGGCCTGAAGAGTCAATCCTTTCCCATCCCTCAGCCCCCACCTTGGCATTGCTAAGGCCATGTGTGTAGCATTTTTGTAGGACCGATATTTGTAAGTCAAGGACAAAGTCCTCTTGAGTACTTTCTGCAGACATTGCCTTTACTTGTGGTAAGTGCTGGCTGGTGTTTGTGAGTGGGCCGTGGGGGACAGGACAGATGAGAAAGAAGATACATGTGCAAATCTAGAGGAGACTTAAACGGGGAATTCTAGGGCAGATAACTTGTATACTTCCGAAAATGATGCCTCTGTGGGGCTCAGACAAATGTGAGTGGCCGGGAGATGATGGCCCTTCAGTAGGTGAAGTCCAAATTTATCCAGACTTGGTATTTATTGTTGAAGAATCTTAATGAGCATTAAGCTCATAAGCCTTCTTCTGGGGCAGCAGGGGGTGGGGATCTGCTGTAAATTTGGGGATATTTTCAGCTACAGCAACAACAACAAACCCTGACTCAAATTGGCTTAAACATAAGGAAATGAATTGCTCTATGTAATGTATCCTGAAATCCCTGATGTTTTCCTCCTTGGTGGCTGGCCTCATCCTGGGACATTCAGCCAGCAGTTCTGTGCATCATGTCCAAACAGGAATATGCCCAGAGAAAAAGTAAAAATCCATCTCCTACTAATTTGCGCCTTTCCTTGGAGCAGGTAGACCTTTCCCAGGGACCCAGTGGCAGATAGGCCTTTGTGTCTCAATGTCCATTTTAAACTGGTCCCTGTGTTTGGCACCAGTACTCAGGCCCTGCGTCTGGAATTGGAGATGAGGTCACCTTCCCCTGATCCACTTGGAGGAGGGGAAAACAAACACAACAGCACCCCCCTCCCCCCACAGTTCTGTTAAGAGGGAAGAAGATGTTCGGAATGGATATTGGGGAGACAGAACTAATGGTGTCATTGCATCTTTTGATAAACTAATGGTTAGAATAAAGTAGAAGAAATGCTGTTTGCCTTTTTACAATCCAGCTAAATCTGTGTTATATTCTGTACCACCGCACACAGGAGACACTCATGTGCTTAAGGCTATGTAAGTGAACTTTTAGAATAGATTTTCCATCCACAAGGGGACTGGTCTCCACTGCTTCCCTCTCAGTTTACTTCTGGCCCCTTCTGTCATGCACAGTCAAGAGAAAGATGAGGTTTTAGGAACTTGTAGTGTGTGTACAGTTTGCCTAAGCTGTCCATGATTTACAGTAACACTTTTCTTCATTGGCGGGTTAATTGTTAATTGACTTGTATGTCTTCTTATCTTTGAGAATTTTCGGTATGGCTTACAAAGTAATATGTTCATCTCTTCCTATGTACTTTCGATTTAATGATATCTCTATGTTTCCGTATAAGTAAGTGGGGAAAAATGTACGTGAAAATGCTTTTCAGAGTCACTACTAATTTCAATAATAGAATTTTCCTCTGGGGCATATTTAACCCAGAGGAAGTCTTGATGATTAGGAAATTGGATTCTTAATGATTGATTTGTGAGATGACAGATAACTTTCTACAGAGAGTATCTTTCATTCAAATTTGGGGTTCCAGCTTCTGACGGTGTCACATTTCTTTTGTGGCACAAGAAAAGGGGTGACAGTCAACTGGGAAAGAGATCGGGAGGAGAGATGCCGAGTTCTCCTCCCAGCTGTGCCAATGCCTTGCCTGGAGGACTTGCACCAACAACCCCTGAATTGCTCACACCTCCACAGTTATGGGGGGCGGCGATGCAGGCTGTGTGCAAGTGCTCTGAAAAGTCAAAAGCAGTCAACTGCGGTGGGCTGTTGATTGTTCTGACTGCGGAGTTCTGATCACTTTACTCGAAGCAGGACTTGAAATGTTAATGGTACCCTTCTCCATCAATGGGGAAGTTGCAGTGAGTAAGTTTTCAGAAAATGTTGCACTGCAACTGTGGTCTAAGTAACTGACATGGAATGCCAACCCCGCTCTCTGTCTTGCTATCACCAGATCACAGAAAGCTGTTTTACTGTAGAGGTAACAGTTGTTTGCTCCTCTGTCCTGAGGCCAATGATTATATAATATGTATCAAATCACTAGGGTGCATATCAAAGTGAGCATAAAGAGGCAAATATTTCCCTTTACAATGACCGTATAAGAGATTATTTCTGTCAGGGGACAAAACATACATGAAGTCTGACTGTTTCACTGCATTTTTACTATAGAAACCATGGAGCCTGGGATTCGTACATTAACTCCTGTCTCGTCGTGTGACTGGAAAGTGTTTCAAGGTGTTAAGAGTACTGATCTGCATGTCTCTCCTGAGTCTTACCCCATACTTGTGTGTTTGTGAAATGAACTATTAATTAACTTGTGGAAGAAAATGTGTGCTAAGCTGATCTTGGTGGTGTACCTGTGGTTGAATTGCTTTAGTTAATAGTAGAGTGAAATTTTGAGTTTCTATCGTATGAGGTCATCCTTCTCAAAGTCATAGGAACAGTACAGAATGTTTCATAACCTGAGAAATTCTGTTAGTGTTTTTGTTATTTTCCTGTGCGCACATCTGAAGCGCTCAAGGACCGGCCATACAATTAATTAAGATTATACCATGTCTCTTATACCATTTCTCCCTGTCTTGCAACATGCTGGGTACTCGGGATAGGCCAGAAAGCAAACAAGACACGTCTTGCCTTCACGTAGCTTATTGGTCAGTGGGGAAGAAAGGAATCACTTGAGAATCATAAACATGTAAAATTCCATCTGTGACAAGCCTAATCAAAGAGAAGAAAGGACAAGACACCTGATTTAGAAGGCAAGGAGAGCCTCCTTCTAGGATGATTCAGCTGACAGTTGATATGGGAGGGAGGGAAACGGGCCACCAGGTGTGTTTGAACTTTGTTAGGAGATTGGGGGAAATGGAAGAGAAAAGGAGGGTGTCTGGGTACATGGCCAAAATGGCCTTGATGTCCGTAATTAAGAACTTTTCTCTTATCCTGACATCAAGGGGAAGATGTTGATGTATTAAAAAAAAGGAATGGCGTGATGGGATTTGCATGTCCCTTTACAAAGACCTCTTTGCCTGTACACTGCACACCAGATACTAATTCACCAAAGGCGGTCGGGGCTCTTCCTCCAGTTGTGGTTGTCACTAACATATACCCCATCTCCTCCTCAGTGTGTGGTGTCCTTGTACTTTGCGTGGGATTACTACACCGTCAGGGACAGCTGTGATTGGACTATGCTGATGATCAGGGTAATCCTAACTCCTTTGCTGTGTTTTTTAATTTGGGTCATGCAGGTCTTTGTAAATCCATGCAGGTATCTCGTGGCTTTAGGGATTGGTTGCGTGATGGATCCAGTGAAGGCAAACTGAGGACAAATTTTGTTCTTTTGTAAACCGAACTCTCTGCGAGTAAGTAGAGGAATAAAGAAGTAAGTAGACCCAGAAATTGTATGACCGTGATGGGTTTCAGCTTTGGGATGAAGGTTATAAAAAGGTGGCAGAGTGGAGGGCTGGGAGAGAACTTTGGTTTTGTTGATATGGTGGATCCATTGCATATGTCAATCCTAAAACCTGCCTTGTCTCCGGACTTTCCACTTACCTGGGCCAGTAAATTCTCTCTAGAAATCTACTTTTATTTATTTATTTTTATGTAAATTTTTTAAAGTTTATTTATTTATATTGAGAGAGACAGAGATGGCACAAGTTGGGAGGAGGGATCAGAGAGAGAGGGACAGAGAGAATCCCAAGCAGGCTCTGTGCTACTTGCACAGTAAGTGCACAGCAAGTGGTACAGAGCCTGATGCAGGGCTTGAATTCATAATACTATGAGATCTTGACCTGACCTGAAACCAAGAGTCGGACGCTTACCTGACTGAGCCACCCAGGCGCCCCTATAATGGGACTTCTAATTAGACTGCACCTAAAATTACCTTTATTTATATGTCTCTGTTCTGAGCTCCAAACTCACATAGTCAGTTCTTTTGCTGGATCTTATACTTGGGTGGCCAATGGACACTTAGAACACAAATGTCTAAAATACACTCTTTTTTACCACCTACCCTAAATCTGCACAAATATCCATCAGATAAAAATCCAGGAATTATTCCTGACTACTTGCCTTACCTTCCCAAGTTAGCTGCCAACCCCTGTCTATTCTCTTTCCCCAGTGTTATCCTGAATTATCTGTTATCTTTGCTATAACAGTAGTTTCTTGCCTCCTAATTAGTCTCTTTATCTCCAGGTTCTCACCTTAACAACCCATTGTCCCCATGGCTACCATTTCCACGATGTAAATATGAAGTGGATGCTTTCATACTCTGGTGCCTGCCTAAGGCCTTTAGATTGAACAATAAACTTCGTAGTACTTTGTCTTCCTCTGGCCCTGCCCAGATTCGACATTTCTTCCTTGGTGACCACTGCAACTTTAATACCTTTATTCTTCATGCTCATTGTGTGCCTTGCCATTCCCTGCATGGGGGATGTTCTCTTGTGCTTCGCTGCCTTTGCACATTTGTTTTTCTGTCCTTGGAAGGCTCTGGGTCTTGTAGGATGGCCAAACTCCGGTCAGGCAGAAAAGGAGTGATGATGTATTACCAAGATGACAAGCACCCATTGCCATTTAAAGTCACCCTTGGTACAGATGTCTTCTGGGATCTCAGGCTGCACCTTAAATCTGTTGATGTTTCCTGCCTTTTCTCCCACCCCAGGCTCATACCCAAGCCTGACAGTAGCTGTTGATAGCAGTCGTTATTGAACTAATGTCAGGGACCTCTTCTGAATCCAAGAGGTGTCTCGGTTCCTCCTAAACCCAGACTTACCTAACTCACTGCACTGTCCGCAGCTCAGCCCAGGATAGAGTAGACTATCTCGGTGAGGACAGGTGTACGAGAGAGCATTGATTTATAGATTATTCATAACTTCTCCTAACCCATAGGCACAAGTGTATTTCTTAAAACAGTGCAATGGGTAATGCTTGAAAGGGTGTCTCTACAGAAAAGATTGACTTGGGTGTGTGAAGAAAGAATGGTGAGAAATGAGGTACGTTGTATTGTTAAGAAAGTCAGCTGAGTGGGTGAGCAAAATGAGGAAACAATGGAAAAAGGGTAGGAGGGGCCTGCCTGAATTCTGATGTTTTTAAGGACTAGCTTTCTGTGTTCATGGGAATATATATTTGATATGCTGAGAAAAAGAAATCCAGATGCCCCTCACTTTTGTAAGCAGCATAGGTTTTAGTGAAGGACACACAGGCAACAGAATTCTTTGCCAATCCCTTGACATCATGAGGCCTGATTCTTCATCTGTGAAATGAGGATAATACAGCGTACCTTGGTAGTGACTGTGGGAATTACATGAGGCAGTTTGAGTAAAAATTCCTTACAATGAATGATTGTTTTCTTTGGTGTGGTGAGAAATGTTTAATAATCTGCTTCCCCCCCCCCCCAAAAAAAAGCCCTGATTTGTAATGTTTGCCAATTTCCATGGTGTAAATGATCTCACCAGTGCTGATTCTGAGTTCCCAGTGTGACGGTATTGAACATGGGGTTGGGTAGATGAGTACATAGTGCGGGCACCACTCACCAGAATGCCACCGCCCGCTTCCTCTTTTCCACACCCCAAACTGTCAGTATTTTGCATGTGGTGATTCTAGCTCTTTTCTCTAAAATTCCATAAAATTCACCATTCTTTCAGTACTCAAATACTGCTTTTTACTTATGTGTGATTTTTCTCCCAACCTAGCTTTCATATTTCAGGGAGAAAGCCCTATTTTAGATTTTTCTTTTTTGTATCCCTTTGGTGTCAAGTATCACACTGTGATATTAATAGTAATAATAATAAAAACAGGAGATATCTCCTCATCCCCTTTTTGAGACCCCACTGTGCCCCAGATTCCATGGTGACATTTCCCCTAAATTATCTTTAATCATCTCAACAATGCTAGAGGGTGGATGCCATCATTCCCATTTTACAGATGAGGACACCCAGAATCTGAGATGTTAAAGAATTTCTCCCAAATCACACAAGTATCAAGCAGCTCAACACTTATGGCTGAAAGATAGTGGCTGGAAAAAAAAAGAATGGCTAATGAATGTATTGGATTTATTTTCTTGAGGCAGACAAGACTGAGCAGCCTGAGAACATTTGGTGCTCAGAGGGAGGAAATGCTAAGAGGGGAAAACAAGTCTGAAAGGGAGAGAAGGATAGTTCAAAGGCCAATTTCCCCTGCCTCACAATTCTGACTAGTGCCAGCTCTCTAACTGAGTATGTTTGCTTTGCTTGGAAGATGGAATCATAGCGCCAGAATTCTCGGAAGTCTGTTTTGGAGGGTGCATTAGTCAGGGTATGCTAATTGCTGGAACAAGCAACCCCCAAACTTTAGTAGCTTAACACAGCAAAGGGTTATTTCCCGCTGGTGTCACAGACCCGTGGAGGTAGGCTGTGTGGCCTGCGGTCAGTTCTTGGGTCTGGGTTCTTTCATTCCTTAGCTCTGCCATCCCCCGGGGCCTCTGGGATTCACTAGATTCTCGGTATCCAGCAGAACAAAGAGGAAAGAGAAAGCGCTTGGAGAATCACAGGAGGTTTTAGAGGCCAGGCCTGCAGGCAAGCATTACTGCCGCTCACCTTCTATTGGCCAGGTCTTAGTCACATGGTCCCACCCGACCGCAGAGGAGGATGGGAGAACTCGACTTCCTGTGTGATCGGGCGCAGGAAGCAACGTGGGCTGAGGAACACAGCCTTGTACCCCGGGGCCCCGGAAGTTTGGTGACCAGTCGATTTCAGAGGTATCGGATTTTCACCGAGGCACTAGCGTGTAGCGCAGCCTCCGGTAGACGTTGGGTTGGGGGCCTGCTGATGGCCTTTACCTGAGAAAGCTGTTTACCTTCTCTGAAAAGAAGGTAACAGTGCATTTCAGGACTCCCTTAGGACACTGAAGGGAGTCCCAAAGGTGGGCTGATCAGTTCGCCAGAAGTGGATATCCAAATAAGAGCTACCGCTCGTAGGTTTAAGTTGAAACCTGCAATATTGCTGAGGAAGAAAGGAAAAAAAGTAAAAGAAGGGTGGGAAGTAGGATATTGGCACTTTTTCTCGGAAGATCCGTTGCCATGCTTCGTGTCATTAAATTTCATTCCTTTCAATGAAGCCATTTGTATAAATCACGTGGAGGCTTGCCATAAACTGAATATGTAATATTAATTTTTTTACCTTAAGGATTGTAATGTGTTTTGATTGTAGAACTGATCATTATTAGTATTTCTCATGTCTAAAGCTGATTAGATCTCGTTAACTCTATCTAATGGTGAACTTTCTCAGAGCCACTGCTTTGCAGGGTCTCGCACACTGCCTTTAGTTAAAAGTGGTGGGGGGAAAAAGAAAGCTGAGGGGTGGGTGTGCCTTTTAATGATACATTACAACACAGTTGATGCAATGAGGAGAACTCAATTTGTCTTGTTTTGCATTGTCCATATATTGCTTTGATTTCAGTGTGTGTCCATGAGGCTTGCGGTATTTCTTTCTTTGGCGTTCTTGTTTGTAACTGCAGATGTAGCGGTTTCTTTTGTGTACCGCTTGCCTCCCAGAATTTGGCCCAGCAGTTTTGAGTAGCTGAACGATTTATCGAGGACAGATCAGCTGAAATGTGGCTCAACTTTAGTAAAGCAGAAGGAATGACATAAGGTTAGGTGACTGATGTGTGAGTTTTTGAATTTGATTTGGTTTTACATGGAAAGGTTGAAGCAATGATCCATGTATTCTAATAAAAATCATCAGTACAAATCAAATAAAATCTGGCTTAGTGGCTATTTTCCCACTGTATCACTCATGGCTAGCCTGTGCTGTTACAGACTGCGTTTGGCAGGCACTGTTTCTTCCTACACCAAAATCTTAAAGTAGTATCGCAATCTTTGCTATGTTAAGAAGGCATCTTTTCTAATCAAACTTTCTGCTAATCTCATCAGATAAATCATTATTTTCTGCTGACAGACAGCTCTGGCTTCCCTGGACCCCTTCCCTGCTCCTTGTTTTCTTTCAAGATGCCTGGTTATTGTCATTCTTCAGGTCTTTGCTTCTATCTCCTTTCAAACGAACGACATTTCTTCCATTCCTGAGGAAGAGTTACAGCTTTTTACCATTCCACTTAGTGAATTTGTAAGACCAGTACATCTGAGCAGCCCATCTCTCTCTGACCAGTGCTGCCTGGCTATCAGATGGGCAGGAGGCAGGCCACATCCAAGTTGCAGACCTCCTAGAAGAAAACAACGGTTATTCCGGTGAATTTGATGCCATTAGGCTTAAGAAAATACCAGTTGATGCTTTCTAATGCATTTCAATTTCTGCCCCCAAAAGCTGGACGAGGAAATTCACGCAGATGAATTTTGACTGCCTCGGTTATGAGAGTGCCTTAAAGCACTTGAAAGTGAAAGTAAGAGTACAGCGTATTTGGGGAAAGCTACAGTCCATTTTTGTCATTCCAGACCTGCTGTCACAGCCCTGGTCTTTTTCAAACCAGTGCCAAATTTGTGTTGTGTTGGTGAAATGGTCTTGTGTAGGATTGCAGGGCAGCTCAGGGGGGACACTGGCAATTTTGTTTTCATTGCTGACATGATTTAAAAATGCATGTTGCTAGATACGAAAACTCCATCATTGTACTACTATCCAACTTTCCTATTTCAGCAAGTATTCTAATAAACTTTAGCAAGTATTCTGTTGCCTGTTAGATTTAAACAGGGGAACGGAATGGCCTCTTTTATATAGGATACCTGCCAATCGTTTGATTTTTTTTTTTTTTATGGTTTTGAAAGTAGTGTTAGTGTGCTCATACTTAAGTATGCAGCTTCTTTGAATCCAGCTTCATACTTTCTATGATTCGAGATAAATCATTTAAAACGAGATGAATATAAAACACATTTTGGAAAGCAGAAAGCGGAAAACAAAAGTGTGGTTCCATTACTGTGAGATAAAAGCAAAACCCTTAAGTCACTGGCAGACTTCTCTGACTAGTCTGATCAAAAACAAGGTGATGTCAGTTGAACAAGTTGCAACATCTGGGAACCATTTTAAACACGATCATTCTATCAAGAAGCTATTAGTAGATTAAAGTGTGTGTAGTATATTTGTGTGTGTATGCTGATTTTACACACACACACCCACACACACAAATTATAAGCACCATAAGAAAAACCTTTGCCCGTGTCTGCCAGGCATCTGGCTGAAATGGGATTGTGAGGAAAATTTTCTAAGCATTTACAAGTCAGAGTTGAAATCCACCAGCACTGTTCAGTTAATAAAATGACATGGGCTTCACCCCAAGGTTAGAGGGACTATTATCACCTTCTATCGATAACAGTAAGGTAACTCACTCAATATTGTATGAGACGCATATGTTCTATCAGATGGCCAAGTTCCGCTTACAGTCTTTTCTGTCCTCAAGCTTTTCTCTTCAGTTTTTGTTCATTTGTATACCTGATTCTAAATGTGAGAATATGTGCTTTTTAATGTGCCAGTTTACTTCCCACTTTTAAAAACTTTTAGATCTGTTTCCCACTTTTTTTTTTTTTTTTTTAACCAGCCTATGAAAACCCCACTTGATTTTTTCTCTGTCTGTCATACGTGTCCTGATGTCACTGTATTTGACTTTAATTGGGAAGTGCTCCTCCTCTGGAAGATCTGCTTGGGCAGTAGTTTGTATAACATGGTGGAAAGAGGCAGTGAACGAGTAGCCAGTCAGGGCATCATCCACTTCAGGATGGATTAACTCGGCTTGATGCATTGCACTGATTCACAAGTAGGTTGCTCAGTCTTGTCTTTTGGCTGAATTCCTTCAAAGCTAGTGGTCTGTCTTCATTTCTTCTAGTCTCTGTCCTCCCGAACCCCACCTAGGTCACAAGGCTGCCACTAATAATTATATCCACTGAGATGTCACGAGAACCTAAATAAACAACTGAGGAGTATTTCTTACCCATTCCGATAGAATAGAAATTTTAGTAAAGTTTTACATTTATTGCCCTACATTTCTGTGGTTTAAAAAAAAACCCAGTTGACCACAGACCAGAAGATCGGTAAGGCTGCCTAGGAAACTGTTACGGGTTATCACCGGCACAAGGATGGGGAAAGTGGGTACTGAGGGAATTTTCACTTTTTACTTTATATGCTTTTGTATTTTAATTTTTTTCCCCAATCAACACGTAACTGAAAATTAGTTGTAATGGTCTTGAAGTATCTTCCCATAGATTGGTGATTATCTGCACAAGGAAAAGTTGTAATTGTACAATGATGAATTCCCACAATACCTTGACCAGGTGATGAATATGGCAGATGAAGGGGGCAGACGACCCTGCCATCGTATGGTTCTGTAGGTGATGTCCTAGGAGAGACCCAAGGCCACTTTTGTGCTGTTATATTCACCTGAATAGAATCATGAGGAAGCATCAGATAGACCCACATTGAGACACATTCTCTAAAATGACTGGCCTATACTCTTCAAAAATGTCAGTGTCACAAAAAGAAAAGACTGAGGAACCATTTCAGATTAAAATAGATGAAAGAGAGGTGAAGCATAAGTGCGATGACTCCTCCTGGATTTTGTTCATTGTTTGTTTTTCTGTTCTTGATTAAACGTGTTATTGTACTTGAGATCCGTTGTCAGTCATGGAGTGGTTTGCAGGTTGTCTTGGATAGTGGCGGCACCATGGCCACCACAAAAGGGGGAAAGAGTGACAAATTAGAATGTGGAGTATGGGTTAGATGAAAGTATTATATCAATGGTCATGTCCCCCATTTCGATAACTCTTCTGCTTTTGTTCTTAGGAAGTGCACACAGAAGTACTAAAGTGATAAACAGACCTGGCTCATGTAACCTACTTGCAGATGGTTCAGACCCAGCAAATGTCAGCGTTTTAACTGCCTTGTAATGAAAACCATTTTAAAATTAAAAAGAAGAGAAGCCTAGGAGAAATTTAAAAATATGTTTTGTCTTGACTTCGACCCTTGATCTTTTCTTGAGTAGTTTCCAGGTGGGGCCGGGATATCTCTGTTTCTTGTTTTTCGTTTGTTTGTGTGTTTGTTTGTTTGAAGTTCCTGGAGTTTGAAGTTTGGTTTGGGGGTAGGAACATGGTGTAATGTCCTGTTCTTTGTGGGATTCAGCCTGGGCATGCAGTCTTCACTTGACCAGGTAACTGACTGTTCTTTAAATGTCACGGAAATTAAATGTCCTTCTTCACATTCTGTCCTCTCATAATTCTGATTATTAAAGTTGTACTGTATGCTTGAGTATCAGCCTGTAAATTTAGGCAAAATGCATCCTGTTGAGCCCATTAAGTAAAATAAAGAGATTTTCCCCCTGATCCAAGCTATTACAATTTCACATTTGCAAAGTATTTCAAATTCATTTTTAATGGACTGCTTCCCTTCAAATACATGTGGAGATGGATTACCTAAAACTGTAAACAGTTTATGCATTTTTACAGATTTCTGTTGTATGTGTTTGATACTGATTTACCTCTTTTTAATTGCAACAGAGATAAAGAATTAGTAGTTTAAAACAGTAGGAACGACATGTTCTGCTGTGATCAAGGAATTAGATAATCTGGCTTGTTTGCTTAAGGGGTCTGTATCTTGAGACTTTTATAGGGCAGTATTAAAGCTCTGAGCCTTCTTATTATGCCAATACCCAGAAGATTGCTTTAATGAGAAGTAAAGGGCCTTTTTCCAATTACAAGGGAATAACTGTATTAAGTTCCTGTGTTATGTCAACCTGCTTTGATTTGATTACTGCGAAAGAAATGGATTTATCTGTCAGTGTTACTTAATTAAGCCTTCTCATTGATGTTTTGCAGAGTAATGTAGTGTGGTTTGCACATTTGAGCCTAAATACAAAGAAAATTGGCCTAAAACTAAGGCATGACCCCTGAAGATAACATGTAAGATTGATTGCTTGTCATTGCCAGCCGGGTCAGAGGCTGCAGTGTTAAACACAGGTATAAGGTTGGGATGTTGAAAGAATAAAATGAAAATCCTTTTATAGGAGTGATTATTGGAAGCAAGAGGGACTGTGCTAGGAAACAGGATTTTAGGGAAGATTTTTGAATACTTAAAACTATGTGGCTTCACCAGTATCTGTTGAGCATCTGTAAATAGGGGGTGGGATGAAATGAGACTAGAAGAAACGGGAGGAGTGGACTTGGTTGAAGTACGAAAGGAAATAGAAGAAGAAAGAAGCACAGGGAACAGAGGCCATTTGGGAGACGTGAACCATTGTGGCAATGCAGAGCCAGTCCAGCCTCCAAATATTTCAATTAAGCTAGCAGCCCTTTCCCAGAGCCACAGGAATGGCACCCTAGGGAGAAAAGAGGTATGGGGGGAAAAAGAGAAGAAATGATAAAACTGTTACATGTTTTATACTGGCTCTTTTTCCCCCTGCCCTGAAATAAATTATTTATCAAGTAGGCATTTAAAAAAAAAATCGATGTGTACGTCTTAAGTCATTATGGTATTATGGACTTTGCAACATAAAGATCACATGTGTGAATTGAACAATACACGTATAATTACATGTACATGCGAGTTATACAGCCTGTTCTATAGGAAGTGAAACATATTTTAACTTTTTTGTTGTTGTGTCATGTTTTCTAAAGTATCTGGCTTTTATTTCTCACACTTTGTGCTGTGTATTTGTAAATACATCTTTAAATGTACCAAGCACCTCGTTAAAAACTTCCCCAAATATATGCACTTTTAATTTAGATGCTTTGAGGCTGACCTCTGTAATATTGGAGTTGGATGGTATGTTGGTTTTATCTTCAGTCATTTCTAATTGTTATTCTCACCTGATTTGAAATAAGTTGAGAACATTGTCTTAGTACAATTGATCTTTGTTAAGGGCTTTTAGATAGGTTAGATTCCAAAAAGTCAAAGGAGGCAAATATAATTCGTATTGCACGGCTGCCTCAAGATATTTGTGGCTCTCTGCTTTCTGGGTTCTTGTTAGAATGATGAGATCTTGGAAGGATTAACTTCTCTTTAAGAGGAAGACTCTGACAGGTCTAGTTTCAAACATTTGGAATAGAAGGTTGCTAACAAATACCCATCTCTCCATGTTTCATGTAGATTATTCAAATTGGAATATTATCCAAATTAGATGATCTTTGATACTTCCAAATTGTATGGATTGATTTAAAGACTTCAGGTTACTTCGGGGGCGCCCCCCCCAATTTCATAACTGAAACGTTTACTCAGCTTGAGTTCTCAAGATGGTTTAGGAATTTCAGAAACACCAACACATTTAAAATGCAATAGTTATGTATTTTATTTTGTTGCTTTCATATGATCTTTCATGTTATATGAAAATGTGTTTCTCAGTTTATAGCACTGCAAAATGCAGTTAACTCCATATTTTAAATAGCTGAGATTATTTAGTTTTCATTTTTGAACAATAGTTTGGTTTTAACTTCAGGAAAATAATGATTGTTTAAGGAGTGTTCTAAAGGACATATTAATGATTGAAGTTAAAGTTGGAGGTTAATAAAGCTAAAATATTGGAATAATTCTTTTCTGAACAACTTTTGCTACTATACTTTCCTCCTAGTGTTTTCATTTTTTAC
Organism: Herpailurus yagouaroundi; assembly: GCF_014898765.1. NCBI lineage: Eukaryota > Metazoa > Chordata > Mammalia > Carnivora > Felidae > Herpailurus > Herpailurus yagouaroundi. The sequence continues at coordinate 20,280,685 of NW_024412397.1, forward strand.
CTTTCTTTGTGCATATATATATACACACACGCAAATAGATATTTATGTAGAGATACAAGTCATGTTGTACTTGGCTTTTTGAGTTTTCGGATTTATTTGGTAAGGAAATCCATTAGCACTCAGAAAGCCAGCATTGACAGCAATGATCTGAAAATGGAAAGCCCAGGTCTCTGTTCCTCATATCAGAAGTGTCTTCAAAGTTTTGTGAGATGCATCACCACAACCCTCATCTTTTGCTTGGTCAGCTTTGGAAAGTGCGGGAAGTTTCTTGTTAGTGCTCAGATCACTCATTATGAAGCTTATCTTATTTCTTATGGAAAAAGAAAGAAGCGATCATGGTTCTATGGACATCGTCCATCAATATTTGAAGCTTTTCAGCTCTTCCTTCATCTGTACTGATACTCAAATTTTACTTCACATTACTCTACTTAGAGCTCTTATACTGGGTACTAATGAAAATGTGCACATCCTTAACACGCTCTTTGCTGATGAAATATTTTGAACTCTAAATTCATCTGGCACTGATGGAGAGCATATGCCATCTCAGTTTGTGTGGAGGGCTCAGCCAAGGGTTCTTCCTGGACTAGGAAATTAGCAGGAGCCACAGATGTACCCAGTCTGTGAGTCTCCATGATGGTGTGGAGGATATTTAATGGTGTCTGTTGTTGTAGAGCGAAGGATTTGAGACAGTATAGACCTCAACATGTTTCGGAGTGATTTTGTTTCCCTCAAGAACAAACTCCCAATGCATTCTGAACATACAGAAGCTTTCATCAGGGAATCAATGTATTTCTCCAAGAGTAGTAACTCGTAGACTTTTAAAGCAACTCAGAAAAACCACTTTAGTTGTTTTCTGACTTCATGAAACTCTAGGGCCTTGGGCACTTGGCATGATCTGGGCTCTAAGTGTGGAAAGGACCAATACACAACTCTAATTATCCCAAATCAACAGAGTTAGGTAACTAACAGTTGTTTATTTCAAGTCAAGGTTAAACCTATATACCATTTAGTCTGTGTTCTTAGGTTGGGTCTCAGGTCAGCATACATAACTTTTGACAGCATATCATTTATACAGAACACAAACGTATGTTGCAGTCGTGAGATATGAAGGGGATATTCTGAAGGTAAATTAAGTCACTAAACAAATCTAACATGTACTGAACTTACTGTGATTTTGCTGTAGAGGTTTACGAAGAAGGTGGGATTTGTTTACTCTAAACATCTTGGCTGTTTCTAAAATCCAGGAGAATGTTTGAAAGTCTCTGACCTGTTTAGCAGAACTAAGAGTTATAAGAAATAACTTAGTTTAGCAGAACTAAGAGTTATTTCTTTGAATAAATCATAATTTTACCGATTTACGTGGTTTGATTATCTTAGATTTTGGAGCATACTATTAAGTTATGCTCTCATGGGTAGGTGTTGGTTACTGAGAATTTGCTATGGGCTAAGTATTCCCCTAAGTGTTTAACAAATATTAATTAAGTTATTTACTTTAACAATAACTCCTAGAGATTGGAAATCCTATTATCCCTGTTATCTCCTGTTAGATACCTACTTTGGATGGGTCCTGGGTTTTTGTTTGTTTTCCTTGACCTAAGAGGCTATTCAATTTTCTAGATTAGCAGATGTCCTTAGGGTAAAAATGTCTTCTTTTCCTTCCTGGGTTCTAGCTTTCACTTTGATTTTGACTTGATAATTCCTTATTATCTTGTCAGTTTATTAGCATTTTAAAGAAGATTTTTAAAAATTTACCCATCATTTTTAGTTTCTTGTGGGAGAGTTGTCCAAATATACTAGCCTTCTCTATTTCCAAGAATGGAACTCAAACCCACTTATAGTTGACACAAGTGAGTTCAGAGAGGCCAGTGACTGGGTCAGACCAGTGAGCTGGCTAGTGCAGAGTGGTTGGTAAAATCTGAGTATCTCTTCCAACTCCCAGAGCTGTGTTTTCTGAGATTTTCCCAGTCTATCTGATAGTTTCAATCTTGCACATAAACAAAGTAGAGATTTGAGGATTCAGATCATGAGTTTAATGAATATGGATGGGGAATCATAGAAATTAAAAATTATCTGTGTGTCTTTTTTCAAAATGGAGTCTCTGGCCCTAGTTCTGCCCAGTCTTTGCTTTTGTGTTTTGATGCTGAAGTGTCTGAGGGGTTTATGCAGAACTACTCTAACAGAATGAAATTTTGTGGATTGTCAGGTTGCCTCCTAAACCAGTCAATCCCGTAGAAATTACCAAATGTGACCTTATTTAGGGTAAAATAAATTAGAGATGTCTGGAACAGTGGAACCCATGTTAGTCTCTTGGAAGAATAATTTCTGCCATCCACTTGATGCTTTCCTTTCCCTTCCGCTGCCCAGGTGATTGTGTTTCTATTCTTTATTCCCATCTCGGATGGAGAGTGATGGTCGGACAAGGGAGAGGCGGGAACTAAATGTTCAGACAGCCTCCATCCCAGGCAGTTTTTCACTTGTTACTACGTTGCTTTAATAAATTTCCTGAACTGTTTGTGTGCTTTTATCCCATACTCGTTGTGACTCTTGTTCCCCTTTTGTTTTTCGTGTAGAATTTTGACCCGTTTCTAACAAATCTCCAGTCCATCACAGCGTACATTTTGCTAAGCTTATCATATTTCTGGATTTATCATTCCCCTATTTTTATTTTCCAGTCTCTTGATTTCTTCAAATATTTACTCTTACATATTTGTGTCGTATATAATTCTGTAATCTTTTGTGGACCCAAGAATAGGCATAAACTCCCAAATGTTTTCACTCTGCCTAGGGAGACCTTTGAGAAGTAACATTCAGGATGGTCATGGAAAGAAATGACGTTCTTTCAGGGAGGCATTTACAGTGGCGGAAAAGAGTACACCCTGGCTTTGGCGTTGACAGCACCTGTGTGTGCTGCGTGCTTGGGAGACCTTCCTGTTCCGTCGAAGCCTCAGTGTTTTCATGTATGAAATGGTGGTTCTGATAGTGCATTGACGTGCTTAGCACAGTGTCAGACGTATATTTAAGATCACTAAATGTTAGCTGCTATTGTATTTTGAGAGATGGAACAGTTCAAGTAGAGGGAATAAATAGCAGGTACAAAAACGTGGAGGCACAGAAGTGCGTGCAGTGCCTGTGTATACCTGCAGGCATTAAGGAATGGCCCATGGTAGGACACGTGCAGGTTTACTAAAAAGTGAGTCAGGGCAAAATGCAAATGCGTCTGGATACAGATGTGATGGGCCTGTGTGTTGAACGCTGTTGAATCTGGCACCCTCGGCAGGAATTGTAAGATACGGACGGAGTGAGAGAGGCAAGGGGTGGTGGTGCCTCTGCTCTTGTGTTCCCGATAAGGCAGGCTGGTGGTTCTCAAGCTGCGGTGCACATGAACATGACTTGGGGACCTTGTTAAAAACACCGTGTTCTCGGGAGATCCAGACTCAGTAGGTCAGCAGTGGGCCCCGAGATGCTGATATTGCAATTAATATGCCAGGTGATTCAGAGGTAGGCTGTCCTTAGATGCCCTCGGAGTTGTACTGGGGTAGCTGTTGAGGAAATGCTCACTAACTGGCAGGCCTGATGAGGCTCAGTGGGAGGGACGATGGAAACGAATGACTTAAAAGCAACACGTTGACATTCATTATGAGTCACAGATATCAGTGCTCTTGCTTCTGTGGCTTCTTGCTCTGGATAAATGAGCACCAGTCATATGGGTATTTTTTTTCTTTCTTTTTTTTTTCAAAGAAAAAAGTTATCAGAGATCATATAATTGTTCTATTAGGTTTGGGAGAGCTAGAGATTGGTCCTTATCATTTAGATCTAGCAGGAGGCCAAGGGGTGGAGAAAAGCCTGTTTAAAAGAGATCAGTGAAAGGGAGGAAGCAGAAAGGAAGGTGGAGCAGTGTGAGGTCAGGAAATGAGAAAGACAGAAACGAGAAGGGATGGCAAAAGAGGAGTCAGATCTGATTGGTTGGGAATCTATTTGCGAAGGAACCCAGCCAGTATTTAACCTGTTTTGAAAAAGCTAGGCTTCCAGCATTTTTAATTAGTGGATTGCTCGCTTTTGAAATTGCCCAGTTGGGAATACTCAAGTTTTGATGTGTTTTAGCTGCCCGCTAATTAGCAGGCTGCCTGGTCCACCATCATTTTCCCTTTGTTCTGTGGACGGAAGATGTTTGTGAAGGTCTCCTGAAACGCTCCAGCTCAAGTTTGGGTTAAAAGGCATAAGCCACTGTGTATTCAGGACGAGTTTGTGCTAAACTATAAGTTAAATTCTAGTACAGCTTTTCTCCCAACTCGATTCTTCCTTTTTGCTCTTTAATGTAATTTTCCCTCAGCACAGGTCTGTCTTCTCATTCTAGACGCAGTTGAGACTTGGGGACGGAGCATTTTTTTGTTGTGGGAATTCTACTCTAACATTTATAGGGCGTTTAGCAGCATGCCTGGTCTCTACCCACTGATGACAGTAGCACTGCCCCTCCACCCCTTTCCCCACCCCAAGTTGTGACAACCAAAAATGTCTCCAGACACTGCCAAATGCCTTCTGGGGGCCAAAATCGCCCTCGTGGGGAATCGTTCCCCTTTCCTTCTTGTCTTTGCCAGCTTTTTGTGTTTAAATTTTTCCTTGAGAATTACAAAGACAAAATAGGTCCAAACGATATGAAATCTTACAGAATGTAGGGATTCAACTCTGCCTTCATTATGTTTTGGCCAAATACAAGAGGACATAATCTCTCAAATGAATCTGGTCTGGCTGTTTCAGGTGAAAAGGAAGTGAAGACACGTGGGACTTCTGAAAGTCTGCACTGGTCGAGAGATTTTTGTCGTTTATACCTTTTGTTGTTGAACGTATTTGATTTTGGTTAGGGATGAAGGGAGCCATAGAGGCTTGTAAAAACTCCCAAATCCAGAGGCTTTTAAGTCACTTCTTCAAGTATTTCAGTTCAATCTACCCCCTAGGCTGGGAGTGGAGTTGTTAAAACAGCAGGTTTGGGGAAAGTGTTGCACCTTCTCTCCAGAATGGATGCATTTCCCAGAGTTTTCTTGATATTCCTTAAAGCTCACGGTCAAGGAATTTAGCTGTCTGCGGGGTGCGTGTGTTTGCCGGTGCCTTATCTTCTGAAGCACCGACAAAGGGAACAGAAATATTTGTTTAAAAAAAAAAAGAGAAAGAATTCAAGTTTATTTATTTATTTATTTCTCGAGTGTGCAGTGGGGGATGGACAGAGAGAGAATCCCAAGCAGGCTCTGCACTGTCAGCGCAGAGCCTGACGTGGGTCTCGAACTCACGAACTGTGAGATCATGACCTGAGCCGAAATCAAGCATCAGATGCTTAATTGACTAAGCCCCCCCGGGCACCCCAAGGATTCAAGTTTAGTGCTAATAGTAAGTTGGTTTTTGTTGTTCTGTGCCATCTCTTAAGATATTCTAAAACACTGTGTACTCCACTGTACCCCAGAATAAATCAGTTTTAATTATACTATGATTTCTTTTGCTGGTAATGAAATAGCAGTAATAAAGGAATAACAGTAGTGCATTAGGAAAATAAACAGTATCACTGAAATGTTAGGAAACACAGTAAATGGGATTATGTCTCCTGAACCAGAGTTTCAGACCTTCTCCTCCAGTTGTGTCAGAGGAAGCTTCTGATGGCTGTCTGTTATCAACCATGATCCAAATAATAGAACAGTGAAACTTTGTATACTTATAAAGACCTTTCATCATCAATATCAAAGCCATTGCTATATAGTGACTGATCTTTAAAACACTTTTATGTTTTAAGCAATTAATATGATAACTTAGCTGTTCCACTCATCATCCTGAGTATTCGCCGCTAGAAGCACTGACCGAGCATGTAGTAATCTGGTCAGCATTAGAACTCTGCTGGTACAGAGTTCAGAAAAATTCAACTTTCTGGTAGTTCATCGAGGTCTCTTCACTATCACTTGGCAAGATAAAAAATGGCTTTAACAACATTAATTTTTACATCTCAGTACCCAGATTAAGGATTGTAGTCAAGTGGTAAGTCTATTAAAATAATTAAAATATGGAGACGGTGTTGTTTTTACTTAAAACATTTAAAAAAATCAAATTCTAGTCACCTTGTAGTGTACTGGTGGTAACAGACCACTGAATCCTTTTCTGCCTTGTATGTATTTTGTTCCATGTCTGTTGTCTGGTGTAATAAACCTTGACTAGAGAACAAACAGGTATCCAAGAGCATGATGGCACAGAGGCTGCTAATGTTAGTATGAATATTTGCCTTAACTGGCTTTTTGAAATACCCATTAAGGTTGTATTTGTGTATTTTTGAACTTATTTTTTCCAAAAGATCTTCTAAAACTTTAAGTGCAGTTTCATGTCTATAAAAGTTGAGGCTAGGAAACACTGAAGGATGGAAGTAATTTTGATGTTCATACCTCTGGTTCCTGAGGGTCCAGTTCATTTCTGCTGTGAATTTAAATGAGTTAATTTAAGTAGATGGGTCAGAAGCCACTATCATCGTGGTAGCCCCGTGCCTGATTCTTAATTAAAGGCAACAGGAGATTAATTTGAAACATTAATTTAAAAGTGCATGTACAAAAAGAAAGAATTATTGCAAGAAAGCCTAAAGAACTTTTCTCTTGTCCCTAGATGTAGAAGACAGAAGTAGCTCAGGGTCCTGGGGGAGCGGAGGACATCCAAGCCCGTCCAGGGTAAGTATATCTAATCTTTTTCCCACAACCAGACATGCCGCATATGTAAATTGACAAACTGAAGGTGAGTTTCTCTCTCTCACACACAACTGCACAGATACATATATGCATACTAAGTTTAATGAGGATCAGCTTGTGTTTGCAATTTTTTCCTCTCATTCTCTTATTGGATGCTGTTATTGAATTTGACACCTGTTCCACTTCTGTGAACCAGAAGAAAAATCCTTCATTAAATATTTGCCCTTACTTTGCCAGTTATTGATCCAGTATTACAGAAAGTTATTTGTTGTAGATGGCACAACTTGGGGAAAAGAAAAAAAAATCTTAGTATCCCTAGTAATGTGTTGGTATAAATAGACTAGAGAATAATTCTGAAAACATAGTATGAAGTTCTGTCTGACCAGTATTATCTACATAACAAATCAGAGTTGATTTCACTTTGTAAGCATGAAATGTACCAGTTGGGTCCATTCATTTACTTGGTTTCAGATGTTTACTACTCTTTTTCATGGTTTACTCTCATGCCTTCGTTGTCAGTTTGGGTGTAATGGGAAGAGCATGGAATGGGGTGGGACTGGGGTATGTGTAGGTGGGAGCAGGCAAAGTGTAGTTTTGTGTGTGTGTGACCTTGGGCATGTCATTTTACTTCTTCGGTCCTCATTTTTCGAATTTGTAAAATGAGAAAAGTAAAAGCAGAGGATCTTTTATGTTCCTTCCCACTTAAATATATATGATTTTATGTATAATCTGTTTTTAATGGAATCATTGCTAGGCCCTCTAAAATCCATGTCAGCTTTTCTAATATGCATATAAATACCCCAAATTAAAAATAGACTGAAAGCACATAGTCAAACAAACACATGTCCCTCCCCCAGCCAGCTGTATAAATGAAGCATTCTGCAGGGAGGGAACATTTTGCTGTAAGTATTCACGTAAATTTGAGGTGGGGAGGGGTTTCTATTTTGGCATAAGAGGCAAGGAAGGTGATCAGGCTGTCACAATGAAGACATTTCAGCAAGCCACTGTTGTCCGTTTCCACCTGTCTTTTGACCTTGTGGTTCTCACTGTGGTCTTTGTGGTGCAGCAGGGTCTCCAAGCTCTAACTTTGTTGAGCCATCGCACCAGCTGTCGGGTTTGATATCCTAATGCATTATATGGATGGGTTGAGGAAATCTTTCCTCCTCCTCACGTTACAGCCTGCACTTGCAGAAATAAATCCATTCCCCTTGACAGCAAGTGTAGGAGATGACAGAATTTCCCCCCGTTGTTTAACTTATTCACACAGGGTTTCTTATGATTTCTCACTTTAACACACATGGTACTTTTGATTGTTCTTCTGAGAACAAGGTCCCTTAGTATCATCCTGACTTTTTTTTTTTTGGTTTGCGGTGACTGTCCTGACATTGTTTTTCAGGAAACATTTTGGTGAATAATTTTCAATCAATATTTTGTAATTTATATTTTTCTAAATTTAGGGAGTTTGCATGCGGCAGATTTCTGTCGCTGATTCGTACCGACCCATGCTAAGTCTGTGTTCTCTCTTAAAGTGGTGATATTATCAGCTACCTTGAGGCACTATGCTGAGGTTTAAATTAGATAGTGTATATTAAGCTTTTAGTACACTGTTTGGGATGAGGACACTTAATAAATAAAAATCAGTATAATACAGTACCTGGAGTGTAAAACCCATGCTAGGCGTTTAAAACGTGACATCTTTTTATACACTGATATATTGGCAGCATGAGATTACAATATCATTCAAGTTAATTTTTCTAAATGAGGGAAGGTGATTAAAAACAGGATTATTTGGAACCTTATAGGTTCCAGTTATTTTCTAGGGAAGTGATGTACAGACAGTATCTGTCTTTCTTTGTGTGGACAGATTCTGCCCTTTGGCTAACATGGCAACTGACACCTCTGAGTAAATTTGACTTGGTCTTTGTGGGAGGTACAACCAGCTGAGCAGATCGACCCTTTTTTTTTTTTTTTTCCTTTTTGGTTACTTTATGCACCTTAGTCAGAAATGTGAACCCTACAATATAGATGATTTTTACTTTTCCTGTATGTTACCAATTCCTCCATTAATAAGTGACTGGGCAGTTTAAAACCATTATTTTAATTTTAAATTCCATCAAAACAATGAGATAATCATCATAATGACAAATTCTTGCCAAAAATTAATGTCTGCTTTTAAAACTTTTTTGTGGCATACTTTGTCCGAATCCGGAAGTACTAATTTATGCTAAAGTTTTATGTTCATTCACAGTCCTGCTGTAGTAATTTTAACATTCTTTCATGTTAATTACTTGTGGAATGATCCAATTCTCGTACAACTATAATAACAGCTATAACAAAACATTGAAATTTCAATACTGTAAAAGCGAATGTTGTTTAAAAGGCTGTACTTCTATAATTCATTATAGGCTATGGGTAATTTTCCCTGATAGCACAATCTTGCTTGTTTTTTTTTTTAAATAATGTGGGCTTACTAAAATAATAATTTTAATATTTACAGTGTACTTTATCCATGTCAGGTGTAATACATACATTATTTCACTTAATCATGTCAACAACTTCATCCCGTTGTTTCTATTACTATTATTATTTCTAAGATTTCATAGCTGTTATGAGGAAAACTTGAAATCTGCAGCCTATAGAGCCTCTCTTACCCACTGGACCTGTGAAGATGGAGGTTCCTTATAATGAGTGGGAATGTAACTGGAAATGTGGACTTCAGTGTCTTTGGGTCACAGAGGTGTCGATAGGGGGTGTTTATATGCTGATTTCTTCATGCAGGATGAAAACTTAGGATGTTGTTTTATTTACAGAACTATGGAGATGGGACACCCTATGACCACATGACCAGCAGGGACCTTGGGTCACATGACAATCTCTCTCCACCTTTTGTCAATTCCAGAATACAAAGTAAGACTAATTTTAAATTGACCTGCACTTTTTGAATGCTTGTATTTTACCATAGAAAGGGGAGAATACAGTCTAGACAGAGGTTCTGTTTTTAGGAACTGGGATCTGTAGGCAGTTCACTCTAGTAATTGTAAATTGCAGAAAAATACTGACAGTTTATGCTTGGTTAAAGGACTACGTTTTATAACCAGGTGGAATCACAGGATTTCAGTGATACTGAATCGCTGTGGGGATTGTCTTCCTTAGATAGAAGAGCATGAATTCCAATTTCAATGTTGCAATACTTGTTTTCTGATTTAAGGTTGACAGAGTCAAAGTGGTGAATATTTAAAATAAAAATATCTTTGGGCCTGTCCATTGGCAATGATATATAGTCAGTATCACCTGTGAATTCTTACTAAAGGGATTACGGTAACACCTTTAATAATAGGTTTAGAGCGCTTAAATCAGAGTAGTGAATTCAAGCTGAATTAGGAAATCTGGTTGTGTATTTATTGAGGTGTGAGCTTTTTAGTGCTGATGGTCTAGGCAGATTGTATTGTCCTTCACTGGAAGCAAGATACACTTGAGATACTTTGTGAGTTTCCAGCATGCCCTCATACCGGTGTCCTTGGCATACTTCTCTGTTTTGTTTACCCTGTGGGGATGTGTGTTCAACAGTAGTAACCTGAGCAGTGGGCAATAGCGGGTTGCTTCAGTTTTGTGTGAAACAATGATCTTTGCCCTAGTAAATGTGAGTTTTTAACAATGTTAATAAATCTCACCATGGTCAAATTCTATTGCAAATCCATCAATAAATGAAATTAAATTTCTTGGCACAAGGCGTTGGACCATCCTCCAAGAAAAACACACAGCCAGAATTGTATCATTCTCAAACCATAATTGCAAATGCTTCTAAAGAATTTCCCTATTTTTAAGCCTTGGAAGCTATACTTGTTATTTAATGTATAGATAGTCCTTGAAGCTCATTGTTTTCAAAAGTCACCATCAAATCCATCTAAAGGAATTTCAAATATTTGACATAAAGTAGACAAAGCAGAGAAATACTAGCAACCTATTTTAAATGGGTAATATCATATGCTTGTGCCTTTAAGTATCATGCCAACTTTGAGAACCATGAAGTTGTGTGTGATCCTAAGGCTGTTATTATATTTGTGTTCCCTTTTACTTTAAAATGGTAAGTTTCATATTTACATTTTAATTTTGTAGCTAAAGCAAGCATCTTGGTTTTTATCAATTGTTGATACGGAGGTGCAGGATATGGAGATACAGAAGACTAGATATATTTGCCAACCTAGATTTTAAAGAACAGCTTTAGACTCTTTAGTGACAGTAGCACTAACATTAAATTCTAACACCTTGTTTCTCCAGTTATCCTCATTCAATTTGACAACACAGAATAAAAGATTAACTTGAAAATAATCTTGGGAAGGAGTACTTAAAGGGCATATTAAAGAACTCCCTGAGAAGTTTCTAAAACTATTTTCTGATGAGTGAAAGTAAAATAGGACAAATAAATTACTACTCATATTTAGAAGTTTATGTTCTGTCCGTGAAAAAAGGGTTTCTTAAGGAAGAACTTGATAAATTAGTATCACGGAATACACCAAGCAATACAAGGATATTCAATATTTGTTTCTTGTTCATCTCTTGCCTCATGGGCAACTGTTTTACCAGCCAAATTTGCTTTTCAATCCAAATGGTATTTAAAATATAAGTGGGCTGAGAGTCTGGAGCTAGAGCAGTGAGAGCTGACTCTTTTCACTTAGTTGTTGTTTAAGCTGAAAGTCCATGTCAGCTGTGTTCTTTTATCCCGTCTGCCCTCCTTCCCATTAAACTCTTAAATATGGAGGCCAAGACAGTCTCCTGCATTGTGATAGGAAATGCTACTATGTCCGGGAGGCTCCCACCCACTGTTCCCCATGAAAGGACTTCTCTGTTAGATAAGCTGTCTGGTCTGAAACATGGCTCTTTATTGTTTACAAACTGCTACATTTTCCACCTCAAGCAGATTTTTGCACAGAATAGAATTGTGCTGGGGCTAAATGGTTTATCTGACATTAACGGGGCAGTGTCAGACTGGGGTCAGGAAAGTCGCCCTCAGAGCGAGAGGGCACGGCGCAGTCTGCAAAAAAGGGAAAAAAGACATTGAAACAACTATGAAATACCTTGCATTTTTAGTTTGGAAAAGAATTTAAAAATATTTTTAGAGAACTGCCCATGATGCTTCACGAACTCTTCCCACCCCTGTAATTTCTCACATCCCAAATGCCTTCTTGATTGGCTTGTCTATCTCGGGGCTAGATTAGGGGGGAACAAAGCTTCTCATTGATTTTTGCCCAAGCCGCTGTTTATTTAAAATAAGACCACTTTGAGATGTTATGCGGCACTTTTACAAAGAGAAGATGGGTTGTTTTCGAGAAATTAAAGACAGCCAGTTTACAAATGGAGGCGGAGATCAAGGAAGATCTATTAGTGTGGCCACAAGTTTGAACTCACAGAGTACATGGTATGATCTGAACTGCTCTTTGTGTCCAAATCCATATTCTGTGTCATGATCCTGGTGCAAGTTTTCATTCTTCCAAAAGCAGGTGTTAGACTTCATTGTGAGTTTTTGACTACAGTCAATACCTGCTTTCAGAATCTTTAGTTTTCAGTAAAACTACAAAGGATTTCTTTACATGTTAAAGACTTGATTCTGCTATGATGTCACAATTAGGGTAAAAGCTATAGCATAAGAAATAAATCAACCACTTTATATTGGAGCGGATTCTGTGTTGTCAAATCAATCAAGCCTGTGACTGAATTAGGCGTCTGCTACAGAAACAAGTGACACTAATTTTACAGGAAAGAGTTATTAACTGCAGATGACCCGATTTTTTTTTTTTTTTTTTTAAGTAAACTGTTCACTTAGCGAGGTTTTATTTTCTTGCAAGGAAAGAAAAAAGTAATGAACTGCTCTCTCCTTTTGGGAGTGCATCATTGTTATATATTTTGTCCTTTATGGCAATACACTATTTTGGAGAAACCATACAGGCATTGCTAACATTTGCTCCTGAACTCTTACGGTAATAAAACCCTTTATTATAACTCTGAACTTTTTGATTTCACATGAATGGCTTTGCATAAACATTGTACTTTTTGTGATATAAATACTTATGTTTGGCACCAAAACACCAAAACTCAATGTATTTATGCATTTCGATTTTTTCCAAAATGGTATGTCATTTATAAGAGTAAAAGACTATCTTCATTAATTTATTCTTTTAGAAACAAGCCTGCATATCTGAATGTAATACCCTATTTGATAGTTTGTGAATCCCTGAAGTAAAAATGGACAAATGAATGCAAGTGTACTTGCATGCATGGGTTTGTGCACACATGTGCGCCGCACCCCCCCCCCCCACGCCTATTCTGTTGGAATTAATGACACTACTTGGTTTTTAAGGCTACACCACTTCTTCCATTACTGTCTGTAATCACAGTTGCCATACAAAGTTTGGAAGTTGATATTGTGTAAATTCTTTAAAGGAAAACATAGCTAAAATAAACAAAAAAGCCAGCCCCTAATTTTTTTTTTAAATAACCGTGCATGACTTTTTGTTTTCCTTTTTGTGTGGGGGAGTCCGGAGGAGTTGAGAGACGATAGCACTGAGTCGTCTAGCTGACTGTCTGCACTGACCAGTTCATATATGCACTCTCTTTTTTTTTTTAAATGTTGTTTATATTTTTATTGAGGTATAATTGACATACGACGTTGTGTCAGTTTCAGGTGTACAACATAGTGATATGATATCTGTGTACCTGACATTTCCAGCATCCTCACTCATTGCTTTCTTTGGGTGGAGACGAGCAAGCTGGTTTGCATTTTTACTTGTTTGAAATGCCCTGTCCTGTTTCATGTCTGGAAGCAACAAATCACTTTTTCTTTGTGACTACTTACGATTATTAATGGCAATAATGTACACTTGATCTACTGGAAACTTGTTCGCTGAAGTTTTTAAACAGTTTGATTAAACCTTTATAGGGGATCAGTGAATAGCTTTCAGAATATGCTGAAAGGACAGAAGGGCCATGGGTCTGAGGTTTGTGTTTTTAGGAGGATTATATGCTCTGGAAAAGTCTGAAAATCCCAACAAGAGCTATATGCAAAGAGTATGGATTTTTTAACATTTCTGACCCTGTTTGTTTGTTTTTTTTTTTGCAAACTTTAAACTTCTGCAAATAATTGTCCAAATGTTTTTACAATGGGAAAACAATATATTTTCTAGCTCTAACTTTTTGATCCAAGGAAGGCTCTAAGCATGCATTTTCCTTCTATTGTTCCAGAGGCTTATTGAAAACTAGATTGTTTGAGTGAGCAAGTTGCCAGTAAGATTATAGACATGCATTGGTAACTGAAGGATGTGAAAAGTGATACTTTTGTACAGTTGGGTGCAGCTTAGTTCAACATCAGCTGCTGTGTTTTTACATGTCCCATTGTGAATGGTTCAGTTTCCTTACTGTGGTATTTGGTTGTAGCCCCACTAACGGTAACGGTACTCTACCAGTGCCCTGAATAATTTCCCACTGTAGAGTAACTGGTTTCTAAACTAGCTCAGTGGAACATTTTACTGCAGGATTAGATCGGGGTTTCAGGCAGAACTGAAGAAGGCTGCTGGCTTATAGGATGACCTTTGAATCTCATCTGGGTTAGCGGTTGATATTTTGATTTGGTTACTGTGGTCATATTGTGACAGCTGCTAGCTCATTATAATTCGGTTCCACTGCTCCGTTTGCCTAGCAGGAATATTTAGGTTTGTATTACTTCAAAGTGTTTATGACTACCCTGAGTTTAGCCCAGCATAAAGGTGAAGTGTTGTGAGTGTTTTCAAATCCCAGTGGCAGAGGCCAGTGGCACAGTCTTCTTGTAAAATGGTGAATGTGAGTAGATGCTAATACAGGGAGTTTTTCTTTTCATTGTAAAACTGGAAATAAACCTAAATGAAGAGACTCTAACCAGGAATACTGTTTTTGAAAACCTTAACGTACAATAACCACAAAGAAACATAGTTTTTTCAAAACATGGGTAAGATTTAACTTGACCTCTTTGTCAGATGTTTTCTTTCCATGCAGGAATTTAAATATTTGGTTAAAAAATAAAACCTGTACAACAATGGCAAGTGTTTGATATCCTAAAGTGCCAGAGGTCAAATAATATTTTAATAACTACATGAAAATGGAACTGTGAATACGGATGGCAGCTCTAGAAATTTTAGTTCACTTCTAAATTGTTCTGAAGTTTGATGGTGATAGCAGGCTGTTGGCGAGTTCATTAGTTAGGGACGTCTGTGTATTTTCAGTGTCTTCTTTTTTTAATGACTTTCTTTTTTTTTTTGCTTGAATTTACTATGATATCATCTGTTATCTATTGGACTGGTAACATAGTAACAAGCAATTTCTGAGAGAAGAAACATTTAATTCTGGTGTCATTTGTTGTTAGCTTTCTTCGTTCCAGAGTTTTGTTATTTGAATATGTTAACCTAAAATGTCTTCCCGAAGTATTAACAAATAAGACTGTTTTAAGTGTCTTCCCGAGTGATATTATTAATCCTGATTTTGAGCTAAGGCTTGGAGCCAAAGAACTGGCTTTTCTCCTCTCTGTTTTGCTGCAACTGTGGGTGGCTCCTCAGGTCAGGTTTTTTCCCATTTTTAAATCAAGGGTGGAACAGACCTTTAAATGATCTCTGAGGTAATTTTCTCATCTAATGGTCCATTGATCTTTTAGGTATGCCATTTTATCCTTGTGCTGTATTTTATCTTGTGAGATGTTTTATCACTATTTGTAATCCATTCATCTCTATTTTGTGATATCTTCAAGTAACTTTGCTAGTGATGTGTTTTCCAAATGTTATTCTTTAAAGCCTGATTCAAATGGATGTTTCTTTTCTACCTCTGCTCATTCCATATCTATAGTTAAGGGATTGGATTGCTTGAAGATAAAATAATAGCTTATTAAGTTATATCACCAGGAGAGAAGTGTGATGCATGGGCCAATGCTTGGCATAGAGTTGTAGGACCTCAGTAAATGACTGTTGAATGGTTTTATTCATGGCTAAATCAGGAAATCATGTATATGGGGTTTAAATCCTGAATGAAAAGCCCATAAATTAAAATCAGTCCTACATCTGTCTCACTGTATCATGAAGAAAACCCTAAATCAGAGCCAGTCTTACAGAAATTAATTCTCTAGTACTATATCCTTGGCTGTCCAGAATATTCTAATGTCAGGGAATGGATCATGTTACATGGTGGTAGATTTCAGTTTTCAGTAAACATACCACAAAATA
Organism: Herpailurus yagouaroundi; assembly: GCF_014898765.1. Taxonomy (NCBI): domain Eukaryota; kingdom Metazoa; phylum Chordata; class Mammalia; order Carnivora; family Felidae; genus Herpailurus; species Herpailurus yagouaroundi. The sequence goes on from NW_024412397.1 coordinate 20,296,628, forward strand.
TTTTATTTATAAAAAATAAGTCATATCAGTCTTATTTTGAAAGGCCATTGAAAAAAGTTAAGTGTTTCCAGTTTTCAGATAGGAAAACTTGTCCACTCTATAAAAATTTCTGTTTGCCTTTCATGGGTCTGGCTTCCTTTCCACTCAGCCATTTACTGTATGGTATGCTCTAATTAATGCTGTGATCATCAAACATTTTCATAGTCAGGTTTTATAAGATTTAGAAGAACTGATCGCATAAAATGTTACTTGAAAACAACAGCCAACAGGAAAGTGTAGATCTTCTAAACACTAGAGGAAGATTTCTTACATAGAAAGTTATGGGCTCTAAGAGAAAATAAATCATTTTAGAGTTAAATAAAAGTAAAAAGTAGTATGTATCAGGAAGAAGGCTTTTACTTAGAAGTAATGGAAACTGTGACTAACGGTCGCTTAAGAGGAATTACTCTTTTACTAGAAGTCTGGTGGTGAGCTGCTGCTAGAATCAGTTTGTGGCTCATTGATATCAAGGCAGGTGTCTGGTGATTCTTTTGTGCTTTCCCTCATTGTCTCAAGATGGTGGTCACAGCTTCAGATGTCAAGTGTGGGTTCGATGCAGCAGGAAGCAGGGAAAAGGGAGTCCCACAGTGTGATTCCCAGCTCCTCGATATCCATTGGCCATCTCCAGCTTCAGAGTTTGGGTGGTAGGGAGGTACACAACAGCTACTTTGGCCAGCGCATATCAGGCTTGTTGATTGACAGGGTTTATTTCATTTCTTCTCAGAGAAAAATGCATAATTTTCAAATTAACAGTTTGGACAATGAAGAACCAGGCTCAAACTTTCATGTAGTAAGAAAAATATAAAAATGGGTCTCGAGTCTGAATGCTGGTCAGCAAATTACAGAAAGGGACAGAGAGACGTGGAGTATTAAAAAAAAAAAAGTGGTCGAAATGAGGAAGGTGGAGAAAGCACAGATGTGAGAGTCACCCACAGGAAAGAGCCTGATTGTGCCTTCATTGTCCTCATCCTTTGTGCGAGACAGTGACCAGCCAGAGTCCGCGCTCTCCGTGTCTGCATCACCTAGAACCTTCTCTCTTAGGTCTCTGGCTTGAGTTCCTGCCACTCTGTGCAGAGCACCCTGGCCGTGCAGTGGACCCTTAGCTGCAGCCATCAGCCTTTTCCACGGTGCCTTTGGTGGTCTTTGGCAGTGCGCACTGCTAGTCCCGTGGCAGGCATTCAGAGCAGGCCTGGCATCCTGGAGCCATAATGTCCCATATATGCCGTCACAAATACCATGAGGGGAGGTCCTTGCCCCACACCACTCAAACCGTCTTCTGTGTACTTAACCTCCAACAACCTGCCACGTCCTCGTGAAGCACTCACACAAGAGTGCCCCTTGCCCGCGGCAAAGACAACAACAACAACCCTCTATTTTATTTTCATATGTACGACAATCGTATTTGTTGATCTTTAGTGTGGAGGATTAAGTGCAGCCAAAAGACATTTAATTTTAGTTAACACGCCAAGACTGCGTGAAATTGTGGTGAGAGCTGGATTCAGCTTTTGGCCCGAAGTTTCCCACCTCTGTCAAACACAGTCATGGCATAAGTCAGGCCAGTGAGAGAATAGGCAGAGGGAAGGGCCATGTGTCATCAAAGGAAAGCTGGATGTGAAGTCAACAGTGTTGTTTTTATTGAGTATGCAAGTTTTTCTCTAAGGTTTTCATCGGAAAGATGGCTTCTTGGAATTTCGCATTAAGTTTGATAGTTACAATATGCCCGTGGTGGCATTAACCAGTAACATGCTTCTTGACTGGATCCTTGAGTCCCGGGGTATTAAACACTTGGAGTTTCTCAAACCTCTCATTGCCTCTTGGCTCCAGGAGAACCGTCAGTACAGTCACAGGATCTGTGAACTAATAATGTCCGTGAAAGTTGCATGTCTACCTTGAGTGCCATATGGATCATCAATGAAAATAAGCCTATTCTCTCTGTTCACGTTAAAACCTTCATTAGGACCACAGTAGCAAAGGAACTCAGTGTTAAGCGTTGAGAGGCATCACTGAACAGTAGAGTAGGCGAGGGCTCAACACAGCCTTAGTCTTGACTGTTCCACTTCCTGGTGATTGGACTTTGGATAAATCGATCCCCAACTTTCTCATTTCTGTGAGGATAGTAATACCTGTCCTACCCGCACACCCCAGAATCACTGTGAGCAGTGCAATGAAGTGATACGCGTTGGGACAACGAACTGCTCTGTAAACGTTATCTTATGGCACTGCAAGGCCACACTTTGGGTACTCTTACTTTGGTCTGTAATTAATTGATGAATGTATAGACTTTGGGTTTGCCTGTTAGCAGCTTTAAGACACCTTTACCTTCTACAGAGAGTGGAACAGAAGGCAAGAACAGGTAGAGATAGCATAGAATGTTCGGTTCTGTAAACATCAAGACCAGAATGGAAAGATTTCTTTTTCAGCCAGTTCACAAACACAGTAATCCTATAAAATAAGTACCTCTTTGGGGACAACTTTGTTGAATTCAGATATGCCCCTTGTGAGATGCTTGCCTCCAGCCATTTGTCCCTCCAACTTAAATATTCTCAAGTTTCGTTCTTACACATGGCTAAAAATACCTTGCTATGCTATTTGAATGGTGGGGCGAGGGGGCCTACTGGCAAGCCAAGATGTCTTTGCCTGCATTGTAGGTCATCTGGATAATGAGCAACCACTAGGTAGGTTGCTTTTCACCAAGGAGGTGCTGTTACACAGACCTTCCACATTCTCAGGAATGTGGTAGAGACAGTCCTCATCCACCTGGGTTTGTTCTTCTCCGGAGAGGCTTGGCATAGAATGTCGCTCTGCGTGTGATTATTCTCTGATTCTCTTTACTTCAAAGGGTTTTTGGGTCCTTCCTAAGGAACTCTGTATTATTTTTGAGTAGAAAAAGGTATTTAGTGGATCCCATTTCATTTCCTTTTGCAGAATCAGGCCTCCGGACCCACAGTTGCAAGATGCATGGAGCATAGATTGGGGTTAAATTAAATTTGTTCCTAAACACTTAACAGATACAGCCCAAACATTTTTCATCTTCCCGAGGATTGTTTATTAATCACTCCTCAATTCCTTGACACATGCTTATTAATAGGAAACACCGGAAGGAAGCTTCACTTTGTATGGTGTAAAATATTGCTGATGATAGTGTTTCTGTTTGAAATAAAACATCGTGAGCTTTCTTATAGGTTGAAAATCCCACTAAAGCCCTAATAGTGGCGAAGTGGAGGATGGTAGGCCGAGCAAGGATTGTTTCTAGCTGGACGTTGGGTTGACGCCTAGCTTGTTACTCTCCAGTTGTGTGACCTTGGGCAATCTTTAGTGCTCTGATGGAATTTCTCGTCTGAGTTGTTGCTCTGTGTTTAAGTGAAGTAATATGAACAGCACCAGGCACTTCAGTTCAGTTACTGCAAGTTATTATCCTGCGTACTTTTATTTTATCTAGGTGCTTTTTCTGTTTATTGGGTCTGACTAGTTTGGCAAAAGTGGTGTGCAAACTCGAGGATCATATAGCGAATTTTGGCAGAATGTGGAAGTGATTAATTAAATGCCACCCCTTCATGGGCCATATTAAAGCTGAATGAAAATACAAAGTGTGGAATATCTGATAACACTTGGGTGGAGAAAGAAGAGACAAAAGAAGCAAAAGATGAGAGAGAAAGAGACACATAAAAATGTAACTTTGGAGCATTCTGATCACACAGTACAGTTTTCTAGTATTATCGGCACTGGTGTGGTCCACTCTTTGCAATTACTAGGTTACTAATTGCTCTTGCCTTTTCCTCACCTTGGCTGTTCAGACCAAGCTGTACTCTTAACAGTTCAGCAGCCAAATCTGAAGGCTTCAGATGCAAGCAGAAACTCTTTATGTGTAACTGATTGTAGTTAATTGGGCAATACCAAATTGTGGAGGAAAATTTATTAGTGACCCCGTCTCCTTCAGAAATTTTGGAGTAGTTGGAAGTGAGCCTAGTATCTGTATTTTTGGAAGCCTTAAACCCTGGTCTCCTGAGGATTAAACTTATACTTTATCTTGTGTGTGAGTGTGTGTGTGTGTGTGTGTGTGTGTGTGTGTGTGTGTGTTTGCATTGCATAGTTTCCCTTGTCCTTATTTATTGATGGGCTCACAAATATTATTTGGAAATTGAGATGCACTGAGCATAAATAGATGAAATATCATGGCCGACTACTTAAGTAGCTGTGGACAACCTCTGTTAGGCATTCTAGTAACTAGTTATGGGAAAATACCGACCTACTAAATAGTAGTTTGCTTGATAATCTTACGGTGATCTAAGTAAACCATTTTTCATTTTACCCTTGGTTTCCTTATTTCACTCACTGACCTAATTCATAGAGATGTGGTCGGGGGAAAGAGCACTCTGAAATTTTTCATTACCTCCAAATAAAATGTTCTAAATAGATATACTTCTGTGATTGCATTTTCATTCACTGCACCATTCTATATATAGTTTGAACACCAAATTGGAAATAAAACAAAAGAAAGCAGCCTTGCCCACAGTCTTTTAAAGGCATTTTAATAGTTAACGAGATTTTGCCCCATACCCTCATGAGTTTCATTTAGTTCTGAAATAAAAATTTACGACTGTTCTCTCAGCTGGGCTGATACTAGTTTTAGAGTGGAATTGAGTTCACACCTGCTCTAGCATAAAAAGAAGCCTCTATGTGACTTCTTTAAAATATTTGCAGAGTAAGAGAACTCCCTATTCCTGTAATTGTGACTACACGGTAATGTTCTTTGCAAACACTAGAGGAACTGCTTATAAATTGGTTCTGATTTGCTGATAGTGTCCAGAGCTAGATGGCCGCCCGAAGTTACCTGTGTGCCTCCAGGTGGAATGTGGTTGTGGAGATGCAGTCGGTTTGCGTAGGTAGTGGACCTCCATGAACACTGGAAAGTGAACATATGGGAAACTCTTTGCATTTGCTAGGCCATTTAGCTGTTCGCGACATGGTCTGTTAGTCAGGCAAAGTACGATGGCTTTTCTGAGTGCTCTAGTTAAGAGGCGGGATGTATGCAGTAGAGTGCACTTAGGTGGATAGTTAAAAACCAATGTAGGCTTGTACGTCCATCATGCAATATCTAAATTTCGATTTATCAGAGCAACTCAGGTTTCCTTATGACGAAGGAGGAATCCTCTGTATGGAAGAAGAAAGTGCTCTCAAGTCATGTGAAAATCTTAATGACTAAGGGAGGGCTGGTTTTATATCAAAGGCGGTTTTTCCCTGGTCATTGTGATTAGGCAACATACTTGAGTGGTTGCATGTAAACAGCATGCCTATGTAATAAACCCCGTTTTGTATGAGTTGGACCGTAGATGGCAAGGCACTGCTTAGAAAAAATATTTGGCTCGTTCTAATATTTAGAGGCTGATGACCTGCCAAAGAAGCCTCCCCCTGTGAACCCCACATTATCCCCTCGCAAAATTGTGAGGGTTGTGCATCTTATAACTTCATCACAAGTAAATATTCAGAGAGAGAGCCTTTTCTAGAGGCAAAGTTGGAAGTGGCAGAGAGGATGGAACGTGGATCCCAAGTTCCGTTTCTGGCTTGCTTATGTATCACAAGCAGGTTTTATACCTCGGATCTTTGCTGTCTTGATTTTCCAGTGGAGAGGAAGTGCCATTCCCGTATGGCAGTGAGGAAGAGGGCAAATTACATGTCTGTGAAAGCAAACCAGAATATCTCACAGTTTGAAGGGTTGGAATATCTTCTTTGGTAAATACAATTAATGCGTTATCGTTATTTGTCTGCAATCATATGGTCGTCCGTATATGTGTTCCTTTAACCATCTATATAAATTCCATTTGTGCTAGAAGCCAGGCAAACTGATACACTTCAATACTCAAATTAGTCTTTGGTTCATTTATTTATTAATCTGATAAATCTCTGTGAAAAGTCTGTGCCGCACGGGCCTTGTTTTAAGTACTAACTACGTAGTGACATGCCCCTTTTCTTGCCTCCAGTGTGGCTCATAGTCTAAGGAAGGAATCAGGTTGGTATCAGATGGTTGCAAATCAGGACATTAGGGAAATAATCATGTGTGTACAGGGTGCTGTATATGTATATCTGGGCTACCAACCATCTGATTCCTCATAATAATGACTAAAATGTTTTGGTGCTCACCGTGTATCAGGCATGGGCTAAGTACACACATTGTCTTGTTTGTTCTTACAATAAAGCTCTGTGTTAGGCATGGCCATTTCTGTTTTATGGGGTTGGTGGGGGGCAATTGAGGGTCAGAGAGATTAGGTCACCTGTCTGATGTTGTGTAGTAAGTGGCAGAGCCCAGATTCTAAGCTCTATCTGCTGAACGCCAAGGCCCGTGTTCTTAACCACCCTGCACTGCCTCACTTGCGGAGAGTACGGAAAAATCTCCCTGAGGTACGGTAGCAGTTAAGCATGTGTTCAGCTGCAACTAATAGAATACGTGACAGTAGTAGGTTAGTTGAATAAGGATGGCTTTTTTCCTCACTGAATGGGATGTCTGGAGGTAGGACGTTGCCTGTGTGGATTCAGCAAACCAATGCTGCCATCCTTTCCTTTCTTAGCGCACCGATTTTCATTCTTCAGCCTTTTCTCTCCTCTTGCATTTCTTTGAGGATGGCTGGTGAGCCCCAGACAGCATCAGAGTTCACAATTGGAAGCCAGAAAGGCAGAAATCAGAGTAGCATCTATACCTCCATCTGTCCTATTCCATCAGGAAGAGAAAAAAAAAAAAAACATTCCTGGGAACTGGTGACCTTGAGCAGAATTCTGCTCATGATGCGTTGGCCAAATCTGTTGCAGGTTTACTTGTAGCTGCAAGGGAAGCTGGGAAAGTGAGCGTTCACAGTGTCAGTTGACTCTGACTTGAGGCAGACAAGAGAGAGGGGCTTGGGGATGGTCACTGGGAGAATCCCCATGAATTTAGTTATATGGTAAGTGATATTGCATGAAGTGAGTCTTAGAGGACGTGTTAGAACTGTCCAGGTAAAAAGAAAATGGCCAGTTGATAGAATTGCTTGGGCAGAGGTGCGGGAGTGAGAGGGTGCTACAGGGAGCTGGCACAGAAGTCATTCCGTGAGACTGGGAGAACTCAGAGAAGGGGATGATGGGGAAAGTAGGATTAGAATCCTGGCCCTAGAAAAATAGGTAGGTGGAGGAAGTTGCGTTTTCATTGAAGCATGTGGCAGACTACTCAAAGACTAATTTTAAATAGTGGGATAACATGATCCAATTTATGGTTTAAGACAGTCACTCCAGCAACAGTGAAAACGGGAGACAACAGGAGAGGCAGGGAGATTACTCAGGAGGTGATTAAAGCACTTCCAAGAGGAAATGATGAGAGATTGAACCGAATCAGGAGCAATGGAGATGAAGAGGAGGATACGCATCTGAGTGATAAAAACTGAAGGAAATGGTTGGAGTTGGTAACTGATGGGTAAGGGAGGGGTCATCTTTGGCTTCTTAGCCTTGGTCTGTTTTAGGCCACCTGGTAGTTGGTGGTGCCATTCATTAGGATGTGTAATATAGGAGGAGATGTAAGTTATGGAGGACTAAAAGTAAATTCGGTTTTGGACAAAATGAATTTTTGAGATGACTGTGGGTGGATTGATTTGTGGCTCTGGGCTGGGATTGCAGATTTGGCATACAGCAGTCCATATTTGGCAGTTGACGTCATGGGAATGGATAAATTACCAGAAAAGTGAACCTATTTTCTGATTAATCATTTTTCTGTCTAAAGATCTTAAGTTGAAGGCAAAAAAGAGAGAGAGAGATAAAAAGTGCCTCTACCTCATCTTTTCCTCTCTACACATTTGGTACCTTTGAGAAAACTGGATAATGCTTGATTTGATCATGAAATCCTTCTCAGTATTATATTTAATCACTCATTCCTAACATACTATTTTGAAATTCTTTCCTCCCTTTTTCCTCCCTCCTCCCTTTCTTTCCTCCCTCCTCCCTTTCTTTCCTCCCTCTCTTCTTCCTTCTTTTCTTCCACTGTGATAGGTTACAATGAAACTTTTGTCTCAGAGTACCCACCATTTTGGAAAGATACCCTAGATCCTTAACAGTCGAATGGAATCTACAGCTCTTCTTATGTTCTTTCTGATTTACATCAGCTCCCCTCCCAACACAGGAATCCTTCTAGATGAGGCTCTGGCAAGTCTGTTGGCATACAAATGACACTATGACTAATGTATGAATGAAAGGATCCCCAACGGGCACTCATTCCTCTGCTGGGGGCTTCACTGCATTGGAGAAGCCGCCACTGACAAAGTAATTCATTGCACTTCGACAGCTCTGACTTTTTGAACGTTCTCAATTGTGTAGCTGTCAGCCTGGGGTACCGGGTTCCTCCTCCAAAGCTACCTGGCATTGTGCATTGTCTCTCTTTCCACACATGTTTCTCAGGAGGATAATCCTCGCTTCCTTCAAAAGTGCCATTGGAAGGCATTTAGTGTATCATACAGCATGGTTTAACTACTGGTCACATCCTCTGCATGTGTTCTAGTGGTCTCTTTCCCTCTCCAAATGGGAACAGGACTTACCTTAATATTCCAGATCTGGTTTAATCAGTAGTGGGTTTGCTTTTACTGTCAGTATCAATGCAGCCTAAGGTTCCATTTACACATCCATGTTTTAGCAGTGACTGAAAATTGAGCTTGTTGTCCACTAAAGCCATTGTGTTTTTAATATTCATGGTTTTATTTTTTTTTTAAGTTTACATATTTATTTTGAGAGAGAGAAAGCACCAGTGCATGAGCGGGGGTGGGGCAGCAAGGGAGGGAGAGAGAGAATCCCAGGCAGCTCCAGCTATCAGTGCGGAGCCTCAGGAACTGTGAGATCATGACCTGAGCTGAAATCAAGAGTCAGATGCTTAACCGATTGAGCCCCCCCAGGCGCCCCTAATATCCATTGCTCTACAATCAGGTCTTCTACTTCCCTGTGTAGGATGGGACTTTGTATCTATTCTTAACAGATTTAAGCGTTTTGGTTTTTGTCTACAAATGTGCCAAGTCCATCATTTGGTTCTGTCAGTACTGCAGATAGTTCAGTGTGATACTTAGCAGTGTGTACTCTTGAGTTTCAGTCCTGACTACCCTTTCCACTAGTTTCCTCACCTAAACGTTGAAGATAGTGGTAAATCTACCTGTTTGGATTGTTGGATGAAATAAATGAGGTCGTACATGTGCAATGCATAGACAAGTGCTTAGAACATAGTAAGCACTCAGTAAATGTTCAGCATTACTGTTGTTGCAGTGATGTGGGGAATAACTGGGGGCCATTTCTGTAATTGTGAATCCTTAACTGGTGATGCTCTCTCTGGAGAGGAGTCTTAAGACAAATTATTTTTCTCTGGCCAACGGAAGAAGCAAATGTGGTTCTCGATATTGAGTACTGTAATTAACCTATTTACCAGGCAATAGATAGGATATGGTTATGAATAATGTTGCCATTGACTGATAATTATAAACTGGCTAACTTTGTAGAGCTTTATGAGAGAAGAACTCAAAACGAACCAACAACAACAAAAATCTTAAAATTACCTGAACAAAGTCCTAGGTGTCCTTCATCTGTAGTAATTTTAATATAGGAAATTACAAGTTGAGCCATATACTAAATTATATAGGTGCTGAAGGTTAAATGAAAATTTGGGTTAATACTGAAGATAAATTGAAGAGTAATTGTTCTCTTTATAGAGGGTTTGCCAGAAGATGCCTTTAAATTTAGACTATGAAAATTAGACTCATGATAACTTTTCAGGAATATAGTTCTTGTGACATACAAGATCTGTGAGAGCTATGTGTGAGCACCTAGGGAGTTTTAAGAACAGGGTCCTGCTGCAGGACATTAACCTGCTAGCGAGGCATACTCAAAGAGAGGGAGTGGATTAGCATCCAGTGACCTGTTTTATAATCAAGCAGTAGGACCTTGTTGAAGGTCTAGGTTGACATGAGCCAAGGTTAGATCAACCTGACTTGTTTTCATAATGAATGTCACAATGGTGACAAGTCATCAGGGACATCAGTACACTATTTGCAGTTGCAGTCATCTTTCTGGACAAATCGTTCTTTGATGTCTTCTGTTTAGGCCTATCCACAAGAAGTACAAATGGTACCTGAAAAAAGCCAACTCATCTTGGTTCATCATACCAGTGCGTAAGACTTCTGTAGTCTCTTCATCCACAAAAGTCCTCCTGTGCACCTGACTTACATTCTGCTCATTTCCTTGTGTGTGGATTTTGATCTGGTGCATTGTGAGAGGGAAGCCAGCCTTCCGAGAATGAAACTTTCAGATTTTGTTGTCTCCAGTGTGAGGTCCGAGAGGTGCTTTATTAGTTAGGAAAGTTAGGAAACATTCAGTTTTTTTTTTTTTTTTCTGTAGCTTTTAAAAATCATCATGACTTCCAACATGTTATTTTTGTATTGGCATCCATTGCCAGTGCTGTGTCTCAGAAGAGCCGGGCCTTGTGACAATTACTCCTCTAAAATTGACGGGGCTGTAAAATTTATTCAACTACTACCCTTTTCTAGACCAAAGTAAGGTTATATTTTTCACTTTTATAGACAGACAAATTAAGGTGTTTAAAATAAAACCCACTTCCCCTTTTCTTTATTTTTCAGATAATCTGTAGCCAAAAGCTTATTGGGTTTCTGTAGAACTGCCTTGTTTTAAAAATCAAATTGAAGACCAACTTGATTCTGCCTGCAGAGCAAAGCTATCTGCCTGTTTAGAAAATCTGGATGGTTAAATTGGAAGCACGTTCTGCACATGGTTTAGCAGTTAGTAGCCTGGAAAATGACCCAATAGCCAAGATAGTTTTTTTTAATCTTCATTGTAAGTGCTTGTTTAAAGTTTAAGCCTGTAATTGACTATTTTGCACATTGTTCATTGTTAATTCTTTTCAGGCTATTATAGTTTGTAAATACATTGCCTGCTAAGTTGTGTCAGTGGAGGAACATTAGTGCTATAAGAAAATCCAGTTAAATGTGGTGCTTAAAAGCATTACCAATTAGATCAGATCGCCATGATTTCTTAGTGATCCTAGGAAAGTCACTTTCTATTTGTGCAAATTTTTATGTACTTAAAATGCGTATGTCGATTTTTTTTTTCTGGGATAAAGGGCGGTATATATATTCACACTATTCTATGGGCTGCTGAAGAGCTTCTACTGATTGCTGCCTACATTACTCAGTACTGTTACATGGCGCCCTTAGTCTGTTCGACACTGGAGGGGCAAAATTCTCCTGTTCTGCACTTTTTGTCGTATTTATTAGCTGGTGTTTACCAGAGACGTCAAGCTGTCCTATTTTGTATAATTTGTATTTAAGAAATAATTTTAATATGCATACTACATGCAGTTTACTCTGTTTAGATGGCTGTGATAAACACGGATCAGAAAATCAGATAACTTGCTGGTATTCATTCTTTAACTTTTCAGTTTAGAAGGAGTGGACATCACTTGAAATTACAAGCTAATACTGGCTGATAACTAAAGGTTATAAAAATTGCAATGGAAAAAGAGTTAAATTCTGCCTATCAGGTAGTAAGGACCCCTAGAATATGGACATGATAGAGGATGACAAGATAGATAAAATGTAATTTATCTGTGTATGATATAGAAAGAAAAATAATGTTTGGGAATGTACGGAATGTAGCTTAAGCTATTTATCATTATGAACAAGTGGAAACTTAACATAAAACTCCTCTTGATTAAGTTTTATGTGAAACAAAGGATATGATTGGAAGTGTAGAATTGGAGAGTATTTTAAGAGCATAATGATTATCCAGCTCAGGCTTCAGCAAGTCTGTGGTCAAACTAGAGAAGAGGAAAAAAGTGCAGGGAAGCTTGATTGGGTTATGCAAATTTGCGACACATGTAGGAGTTTGGACCTAACGGATTGTTGCACTGGATTTGGTCATCAAATGATGCTTTTCATAGCAAATATTATCTGAGCCATTGATTTAAGCACTGAAAAATGCCAAATACATGTAGACAGAACTGCAGCCTCTCTGTCCCTTTGAAACAAAATTTAGCACTCAGCCTTGAACGTTAGATGCTGTAAAACGGAATGAGAAAAAGAAGGGATAAGTAGAGAAGGGAAGAACACTGGGAATGGGAAGGGACATGCGTGCTCAGAGATGAAGTCAATATGCGGATGCCCCACAGTTCTGCTGGGTAAGAAGAAACGCACTGTGAGAATATAACAGCTATCAGGCAAACAGAACTGGAAACTGCAGAGCACAAGGCAATTATGTATTAAGAAAGAGTCACAGTTGACATTGAGTGGTATAGCGGAAGAGAATGGCATGGTTGCAGGAAGATGTTAAGAATATTAAAAAATATCCCAAAATCAAGAGTGAAAAAAAGCAAGAAAGATTACCTATGAGGTGATGATAAATAATAATGAGTTATTTCTGAAAGCGCCTAAAGACCAGGAGGTCTGAAAAGTGGTTTGTCAAGCCTTGAAGAGATAGAAAGGTTAATTTATTGACAGGCAATGGAGACAGTGCTAAAAAAATAAATGAGTTTTTCACCTCAGTGTTCACAAAAGAGGATGGGGGACAGATGCCAGAAACAGACATAAATTTCCCAGGGGAGTGAAAAATACAAAAGAAATCAGGATCATGCTGAAACAGGTGATCAAGGAGTGAGAAGAAAAACTAATAAAACCCTAAAGCTAGCAGTGGTCACCCAAAAAACCTTGAAAAAAGTTGAAAGAATGAAGAACCAGCTGGGAAGGAGAGGAAAGACAATTAACTGTGGTTCTTAGGATGGTTGGAAATAGTTTTTTGGATTTGTTTTTATCTAATGAATTCATTAGGCTAGCCCCTTTGAAATTTACCCTTACAGGGAACAACAGTCTGGTGTACTTAAAAAAAAAAAAAATTATCTTAAATGGTCTTTGAATGACCAAGACATCTTTTTTGTCCCCCAAGATCTCAGTCTAAGAGTTATTCCAGTATGCCCACTGTTTAATGTTCGTTACGTATTTGTTAAGTGTTTATGAAGTCTTGCTGTGTTTCCAGGGTGTTCACTGAGTCACTGATGCAGCCAGCACGTATTGGACACCTCTTAGTGCCAGGCAGTATGCTAGATCCTGGGACACAACACTAAAAAAGACAGACGTGCCCTTAGGGTTTTTGAAGTTACTTCTCCCTCACTGCTATAAGTAACCCTACCTCTTGCCGGGTAAAGAAAGGCCATTGATTTGATTTTCTCATCATTCCTAGTCTTACTTTGTTACCATTCTTGGCATCTTGATGGAGAACGTATGGAGAACGGCATCCTCTTTATTACTGGGTCTGTTTGCTGTACTGTCCTCAGGGTGGGTGCCTGCGTCCTTTCCCTCATCCTCACATATGTGGATATTACTTTCCAAGCTCGCTCGGCTCCCTAGTGCTCCAAACCAAACTTCGTGCTTGTTGATTCCCAGCAGCTATCCCTGAATCCTTAACCTCCTGTGCTGTTTGGGAATTCAGAGTTCTTCCCTTGGGCAGATGTGAGGGTGCGCCTTCAAATGTCCTTTTTCCTTTCTCCATTTTCCCCACCTCCTGCATTTTGACCTTAGAGTACACACGCCTCCCATCCTGGGCTGACGACCATTGTCTTCCTTCGGGCTACCTCATTTCCCACTCTTTGCCTCCATAAACTTTATGGCCCACTACACCTCATTCAAAAGACCCTCTGTTTCTCCTCCAGAATTAATCCTTCTTTGCTTTCTGTACAAAGATTACTTTAAGACACTCATTAATGCAAATACTCTTGTGAGGAAGACTTCACTGTGGTCACTTCTTTCCACTTTCGGACATTGTTTTAGCAGCTACCTAAGAAGGGAATATGAAAGACATTTCAGGGACATTATTTCTGAGCATGTCGGACAGGGACAAATAGACTTTCATCCACTGCACAGTTCTGTCCTACAGTACCTAGTTCCCATGGCCAAAGTCTTCTCAATAAAATTAATCTCCAGTGGCATCTTTCCTACCAGGACTTTCGGTGGAGGTCTTTGTTTGGAACAGCCCTCTTATGAGCTCTTGATTCTCATATATAATTGTTCTGTGCTTAAGTGTCTCTGAAAGCTGGCAGACCTAAGTTCATCTATAGAAGAAGGATCCCCTAAGCTACATCCCTATTTCTTTTGTCATATTTTCATCATTTATACAGAGCCAGTTGCAATTTGATTGGTATTCCCAAAGAATAGATCATTCGTTTGGGGACTGTCAAACTTGGGTGAATCTGCCATTTTACTGAGGTGGGCGGGGGGAGACTAATACGCTCGAGACACTATAAACACGGCAACACCAACCCGCTCTGCAAGTGCTGTATGACTAATGAGAAAGTAGAAGCAAGAGCTGGATAGAGAATGTCAGAAAGAAGCTTTGGTAGATCTCAGCCTATATTTACTTTGAATATTGTTTCATCCCACTCTTTCCTAATGTCCTTATGTATCTGATATAAAATTATATCTGATGAGTGGCATTCTTTAGCTGTCAGCCCATGGCCCCTGAACTCCCTACAGGCATGCGACCAAATCTTGTAGATCTTCCCTCTTGCTGTACATCTGAGTTACCTCTGGGCCATTCACATAATACAAATGCCTGGGCTCCACCTACAGACATTCTGTATTTTTGAGGTCTGGGCTGGGATCCAAGCATCTAATTTAAACGTGCATTTGGTGACACTGATGTCCTGCCAGGTTTGAGAATCTCTGACCTACACATCACATCAAAGAGCTGTCATTTTGGTTTTCAAAACTGCTCCATTCTTTTGAACTGAGTACTTCTTTTTAAATCCTTCTGTTTCTTTTTCACTCAGTAAAAGTGAGTCATCACCTACTTAGCACCTAACTGTTTACCATCAAGATATTTTTATATTATAAATTAATAACTGTTTTAGGTCAAAGAAAATGGATAGTTTTAAATATGTTAACATTGTCCATTCTTCCAGAAAGGGCTGAAATGATATCTATTTTTCATTCTATTTGTCCTTCAAATCAATAGGCTTAATCTAATGGCCCTGAAGATTGGCCTCTGTGATAATGATGGGAGTAACAGACATTGTTGTAAATTTGCAATGAAACGTTGTGTATTTGCAGCAGGAATGATTTTTCTTGTAGGAAAAATGTTAATGGATTTTTACTAACTTAGAGGAAAGACAAGCCAAATTAGAGGAAAGCTGGCACTATAAATATTTCAAAAAGAACATCCATTTATTGTTTTTTGGGAGTATACAGCTAAGACTAATGACATTGAAGAAGGGAGTTCTGTCTTATGCAGAACAATTAGGAAAATAGCTAAGTATGCTATGAAATTAGCCTGGAAATTGGTTGTAGGCAAGTATGTTTTTCTCAAGTACTTGGGTGATTTTGTTATACTTTGCAATATTATCTCTACTATCTTGTATGACTTACATATGGTACATGATAAAATATTTTTTAGGCTACCTGTTCAATAAAAGGAGCATGAACCACAAGTTGCTGTAATTTGTTTTTATGAGGGGTTGGCGCCGCCTCCCCGCCCCCCCCCCCCCGAGTCTGTTAAGTGGTGAGGTAATTAGGGTATTTTGTTACATGTTCTATCACCTTTGGAATGATGGAGCTGTTTTTGTTTAATTTGGGTTTGTCGTACACATACACTGTTTCGATCACATTATGGATCGGGTTGCTCAGAGCCATAGTTTCGTAGCCTCTTTCCATGAGGCTCTCAGGTAACATGCTGGCCATGGTGGTGGGTAGAGTTGTGTGCTTCTGTTCAGTATTCTGTATATTTAATTTAATAAAATTAAAATGCAGAGAGAAAATCAGGTAAGAGCTTCTGTGTTTTGTAATATGTTAAAGGAGTTAAAGAAAATGTATGGAATTTAGTTTAGTTTTTGCACTTGTCATAGTATGTTACATGTTGCCTTCAAAATTAACACCTGCTTTTATTTAGGAATTTTTGGCAAGTTGAAAATGTAACTTCTAGAGAGAATTAAAGGTCTTATATTTGAATGAATGGTTAAATCATTAATCATGTGGAATTATTTCTTGGGATGTTAATAACTGTTTCTTTACCTGTGAACTTCTTTTCCAATCGCAGAATCTTGATTGGTAAAGTTTTGTTGGAAGACATATCCCACTGTTCACAGGCCAGGGATACCAATAACTTGTGGGAAGGGCCAAAAACACATTGATTGGTTGAATTTTAAATTACTTTGCTTCTGTGTTTATTTGACTTGTATCATCTATACTGATTCGTATCAGTTGCTCTGGATATAGACATGGACTTATGATTTTTTCCTGTATTAGTGTTCAGGCTTTAAGTTATTCATTAATTCCATTTATCAAGTATTTATGGAGCACCAGCTTTGTGCCAGACACTTGGCATGTGTCGGTGGTGGTGATATCCCATGAATACCATGTGCTCAGAGTCACTGTCTGTCTAGTGGAAGAAGCAGCAAGTGAAGAGGCCAAGGGGAATACAGGGTCCTTTGGCAGCTCCTACCAGGGAGGGACATCACCTAGAGGAAGTTGGGGAAGTTGACATCCGAGGCCAGATCTGAATGATGAGGAAGAGACAGGCAAAGGGAGCTGTGTGAGAATGAGACTGAGGAGTGTTTGAGGCTTAGGGATTTATATCTGCAGAAAGCTAGAAAAGAAAGGATTGGGCATCTCTTTCAGAGCACTGAGAGAGGGAGGGTGTGAGGCATAGATTCTCCACGTCTGCGAGAGCCAGCTCATGAAGGACCTTACAAACCGTGCTCAACATGTGTCCTTCATTCAGCAAATATGTGCTCAGCATGGACTACACGTCAGGCACTTGGGATACATCCGGAAACAAAGCAAAAAATAATGCCTGCCCTTGTGGAGCTTTTATTCAAGTGGGAGAGACAAATAATAAACATGTTGCTAGTGGTTTTGAAAATGGGCCAGCAGCATGTGTAGTCCAAATGGTTACAGTCTCAGCGTTTGCCAATACCATTGAGCCAAATCAAAGACTATTTAATAAAAATAACTTTACAATCATTTCCAGTCTGATGACTGCCGATAGACTTATTGATAACTCGGTATATTTACACAGAATGTTGAAGGTTATCTATTATTTATATTTACTGATCACTCACTCTGCACCGGGCACTGCGCTAAGCAGTGAGCACACCACACTTGTGGAAGGAAGGAAGGCACTGACGTTCCCTGCAGTCAGTGTTTCCAATTCATCAGGTAGATATCCCTAAGAGCACCGGGCTTATCTGTAATGTTGGGTGAGACTATTTGAGAGGGGATCGGTACGGAGTGGTTGTCCTATATTCCTGTTTTAAAACATGTTGTCAGAACCAGGATTCTTTCTCGGAACATTTTGACCGTATCACTATACAGGAAAATTGCTTGAATTTTTTTTTTTTTCTCCTTAGGATGCAAACGGAAAAACAAACATTCTACATAGTTATTGAAATGAAACATTTGCTTTGCTTATAATAAAAACGAATTATTATAAATAAGTAATTTATTCCAGTGAGCGCTTTTTGGTGGAATTAAGAAAGAGCAAAGGGTACACTAGAAGTCAGTGTAGGGAAGCAGAGGAGAAATGTAGTTGAACAGAGCGGACGAAGAAAGATTTGTCTGAATTTGCCCCACAGTCGTAAGAGCATTGAATGAAACTGTTTAATGTATGGGAGGTATTTGAAAAAAATTACTGTACTCTGGCAATCTCAGCCTGATTTGTTTTGTCTCCCTTAGAATAAAAGTTGCAAGTGGGTAGGAATTATGCCTTTAAATGTTAGCCTGTAATGGACTGGGAAGCTACTCAAGGGTAACAGCTGAGGAGGAAATGGCTCTGTCAGCGTCGTGCTCATGGATGATTGGGCACATAAGGCAACAAGCAGAGAGAAAGGTGCAGAGGGAAAAGGTCATAAAACAGGAAAGCTCGTTTGCAACTCAAACATAATAGCAAAGGCAAAAGCCTTGGGAACCACCGAGGTGATCTATTTTTCCGCTTAACGGAATACAAATACGTACAGTTGAAAAGGTGGGTGCTTCTTGTGCAGACGTCGCTGTCATCAGCAACGCACACAGTTTGATATATTTGGAGGAACGTTGAATCTCGTGGTTCTCCGTTTCTCCCCAGGTGACCAAAGGCATGCATTTTCAGAAGAGTCCACATTAAGTTCTAGTCTTTATATCCGTGATACGAATACAAAGCTTACCTGTCCACATAAGAGCACATTAAATCTGTGCTCCATCAGCACTAACTTCTAAATAACGACAGCGACCTTTGTCCAACAATGTCCATAATGCTTACTGCTGATGTCCAGAAATGTTTCTCGATATCCCATCATGGTTACAATAGCCACTAGCTACTTTGCTCTTACTGTATGCCAAACCCTGTGCTTCGATTTGCAGATTTTCTCCCAAGTGACCTTTACAGAAAGTTTTTCTCACCCTCATTTTACAAAGAAGAAAAGTGAAGGACAGAGAGGTTAAAATAATCCAGACAGGGGGTACGCTCCTAGTTGGTTAGTGATCTGTTTGGGATTTGCACACAGTCCTGCCAGACTCTTGAAGCACGTGTTCCTGACCACCGGCCCTGACTGCGGGCAGGTAGATGTAGCCGATCAAAAGTATTAGAAGTAAGTATAAGCTAAGATTATATGTTAACAAAACACTAGGGTTTAAGGACCACATTAATGACCGCTGTGCTTTTTTTTTTTTTTTTAACATTTCAGCACACTGTTAAATCACAATGAGAAAGAGAACTCATAAGAATGATTAAGAGTATTAGAACTCAAGGGAAAATATTATCAATCTTTTTTATTTTTTTCCTCTTTTTTTACACTTCTTTTTTTTAATGTTTTTTATTTATTTTTGAGAGAGAGAGAGTGAGTGGGGGAGGCCAAAGATGGGGACAGAGAATCTGCAGCAGGCTCCGCACTAACAGCACAAGCCTGATGCGGGGCTCGAACTCACGAACTGTGAGATCATGATCTGAGCTGACGTCGGACGCTCAACCAACTGAGCCACCCAGGTACCCCTATCATCATAATTTTTTTAATGTTT
The DNA here is from genome assembly GCF_014898765.1 of Herpailurus yagouaroundi. Taxonomy (NCBI): domain Eukaryota; kingdom Metazoa; phylum Chordata; class Mammalia; order Carnivora; family Felidae; genus Herpailurus; species Herpailurus yagouaroundi. The sequence goes on from NW_024412397.1 coordinate 20,315,701, forward strand.
TTATTTTTGAGACAGAGAGAGACAGAGCATGAGCAGAGAAGGGGCAGAAAGAGAGGGAGACAAAGAACCCGAAGCAGGCTCCAGGCTCTGAGCTGTCAGCACAGAGCCTGACGCGGGGCTCAAACCCACAAACCCCGAGATCATGACCTGAGCCGAAGTCGGACGCTCAACCGACTGAGCCACCCAGGCGCCCCTCATCGTTGTGTTTTAATAAGGGATAATCGAGATGAGCATAGGACCTGTCGCTTTATTAATAGGCATGCACGCATCTGGTGAAGACTGAATTTGCCAACTGCACTGCTGGCCTGGAATTAGACTCCTCTGTGGAATTCAGGTCAGTGTTTACACTCAAGTAGTTTACAGTCTTTGGCAAATTTAAGCAATATAGTATGAAAGCACTTAGGAACAATTTGGAGAATCAGAATCCAAGAAGAAATCCAGGTAACGTATATTCTCAGTGGAGAGGGGTGAGGGGAACTGTGGATTTCTCTGACATATTGTTGATCTAGCTCGTTCATTTGTTTACTTTTGGAGAGTCCCTGCTTCAGTACTCACTTAGATCTGGTTTGCATCCTGATCAGACCACTTACACTCCTGGCCTTCCTTTGTGTGTGTGTGTGTGGGGGGGGTGGGGTGGAGAGGTGGGGGATGGAGATAATAAGGCCAATTTCACAATGTTTTCAGAGTGCCTTTAGCCCAACCTGATTTGATTTGACACATGGGATATGTCTTCAGTGGGCCTTAGTTTTGTCTTCTCATCTGCCACTTATTTGACCTGATGAAGAAGATGAATAAATACAAATCTTTGTCCACTGTTGTCGACGAGGATTATCATTTTCACGTGCTGAAAACCTAAATTTTCAGTCTCCCTTCTCTGTGGACTTTCAGAGTGTTGATTTTCCAAGCCGTTCCACCCCATACCCTTTTGTATTTTGATTTCCTCTTGCTTCCCTAGTTGCCATTTATTTGGAAGACTCTTCCACTTTTGTCGTTCAATGGTCCATGAGTGATTTGAGTGTCTGTTTATGTCACATTAGGATTTGTTGAATTCAAAGAAGCATTGGATCCTGGGAGGTGACCCCAGTCCTCCAGTTGAACTTTGATTTTCCTGAGACCACAGGTGAAGATGACCTGTGTCTAACTCATTTTTCTTCACTCACCTCTGGCTGTCTTTTTCACTCCAGACCTTTACTGTTCAGTCCAAGCTCAGCACCCTATATGGATCCAGTTGTCATCCTCAGGGAAGAAAAGAGGTAGGAAAGAAAGTGGCAACCAAGTGAAGCAGGCATCCTAGGGATTTAGGAGAGATGTCAGACTTCTCAAATGCATTGCTTGATTTGAGGTAGTTGATCTAATCTGCCACTAAACTTCACCTGGCTGCTTCTTCTGTCATGTCTTCAAAGAAAATGTGTCCCTTCTCCATTCTCTGAACAAACCTCAGTTATGCGCCTCCTTCAGTTTATTTTAACTTCCTTGTCCTGCTATCTGTTCCCAGAAACCTTTCCATTTCTATTTTCTTCCATCGTCTCTTTCTCCTCTGGCTCCTTTTCCATGTACGTATCGTTGTGAGAATGGATCCTCTACTCTCTGGCAGTGATTGCCCCATGTGGATCATAGATCACTTACTTCAGGTCTTGTGTGGTCATGTTAAAATTGGGACACACTTCAGGCCTACGAATCAGCACCTGAGTAGGATGTAGTCCATGAGTTGCCTGGAAACTACTTATTCTCCAAGATAGTTGATTTTCTAAGGGAGGACAGCTTCACCTGCTGGGTTTTGTTTTGTTTATTTCCTAGCCTATTCTTTTTGTCTTTTGAAATCTACCTCCCTCAACATCCCAAATGTCAAATTCGACCCTCTTTCTGGTCCTCTCACTACTCTTTTATTAGCTGTTTTCCTCTTTTGTCTTTATAAGTGTGGGCATGGGAAGAGTTTGGAGGTTGGTGTTAGAGGGGGTTTGACCTCCAGCTTCATTACTTAACAAGGTGTGATATTGGGACTCTCATTTATCTTCAGTATCTTCATGTCTGTCTTGGAGATTGCATGACTAGCAAGTGGCATTTTTTAAAATTTTTTTTAATGTTTATTTATTTATTTTTGAGAGAGAGACAGAGCACCAGCAGGGGAGGAGCAGAGAGAGAGGGAGACACAGAATCCGAAACAGGCTCCAGGCTCCGAGCTGTCAGCACAGAGCCTGACTCGGGGCTCGAACTCACAAACCGTGACCTGAGCCGAAGCGAGATGCTCAACCGACTGAGCCACCCAGGTGACCCTGCAAGTGGCGTTTAAAAAAAAAGTTTGTTTATTTATTTTGAGAGAGCTCATGAGTGGGTAAAGGGTGGAAAGAGAGAGGGAGAGAATCCCAAGTAGGCTCCACACCATCAGCGCAGAACCCGCTGTGCAACTCCATCTCATGAACTGTGGGATCATGACCTGAGCCGAAATCAGGAGTCACTTAACCGACTAAGTCACTCAGGCGCCCTGTAAGTGGCATTTTTTAAATTTGGGAGCCCAAATTTAATGGGAGAGAATCTGCCTCTCCCATTTTGCTGGTGGAAAACTTGGAAATTATACCCCTTGCCAGGGTTGTGGCTGCTGGGTGACAGCCAAAAGGTGAATATCTTTTCCCCATTTTGCCTCCCTCACATACCCATGATCCTTTCCTACAACAGATCATGGTCAGTTTGGCATGACAAGTACTGGAAGAGAGAAATTCTCTCTAGTGAGCCAGAAAATGCAACAGGATCTGTCTGAGATTGATAGAGATGAGTGTTTGATCCACTTTACTCTGTGCCAGAAAAATATTTTTCCTTGACAGCTGGGGAGATCAAAGGTCTAAAACTGTGGAGACAGGGAGATGAATGTTCTAATATTAATATTATATGAATAATATAGTATATAACGTTTAAGGCCAATTCTCTTTGTCTGAGAACCGCCAGTCAGCCATATGCAGAGAGAGGAACTCCAATCACAGAGGTCTTTTCACACCATGGAGACAGGCAGCCATTACCTGCCTTTGAACAGCTGAGGAAGCCGAGCTTGAATATTCTGCGAGAGATCATGTCAGGAAACGGCAGAATCTGCAGGTTTGGGGGTTAGGGGCAAGTCACATGGATTGAGGAAGACTTACTAGTGATCCAGCCAAATGAGTGGGTTTTTCAGGAATTATCATGGAAGAGATGGAAGTCTTCCCTTGAGTGAGAGCAATATAATGGTCTAATATGGCACCTGTTACCAAGAAAGGTGACATGTTGTATCCTCAGCTAGGGTAAGAAGTGTAGTGATTCTTGTGGTGCACACATGTCATAGGACTTGGCTTCTTCAGAGACTCCCAAAGGAGAGAGGGAAGAGAAATCGGTGACATGGGTGGTACTGGTGTTGTGGGTGGCCCAGTTCTCAGTTCAGAGAGATTTATCCACCCAAGGTTGTTTTCACTTCGGACAATCCTGTTGAGGCTTCCTTTCACATATGTGATTTCCATGGGCCTCTGGGGATTGTTGCTTTCTTACTTTTACTAGGGACATGCTTACTGATTTAAAAATCTTTTATCTTTGTAGCTTTTGACTGATAGCATGGATTTAATATCTGATTTTTTACAGCTCTTATTTAATTAGCTTTTAACTTGTTTCCCATTTATATTTCTTTTCTGCGAGTTTTCTACTTTTTTAATTGTCTGTTTTTATCTGATTAAGATGTCCCTGTATACATTCCCTTCATCCCCTGCATAGACCTCTCATTAACTCACCAAAATATCTCTTCAGTATGAATCAGGAGGTATGGCTTGAGCTTATAAGGCCCAAGCTAAGGGAACAAGATTGGTTCTTGACAGCAAACATTATTCATCCTCTTAGTTTTGAGCTTTGTAGCCTGAAATCCATGGTCTGTGATTAAATGGAGGCAATTTCTCTGAGCCTTACTACTCTCATCTTAAAAGTGAAGACAGGGGTGCCTGGGTGGCGCAGTCGGCTAAGCGTCCGACTTCAGCCAGGTCACGATCTCGCGGTCCGTGAGTTCGAGCCCCGCGTCGGGCTCCTGGGCTGATGGCTCGGAGCCTGGAGCCTGTTTCCAATGCTGTGTCTCCCTCTCTCTCTGCCCCTCCCCCGTTCATGCTCTGTTTCTCTCTGTCCCAAAAATAAATTAAAAAAAACTTGAAAAAAAAAATTTTAAAAAGTGAAGACAATGATATCTACCTCAGAGAATTGTAATGAAGATTAAATGAGATATATACATGTAGCACAGAAGCTAGAAATAGGAGGTTCTTCATAAATGTAATTTCACTTTTCTCTCAATGTCTGTAAAACCGCAGGGAACATTAGTACACGTATAGGTGTGAAAGGAGAAGATCATGAGTTTGGTGTTAAGTGTGAGGTACTTTTAAACCATCCAAGTGAAGATATCAAGTGGGCAGTTGGAGTTAAGGATATGGAGCGCAGAGAAGTGTGAGCTGAAGGTCTGTAACTAGTCTGGAGCATGGAGACACCAGTTGAAGGTTCGAGATAGCGTATGGAGGTCCGAGTAACAAGTGGACCTGGGACCTAGCTATTGAAGGAGTCTCTACGTTTTGAGTGACCATGAAAGAGAATGCCCAAGGAGTAGGAGAAGAAGGACACGTAATGTCATGGAAGCCACAGTCAAACATATTTTTAGGAATGAGGGGATAAGAATGTCTTTCTGGTCACCAGGGCATATGAGATCTGAACATTGCCTATTGACTTTAACTACTTAGTTGCCACTGTTGTCCTTTTCTGAGAGTTTTCTGGGAGGAATTGTGGGGTAGGAAGACTCCACTCCTCACTCCCCAGAGCTGAGCTATCCTTCCTCTGACCTGGCAAAGTATTCATCTTACCTGCTTCTAATGTGGTTTTTCCTCTATGATTCATAATGACAGTTGTTTGTACTTAGCTTCATTCCCATAATAAATTCTCAGTTTCCTGAGACAGGGGTCATGCAAAGTACCACATAAATTAAACCTAGTAAGTATGTAATTGTTCAGTGTTAGAATCATTGGTTCTTACAGAACAAGGCATGTTTCCTTGTCTGTTCCATCCATCCATCCATCCATCCATCCATCCATCCATCCAGTAAACAGTTGTTTGCCAACTTCTTACCATGTGCCAGGCACATGCATTATAGGCTATACGCATATAATGGTGAGCAAAAAATGCTCTCCTTCTGCATGAAATTTACATAGTGGTGGAGGTAGATGAGAAAAAATACATATATACATATTCTGAGTGCCTTTAATGTCTTAATTTATTTGTTCCTCACAACCACAGGACGTAGATGTTATTACTAGTCCTGTTTTTTTTTTTTTTTAATGAGAAAATGGAGGCACTAAGATATCCAGTAGTTTTGCCATATCATTAATTCATTAGGAGTGGGTCTGGGATTCAAACCTGGGCACTTTGACTCTCAAATCCATGCTGCTAAACACCACTCCTCCCCCGTACCCCCTACATTGCAAATATTCGGCAGGGAGTAAACTATTATTATTGTTACTAATACTACTACTACTAATAGTATTAATAGCATTTTTTTCCTTAGCCTCAGGATCATTTACTCCAATTCAGATAAGTAAACAGACTCCTACCTAGTTATTGGCAAAACTAAATTTAGAAGCCAGCTTTCCATGTTTCCAATCCAGTGCTTTTCGCTTATAGAGTGCCTCTTCATTAAGGGAGGAGGGGTACAGGGGGAGGAGGAGGGAAAAGAAGGATGGAAGGATGAAGGAACAAGCAAAGAGAAAGAAGGATGTGTGGTTGAGGTGTAGGAATTAAACGTGTTCGATGTTGGATTTTTGATGCTACCAAACCGTGTCTAATTTTTCAAGGTTTTATTTTCCTGTGTTCTCAAGAGGTGATATCCTTGAAAGTAAGGATATTTCAATGCAAAATAATCATATTCTATTTAATAGACTAGCAAAAAATAATTCAGGAGCTAGGAGACTCCAGCTACTTAAAAGTAAATGCTGTGTTTTGGAAAGGGCATTATTACTGGTATTTATATTATAAAGGCATTGGTTGGAAGATACACTAGAAGCTTTGTTTACCAATAGCCAAATCTTTGAGGAGGAAATGTGTGTGTGTGTGTGTGTGTGTGTGTGTGAGAGAGAGAGAGAGAGAGAGAGAGAGACAGGGAGGGAGGGAGGTGCATATAGGAATACACGCTTATTTTATAAAATCCTGGTAACACTGAATTTACCTTGTATATACATTTTGGAGAAGAGCATACTGAACCATTTTTCTGGGATGGGAAAGTTTTTGTACTTCTGCGCAAGGCTGCTCTAATATCAAGCACCATATTTAAGCATCACAAATGTACACCAAGCAAGGGACAGATGCACAAGGAATTTAAGCAGAGTTTTTCTAAATGGCAAATAATTAGAGGGGAACAGATGCCTATGGGCAGCAAAGGATGAAATGAGGTACCAGGAATTTTAAAAGGGAGATGGAAATACATATGTAGAATGCAGTTCCTCTCAAGGATCTTTAAGCCTAGAGGGTGTTCTCTCCCAAAGCTCTCTGTTTTTGTGGGTTTTGACATTAAATTTGGTTCTCTCTTTACCTGTATTCCCCAAAGAAATAGATCATGCTAATCGCTCCAAAGTGGAACAGATTTTCTTTCGAACCTCAGTTTTGGATGACTTTGCGGTTTGCATCTTTCTTGTCCCTCCCTAGGGCCTTGTCCTTTCCCGGGACTGCCAGGATATGACATTTCATAACAGTGTCACTCCTCATTTATTTATTATTTATACCCCGTCTACTTCCAGAAGGGTTTTTAGGTAACTGACCAATCAAAGGTGCCTACAAATGTGGACTCGTTTTCTTCTCGATGTGCATTTTAGAATGGACATGGCCCTCCTTTAGAACAATCCTGCTGTAAAATGGGTTTTGTCCACCCCAGAAGTCTCTGTGTAGTTTTGATGTCGAAAAGGAAGCAAGTCTCCAAGAAAAAAAGTAGAGAAGAGCGTGAGACATTTCCCATCTTCCTGTGGAGTGGTAGTTTAAACAGCAGGGGCCCTGAGCAGAGCGACTCAGCTACCCAGCAAAGCTGAGCTATAGCACCTGATCATTATCCTTCAGGTTTAAGATTTACCTGTTGTGCTCATTGTAACAAAAGAAATGAAATCTCTGTAATTATATTGGAAGGGGGAGGAGATCATGTTTTAGTTCCTTTGATCTGGAACTAGAATAGGCTCTGCTTTTGGAAATTTAATTTGAAAGAATCCAACGTACACATCTGCTTTTTGTACTGCAATTTCTATTGAGCTTGAAAATAGAAATTTATTAATGCAAATGTGTAGAGTCTGTTCCTTGAGGAGAGAGAGAGAAAAAAAAGATACACTTCCAAAATGCAAAGTGATCCTCTCTACATAGCTATGGAAGATTTTAATAAATATGTTCTCTGTTTTTCTTTTTTCCTGGAGTTCAGAGATAAGGTTCCTTATTAACAAGGACTAAGCATGAAAATGATAGGACACGTTGGGAAACAGAAAGATTCATCATTACTTCAATATTTAAAAGTTTCCAAAGGACAAATTAGATGGTAAAGAGATGAGAATCGTACTGAATCCTCAAAAGAAAAAGACACACACAAAAACAAGTGCATCATCAAACCATTTGGAGAACACGTTTGAATTGATGGTAGGGCCCATGCTAAGAGACAAAGCTTTCATTTCAAGGAATCCAATCTGCCTAGTGTTCTGTAAAATTGCCTTTGCCTGTAAATGGAGTGGCATGCAGATTTTAGGTAGGACACTTTCTCACCCAACTTAGCCTGCACTCTTTTATTTTATTTTTGAATCATTACATGAAACTGCGTATAAATGCCACTTGACTTAACCCTTAGAGTGGCTGGATCTCATGGTCTATTTTGATTAACTTTTTCTTGTTCTCAGTGTAAATTTCCTCGTAAAGCCTAAAATGTCATGAGCATTTTGGGACGTAAATCCATTAAGCTATTTTACAGTTATATAGTTGTTCTTCGCAGGGCTTGAGTGCTTTCCTGAACTCCTTCTCATCTCCAAATGGGCAAAATAAATTATAAATTGTTGAGAACATCCAGTCACTGGGTGAGCAGTCATCTCCCCAAAGCTGGGGAGAGGATCCATTTTCAGTTCTTTGGGTAAACAGAGCTGATTCTTTATTATAATTGTGCTCTATCAACAGATCTCAAAAACTTTGTTATAAATTACCTCGGCTTAAGAAGTTCATGATTAAAGAATATATTGAATCAATAAAACCAGTCTTCTCCCTCCTCCATGTGGTGAGATTTCTTTCAAAGGTGGTAGGTAGGCTTTTGTGGTGTATATTGTCATTCCTTTCTGCATTCTTTGGTTACTTTCTTCCCCACCAATTTTTTTTTTTAACACTGTGATTAGGAATTTTAAGTTTAAAATGGGGAGACTGTCCTTAACTTGTTGTGTCTGAGTTGTTATTTCAGTTGTGCTGCCAGGATGGCCTTGTCGCTCTTGGAAATGTACAATTTCATTTGGGTTCAGTAATTCTTGTAGGAGTCTCTGATACAGGACTCCAAAGGCCACAGAAAGTATTTAAGACACAAGATGTTGAGAAAGAGTCGGCTCCTCAGAGGCTTTTAAGTAACTGGGGTTTTATTTGAACCAGTTTTGGGGGACCATGGAACGAACTGGCAACCACTTCCAGTTAATTAATTTCTACCATTTCACTCTCTTTGTGACTTTGTCCAGTTACACACATCTCCCTTCCTCACAGGGCAAGAGACTCACAAACAGAATTTCTATTTCTAATGGCAGACAGTTGGGGTGCTACAACCAAGCAGTCACCCTTAAAAATTAATGAGCTTAATGATGGTTAGAGAAGCGATTGCAATGGTGGTTTGGGAGGGAGGGGCCGTGGGAGGGCAGAAGGAAGAAGGCTGGACTCCTGGCAAGTGACAATGATGTGATCCCCTGTCCTTATCTCCCCTCCCCATTCACCCCTCCCCCGCGCCCCCCCACCCCCACCCCTTCCATCCTTCCCTCTTCCCAGGAGCCAAGCAGATAGAAAGACAGGGCGATTATGAAGACGTCAGTTGGAGCGTAGGCAGGCGAGAGGGGCGCAGCGCTCCAGATGAGGTCCGGGGGGAGCCGAGGAGGGTCACTCATGGACGACCGTGTGTGTGTGTCTGACAGACTGTGAAATGGTGCGTTGTTGCACGGCTGCGCTGCACCTGGGCCCTTCATCTGTGATTGATTGGTTTGGTCATGTGTAATGGTCCCATCTGCTCTGTGTTGTTTTTCTTTTTTTACTTATAAACACCGTTCCCAGCGGCTGAGAGAGGATGAGCTATGTTTTGTCATCTTCACTTACACTTTAGCTCAAAAAAGTGGTCAAGTAGGTAAGCTCTAAAATCTATCCAAGTAATGTAGTAGGAAAGTACGGGTTTTCCCTTTTGCTTGGTGTGTGTGTGTGTGTGTGTGTGTGTGTGTGTGTGTGTGCGCGCGTGTGCGTGTGTGCGTGTGCCGTGCATGTGCGCGCCCTCCTGCGCACGCGTGTGTGCCTGGAGTTTTCATGCTGTCTGTTAATATCTGAATAGTTCATGAACCACGGAAGACCAAAAAATCGCAGAAATGATTTGCACAAATCTGTGTATTGTGACTCCTACTGCAGCGAGGAGTTTTTTTTGTAACGGAGCCAATACTTAATTAAAACCGCTGACATCATGGTGTTATAATTAAGCGTGGCATTAATTAAGCTGGAATAACGATTTTTTTTTATTAAGAACTGCTTTTATTGTATAAGACCGTTATCGGCTAAAAACAAAGTAATTTTAAAGCAAAAATTAATTCCCTCTAAACGACCCCTTTTCAACTTCCCCAAAGTCCAGCCTCGGGACTGTCGTCATCAGGGGTGTGTGTGTGTGTGTGTGTGTGTGTGTGTGTGTGTGTGCATTGGGTGGTGTTGGGATGGGGGGAGAGTGGAAGTGAAATTTGTTTTTTTCACCCAAAAATGCTGATCGGCTCCTGGCATTCTGATGGCTAATTATGCATCGGAGAGCTTCGACAGCTGCATTCATCATCATAAAATGTAATAATTAATGACATTCCAACAAAGAAAAATATGCAAATGAGGACTCATTAGCATTTTCATATTCAGCTTTGATAATGCTTTTGCTGACAAGGTTGTAATTAATGAAAATTCATGTCGCAGTCAGGAGATTGGATCGGTTTCATTCCGCTCACAATTCCCAAATGCTTGCATTATGGAAAATCGGCGGCTCTGCCAACTTTTCAGGGAAGAAAAAAACACACACACACACTAAAAGCACCAGATGCAAATTAATGGTAGGGAGTCTTTAACTCTTTAAACCACCCCCCTAAATTTCCATCATAGGAAACATGTGATGAGTTTTAGCCTAAGAACTAGATTCTTTTTTTTTAATAACGGCAATGAACATACTTTTATTTGTGACCCAAGTATGAGAATTTCTGGCAAACTTTTTTTTTTAATATTAAAAAAAAAACCCTCCACCTTTTCCCCTCTTCCCTTTTCCCTTTCAAGACTATTTAAATTTACATAGTAAAACATGTTAGGACAGCCAAGCCTCAGCATGTTGTGTTCTGTCCTCTAGCTGGCAAATTTACGCCACGACAGTTTATTCATCCACATGCTTTTTGGCGACTCTTCATCACGTATTTGTGCTTAGATCTTCTGATGCCTCCCTCCGTGTGCTCCCCATAAGGTCGAAAGAAAAGCAAGTATTCTGTTTCTCTATTCAGGGTGGGATTTTTTTTTTTTTCTTTTTTGGATGATGGTTGTTTTTTTAGTGCTTTTTCTTTTAGTCTATTCCCTTTGTGGTTTAGTGTAAGAGTTTGGGAATGTGCCCATAATTCTCTCACTCAACACTTCTGGTTTAGTGTTGTGCTTCAGATGTAATTTTAAGAGACACTATACAATCAAAATGGATACCCAGAGTCTCCAGAACAGGGATACCGACAAGCATTCAGTACAGAGAGCTATTAATTTATAAATCCTCGTTTGTTGCTTTCAGAATGTGTGACCGTAGATTGGCAAATAACCATTTGGTGCCAAAACCTGGTACCATGTTTTGTCCTACTAGCCTAAAGTTCAGCTGAAAGTTCCGTCTGCCCCTCAACATTCGAAGGAAAACCCTAAACAGAGTTCTGACCTGATTTCAGATTTGATCATTAGGTTAAAAAAATGATTATCACTAAATTGGATCTTTTTGCTGAGGTAAATATTTTTTTTAAAGGGTTTGTATGAGGATTAAGGAAAAGGGAGAAAGAAAGCATATTTCTTTATAAATTGTCAAATTTATAAGCATTTTTACTCTCAAATGAGAGAAAACAACTTCAGGCAGTTCCTAAGATGCAGTTTCCTGTTTATTTAAAGTTAAATTGTAATTCCCAAAGTTGCTAGCCCAGCATAAATAAGGAATATAAATGTGCCTTGTTAGGGGAAGATAGAAACTTTGATATGCTAGGTCTTATTTTGTAGAGTATCTCAGTAAAATAGAAAGTCTCATCAGTTATTTAATGAGGACTTAAAAGTAAATCTTTTTCCCTATTATGCGATTAAGAATGACTATATTTTTATTCCTCATTAAATCTCAGAGTTCTAAGAGACAGAATTTTATTTCAGTCTCTTACTTTATTCCAACTTTTGTTTTCTCGGTTTGTACGTGTGTGTATGTGTGTATCCATGGTGTGTCAGTATCTGGAGATTATGGTGACTCTGTCCTCTTTCCCTTAAAATCTATTGTGTTAAAATAGCAGGCAGAAGAGGGTTTTACTTTTTTTTCCTTGTAGTTTACTTCTATTTTATGCAGGCAAACTGCCCATCCAGATGGTAGAATTTCACCTGTAAGCAATCTGAAGCGATAGGTTAATTCTGGCATTTTATAGAGCCCTTTTCTTTTCTTTTCATACAGTGCAACTAAGTGCAGAGTAACCATTCAAGGTAATGTTTCCTCCTCCCCCCCCCCCAACCTTTAAAGCACTTCCTGCTGTGATTGGTTCTTTTTTTTCCCCCAAATCTGTATTTTGGGCTCAATTAAAAATCTTTGACTTTAGGCACTTTGCTGCTGTTGTCAAAACCACATCTGATGAAATCTCTGACCACTTCTAATATGTGTAAATGAGGAAGTGATGGCAGAAGTGAGGGAACAAGTGTCGATTAGCAGGTTAGTGGCTGAGAAGCAGATCATTGTAATTTTATAAGCTCAACATTCCACTGGCTTTGATGAATTCACTGTTACTTTTCTCCTCCCACCAAATTTGCAAATGTACACCAACTCACACCTTCTTAGGTAATGCCTAACATGGTGTTAGCTACCAGAATCCTGAAATTTGGTTTTGTTTTCAGTGTGGCTAGCCTCTGGTGGCTTATGTGGCTGAGTAAACTGGAGAAATGGTTTGCAGTGATTTTGTTGACCTGTTACTGAAGAATTCCATTATTTCCCAAACCAGGTTTTAGGTATGTTTTCAAAGTAGAGTGTAAAAGGGAAAGGGAGTCTTGCAGACTGTTTTTACTCATAATAATTGTATTTATACTGTATTTACAAGTTATTTTTGAATGCTACCCCCTCGTTTTTATTTCTAGAAATCCTTCGTTTGCATGAATTATTTCTTGAGTTATTTACATAGTAAAGATGGCTCTAGGGGCCTCTTCTCCTCCTGACTTAGTCCCTTGGGAGAACATTTTTGAAAGTCCTCATCTTATACCTGTTAAGATTTGAGACCCTGGTCGTGCTATTATTTGTTGCCCCTCCCTTTTTTTTTTTTTTTTTCTGTTTCCTGTTTCACACATGTTAATTCCTGTGGGCATTTTCTACTTAAAATGATGAGATTTTCACTGTCCAGCAGCAAGCCACATTTTCTGGAGTTATTGAACTCTGAAATAGGAAACCTGTGGGCGCTCCGTTTTACCCTCCCCAGAAGCTGTTGCTGCAGTCCAGGGGAATTACAGCCCCGTGACCGTGACCGAGAACATTACAGTAGTTTCACTAAAGCATCCCAAGGTTTTGTTTCAGGTATTGCAACAAAATCAACATTGGTTTGTGGCCAGTGAATCCAGGGTTCCTGGCAGTGTTCTTACCCAGTTGTTTCTCATATTTCCCTTGCAAACTTTCCCATTGGTTGGGGTCTGTGGAGAGATTTCAGTGACTGGCTGGGGGAAATGTTTGGGAGAACATTTGCGTATCAAAGCAGCCTAAATATTTGCAAAAATGTTTGCTTGAGAAAAAGAGAATCCACTCAGGATTGGGAAGTAACTCGCTAAAACATTTGAAAAGCGTTTGTCCTTTACCCAAGTATATTATTCACGAAGGAAGGCCTCGCCTGAATTTCAGGGGTCGTCCTAGAATCTGTATTTTTAAAGAGCAGATGAGATGATACATGTTTTTGCCATGATGAAGGTCTGTACCTATATGTGGCATAAAAGTGCAAGAAAAAAAAAAAGGAAAAGAAAAGACACATGCATTTAAAAATCAATTGGTTTTTGTTTAGTGAACCAATAAAACAAAAATGCAGAGAAAGGCCTCATGAAATGATTAGGATTGAATACCTATTGAACAGCTAGCTCTAACCTCATTTTTCCCCTGTTATATGTTTTTCCCCCACAAAACACAACTGTATTGCAATGATAGGGCATTCGATTCCTTGGAGTTCCTAGGCTTTCTCTTAATTGTAACGATTTTGAATGGCAGATCTTTCTCCTTTTTTTTTCCTTGGTAAAGAGTTTCACGTGGGCATTTTTGTGCTCAAATTATTAAAGTTTTAACTGCATTTCACTTTTGGTTTGGAAACAGAACATATAAAACTCAATGCAGGCCAATTTTCCCAATTTGTTAACAATGTAGGAGTTGAGCGTTGACAATTACTGTACTTAAAAGCCCCTCAGATCAGGTGTTATTTTACCATCTGGACATTTTAATTAGTAATAAAAATGTGGATCTGGATACACAGAAATAGGATCTACGGTACACAATGGCCCAATGCACTCTTGGTGCTGACGTGTGCGTGGCTACATTTTACAAGTGTGTGTATGTGTGTGAGTGTGTTCATATGTAATTGTGTGTTGAGTATGTGTTCATTCCTCCTAGAAAACCCAGGCCTAGGATTTTGGAGCCTTTTTCAAACTGGGCATTATCGCAATACTGGAATATTTGGCTACTTTTCTTTAATATGAAGTAAAAATGTATGATATATACTTGCATTCCTAAGTAAGACTTGCTTAAATCTTTGTAATGCTCCTACTTCCTCATGAAGTACGTGGTATGGCATGACCATACAATGCTGACATCAGAAGTGGGCTTGGGCAGATGTGGCTCCGTTTCGTAGCTGTGTGCTCTAAGGCAAATACATTAACCTCTCTGAATCTCCTTTTTCCTTACATATTGGATGAAGCTATTAATGCTCATAGTTTTTTGTGTTTTTTTTTTTCAACGTTTATTTATTTTTGGGACAGAGAGAGGCAGAGCATGAATGGGGGAGGGGCAGAGAGAGACGGAGACACAGAATCGGAAACAGGCTCCAGGCTCCGAGCCGTCAGCCCAGGGCCTGATGCGGGGCTCGAACTCAGGAACCGCGAGATCGTGACCTGGCTGAAGTCGGACGCTTAACCGACTGTGCCACCCAGGCACCCCTTAATGCTCATAGTTAATGATACCTACCTAACAGGATTATGATGAAGCTTATAAGAACACGTGTGTGAAAGCTCCTGATAAAAACAAAGAGCTGTAACAATTGATTTTTAATGCAAATGACCAATTCTTAACCCACATACCATCTTCATAATGCAATGAACTGTCTCAAATTCAAAGATAAGAGAGATGCAAATATATAAGATTATGTTAGGTTATTAACAAATAGTAACTTTGGGACTGCCAGAAAATGTATTACTAATTATATACATCAAAAAAATTGACCCATTTTTATTAAGTGTCTGGATATGCTCTTTGAAATAATGTTATTCTTAATTAAGGCAGAAGCGGGTGCATTTGAGGGAAATAGTGACCCTCTGGAGAAATGGAGAGTGAAAATAGTTTAAGGAAATGAGTCTTCGCGTCTTCTCTTTCGGAAAGACGCATACACATTTTTCTCAATCATCATGAATTTCGTGTTTGCAAGCCAGTGTGGCTACTTGAACGATAGTCACTATTGTTTAGAAGAACCTACCCGTTACAATGTATATATGTGTATACCTACCTATGTATCATATGTAAATTTCCTCAAGCACGTGTCATCCCCAGGAATTGAGGGTGTTAAAATCACTGTTTGACACTGGACCAGATGCATTTGGCACTTGTGTAGAAAGCTTTTTCAGGTTTTAGCATGGGTCCAGTTCTCTTCCTGAGAGTTCTTCAGGAAAAAGAAGACTGTTTGTTTCCTTTATTTGAAAGCATGACATACTGAATGGTGGTACACCGTGGTATACTGACACCATTTTGGTCATTTCTTGTTCCCTCCTTTAATGCAACACGTGCACACCTTGGTCGTAGTCCAGATATTATTTACCTGATGTTGTTTCTAACAACAAATATTTATTATCACGGACCACCTGGTTTTAATGAGGGTCTTAGAGAGCTTGTGAGACTTGTCTCTGGGACATGGGATTAGCGGCCGTATGCAGAGCTGCTTTCTGGGGGGCTGCTAGGAGGAGCTGAATTCACCTGACGTGGTCTTCAGAGAATTCATTAATTTGATAAATATTAAGTAGACCATTGAAAGAATAGGCACATGCCAATTATGACTGTACAGCTTGTAAGATTTTTTTTTACTAAAAACGGGAACTGGTTTCATTGAATGTTCCATCAGTTTCACTCACATGTCCCAATCTGATGAACGATTTCCTTTACATCTCCTAATCTGGGGAACAGATAGAGTCTTCACATTATTTGTCCTGAAATTTTTTAAACGAGGCTACAGGTCTCCTCTTTGAAACTCCATTTGACAAAAATGGCCATGTGTACCTTAGCCTTTAGATTTCAGTAGCCACAGTCACGAAGTGAGAAGGAAATTGTGGAACTTCTTTAGAAATTGTCTCATAAAGGAGATTCAGTTAAAAATGGGGGGGGGGGCAGCATTTAAAATTTAATAAAAAAAAAAGTAATTCAAAGTAAAGTCTGCAGCCAAACTCCTTAATTGTGATGCATTTGCCGAGTTCCCCTCTCCCATCGTCGGGCCTGCTCTCGTGCCATATGGCCTACCATGGAACATTTAACTTGTCAGATATAATGGATTGTCCTGGAAGCAGATTTTTGCTTTGAGCACTCGGCTCCTTTCTTGCATTTCACTCTCAGCTCCAGGCTGCAGGATGAAGGATTGTGGTGGAAAATGCAAAGGAGAGACACACAGTTGATTCCCCTTAAGAGAGTGACCTATATGCCACAGAATTTTACCCACGTAAAGAGGCATTATCCCCGTCACTGGCCTTAGCAGGCTGCATGTCAAAATCGTTTAAATTTGCCTGGACTTAACAGATTGTGCAAACATTTCAGAATTGAGTGCTTAGGAATAATAAAACATCGTCATTTTAACTTATGCAGAAATGGTGTAGCCACATCAGCCAAAGGATAAGTATTATTTATCGTGACCTACATGTAACCTAAGCCACCTGGTTTGCGGATGCTGTAAATTAAGTTCAACTCCCAATCTACTGAGAATGCTTAAGAAAAATAAAATCACCTTGTGGAGATGTTACATGGCTTCATTGTTTCTGTTTGGTGAGTAGATGTGAGGTTGAATTGATCCTTTAGGTGGATGGACAAGTGGCTGTTAATTATCTTACCAAGCAGGCTCTCCATCTTGAAACTTAAATGCACGCCTTCCGTTTATTCCAGCCTATTTGAAATTAGACATTGAACATCCTATGGATTATTTAATTTTTATGTGTAGACATAAAAACTGTAGTATTGGATGTCTATTTTAATTTGGTGCTTTCATGAGGTAATTCATTTTTTTTTTTTCAAGTTGCGATACGGTTTCTGGAATCACAAACTTAGAAAGCTCTAGGAGGAGTGTGTGACTTTTGCATTCATAGGAAAATTTCCTTAAAAGAATAAAGTGTCCCTTTCTATATGTACATGTACGTAGGTGCCAGGTACTCTTCTAGTGTGACCTACTCTAGCCCCAAATATTATAACACAGAGACCCAAATACTCAATCAAGCACAAACAAGTAGAAAAATAAGTAACCCATGTATCTAGTTTAACCATACAAATGATACGTATTTAATTGCTCTAGGGTTACAAAAATTCATTAGTAGATTTGTATCTAACACATGGAAATACACTAAAAGAGAGTCCATTTACAAAAGTTAATCTGACATACTCACCAGAACATGTGTGTTTATATGTTAGAAATTTAATATTTAATTTACAAATTCACGTATTACAGATAACTCTTAGCATAGGACTATAAAAACTATAGTGACCTTGAAAACTGATATAACCACACTTCCATACAAAGAAGAATTACATCTTTTTAATGGAAAGATGGAAAGTTTTCCATGAGGCAGCTAGGAAATCTCTGTTAAAGTCAGAGTTTAATAATAAGTGTACTTGTGTATATTTCTCACTGATCCTAAACTGAGCATGCTTGTTTTATTAATGCTACTGATAGGATGACTTTTCCCCCCTCCCTGTATTCAAATTGTGGTCAGGCTTAGTGAGTTTGGGTGGTGGCTGGCCAGAGCCAGCTCTTGTTGGGGCATGTGCGCCCTCTGCTGGCTGCTCAGATAGGAACCGCCTGGTCTGTGGGGCTCTTGTTTCACTTTTCAGGGTTGGGTTTTTTGGTATGTTTTGTTTTTGCGTTTTTATAAAAATAATCATATATTTGTAGTGATTATAAAGTTGTAGGCTAATACTGAGAGTGACAGCCAATTTGTTTCTGTTGGAAAATAAAGTTTTTTGTTTTTTTTTAATCTGTTTGTTTGCTTTTGCAAAATAGATTACTGATAGGTCAGATAACACATAGAGTGTATGCCAGTCTTGAACTTTTAAGTGGGTGATGTCATATTACATTGATTGCATTTTTGTTGCTTTCATAGTTCCTCCTGGATTCGTTACGCTTATGGAGAATGTTTGTTTGACTAAGTTGGGAATGGACTTAAGAAAGATAAATCACTGAAATTTTGTAGTATGACCCTTGTAGGTAATGGATGTGGTAGCTAATCCCTAGCAGAAAACTCCCTGATAGTGGCAATAGTTTTCACTTGCTTTGTGAAGAAAAATGAGCATGTATTTACAATGCAATGTTTTATAAAGGCATTTTTGGTTTCCCTGCAGACCAAATCAACCTTTCCTCTGGCAGACTTTGAGAATGGTAGTTTGAGCAGAACCTCTTTTTGTTTTGTTTTTTTCTCTTTTGGTTGTTGTTTGTAGAGTGTGAGATGTTAAAGGAGCAGATTACTGATGGCCCCTTTATCGCCAGGTCACGGGGCCAACTTAACTTCCACAAGGGCAGTCACAGTGGCCACCGCTTGGATGGAGATGTGGTTCTGGTGGTGAAGACCAGGGCTCTGTGGAATGGATATGTCTTTAAAATAGCAAGGTTTTTTGACAAGGTTCTTTGTTGACAAGGTTTCACCAGTTTCTTTATAATAATTAATTATGTAAAAGTGATTTCCACATATTTCTTCAATTGAAAGGACTCGATTGAATCAATTTGGTAATTGTGTCACTGAAAGGACAGCTGAGATTTTTGCAGCTCTTTTGTCTTCTGTTGTAAACTTCTCTGATTTGTAAGCTGTTGCCTTCAAAATTCCCAAACCATCTCCCTCCAATATGGAACTATCAAAGAGTTTAGAGTTAAGGAAGGAGGGAAATGTTATTTAAGTTTTTTTTTTCCAGTTTTCTGGCTTTCCAATTTTAGGTACCAGTTATCTTAAAGTTTGTTTCGAATAAAAATGATGTAAATGTCTCTCATTTGTTTAACATTGTCTGGTAACTGTGAACCATATTCTAACACATATCAACTTGCCACTAAGTCGGTTACAATAGCATCTTGCGTGGAAGCTCAGATACACAGCTCTCCTGTTGCCGCCTGTTACCACGATGAGGTTCTGTTAGGCATTCTCTTCCTCTGTGCTTTTCAGTACACCCATTACACTCCTTACCGATGTACATTGTTGGGTTTGCTCCCTAGCATTTCAACCAACTAAACCCTCCCTCTTGAGAATAATGTCCATCATTGATGTACCAGCAGCCAACACATGGTACACAGAGGCATCAACAAATATTTATTTTCATATCTCATGGTTTTTTGACCTCTTTTACACTCATTCAGGTGATCATTTTTGCAAGTTTCAGAACTGAAAAGTGCTGTCTGTAAACATATCTTCCATGTCATGTATTTGATTTTCTTGCCTATTTTGGTAGTATGAGGTCGGTATTCTGACTACTCCCCTTGTCCTTCCTCCGTTCTTCTCCTTGACCATTTTTCCCACGGCCTCTCCTCTTCCTTCCTGTGCCCCCCGCCTTCCTCTCCTGATATAGTCATGCTCATGTATTCAGTAATTAGGAGGCTTTTCTTAAACATCATAGTGTGGGACTCAGTGGCTCATGTAACTTTATCTTTGAATCATCATCTTCCTTTAAAAGTGACTAGTGTCACTGGGGAGTCAGACTCTGAGGAATCTGGTCCTGTGTACCTTCCACTTTGGTTGCTGTGGGCCCTGTCTCTTAAAGTTGATCTTGAAGAGCAGGTTCAAGAATTAGCAGTCTTCCTACTTTTTGGATGCTCTGAGATGTATTTTGAATTTTGGGCTATTACCCCCAGCTTCTCAGTGATGTATGTTTAGGAAACATAGACCTAGTGTAATTCAATGCTAAGGCCGGAGAAACGATCATCTAATATATTGGTCATCTAATATATGTTAATAAATGACATTTATATTATCTTCCACCTGGGATTCACAATGGAGGCACCTGGCTGGCTCCATCAGAAAAGCATGCGACTCTTGATCTCGGGGTCATGAGTTTGAGTCCCATGTTGGGTGTAGCGATTACTTAAATAAATAAAACTTTAAAAAATGTTAAATGTTACTTCTATACGTGTGTATATATCTAAGTACAATGCCTATATATATTATACACATGTCTAAATGGTATTTAAAATCTTCATGAAATTCTCATCTGTCTTACTTTTGTACAGTCTTGGGTATCATATCAAATGTATGTGTGGTTTCCTTTAGAGTAATACTCATTATATTCTTGTTAGTTGTAGGCTCAACTTGAAAACCGAGGCCATTGCTTATGTGCCATGGTGCTAAATCATGTAATTTTCCTTTGTAGACACTATAACAAACATAATACTAACAAACCTTTTCCTCTGTTTTCTGTTCCACTTACTCAGAGTTTGATCAGTGTTAGTCTTTACACTTAAGATTAGTAAGACTCTATTAGAACATCGGCTTAATGGGCAGCAAATAGTTTATTGCTAAAAGCGATTTGCGTGGTAAAGCATAGCTCTAGATTTTCTTAAATTTTGCTGATAAATTCCAAAAAATTTAGCCAGGCAACAGAATCTTTACTCATATGATGTTTCTATTGCGTCTGACCAGAAATGTCACAGATCTCGCCCAGAGGGATCAAAGGGCCAGATTCTCTCCCTTTGTATGGACTTGAGATGCCTTCCGTAGAGCATGGAAAGGGTGGAGGGGCCCTTTTAACAAACTAGGTTCACTAGAGGTTGGTCCTGAAGTGTAAAGGTGACTTTGGTCTTCGGGTAGAATGGGGGAAGGGTACACATTCAGAGCAGTGGCCAGTGGGACTGAAAGAAGGGGAGGAGCCTTTCACCTCTCAGACTCTCAAGTCTTGACATTCCGTCATTTATTAGGAGAATATATGTGGGAGTGTGAGACTAATTTCTGTAAGACAACCAGTCTTCATTAGTGGAGATGAACAAGTTTAAAGGCTAAGTATGCTGCCGGAAAAAGGTTTCTGAAACAGAACTGTCAGAAAGGACCCCAGAGATAAACAGTTGTTTGTTTTTTTAAAAAAAATTTAATGTTTATTTACTTTTGAGAGAGAGACAGAAGGAGAGAGAGAGAGAGAGCACAAGCTGGGAAGGGGCAGAGAGAGAGAGAGAGAGAGAGAGACAAGACAGACAGAATCTGAAGCAGACTCCAGGCCCTGAGCTGTCAGCACAGAGCCCGACACGAGGCTCAAACCTCATGAGCCATGAGATCATGACCTGAGCCATGATGCTCAACCGACAGAGCCACGCAGGCGCCCCGACAGTTGCTTGTTTTTTTTTTTTTTTTTTAAGCCCAGTTAAATAGGTTGGATCAGGTAGTAATCTATTTTTTTTTTTTTTTTATTATTGTTGCTGTTCACCTGTTCACCAGGCTACCAGGTTTACTGGAGTTTCATCTAACCTTAGAGGCTATGCCTGTCACTTTAAATTGGTTACTGTTATCCCTGGCTTGTTAGACTAACCAGTGGAATTTTATTTAAAAAAAAAAAAAATAGAATACCGGATTCTACTCTGTTGAATGCAGATACCCTGGGGTAGAGAAGCCAAGAATCTGTTTTTAAGAAACCTCTCACTGGGGCGCCTGGGTGGCGCAGTCGGTTAAGCATCCGACTTCAGCCAGGTCACGATCTCGCGGTCCGTGAGTTCGAGCCCCGCGTCAGGCTCTGGGCTGATGCCTCAGAGCCTGGAGCCTGTTTCCGATTCTGTGTCTCCCTCTCTCTCTGCCCCTCCCCCATTCATGCTCTGTCTCTCTCTGTCCCAAAAATAAATAAACGTTGAAAAAAAAAATTAAAAAAAAAAAGAAACCTCTCACTAATGGTTCTCATGATCAGCCAAGTTTCTTAGCCCAGAATAGCCCATCCATCCTGTGTCCTCCTTTCCTCCTGTGAATCTAGCGGAAATATTTATTTCTGCTTGCTTTGATACCTGTAATATATATTGCAAGACTGACCTTTCCTCATTTTTATATAAAAGCAATTATACTTCTTCGAATAAAAAAAATAAGCTTTCAAATGCATATGTTGTTTCTTCAGAGGCCACACAAACCCTTAATTGTTGTGGTTGTGTTATAGCCAATCATCATGCACACAAACTGCGGTAACAATATAAAACAGGGGAGGCAGAACTATTAAGATCTTATTCACATAAAGCCAGTGGTAAGTTACTCATTAGAAGTAAGTTGAGTGATTTCAGGGTTGCCCTTAGTCCTTCAGGTCTCCAGGGGACCCTTGTACAAATTGCTGATTCAGAAAATCATTACTCTGGTGGCTGAAGTGGCACTTTAGTGGCCTTAAAGAGTTATTTGACACACCTCCCCAAACAGCTAAGTTATCCCCGTGATTATGTTGATTAATTGCACACTCTGTGGAATTAGCGTTATTTTCAGTGCAAGATTTTCCTGCATTTGGAAAATAAAGCATAAAACTCATGTGCTTTAATTTGATAATGTGTGCACTTCTCTGAAGCATGACACTGAGCGTGAGGGGATTATTTTGGCTGTTGTCTAGGGCACGTGAAATAAACCTAAAACAGTACTTTTCATCTTGCATCTAGAAGGTAATTTTTGGTGTACCAGAGGATGGTCATTCAAAATGCCTGTCTCTTCTAACATTTTCATCCATCAAAGGACTTGAGGACTCCTTCTTGCCTTACAAATTGAGTTAAAATGATTTGAGGGGAGGGTTGTGGTACACATTGAGAAGAAGACAGGTGGAATAATCTTTGTTAGCACAGCAGATACTGACATTATATCTAGAATACTCCAAAAAGAAGTGGAATATATCTAAAGGGGCTTTGATACTGGAATTGGAAGTTTGTGTTCTAGCTTTATCTCCTGATACCTGTATAATGTCTTCTACACATCTAAGTTGGTTGCTCTTTCTTCATTTTAGTGACACAGCTATAAAACTAGAGAGGAAAATGCCCCTCTGAGAACTTCTGAGGGTGTATTGTCTTAAGTATGTAAGTTAAATTACTTTGCATACCATACAGTGCTTTACAAATGGGAGTGCTTTAAAGAGAATTGAATATAGATTCTGAACCATAGGCAGTCCCGCAAAAGGAAGAATTTTGGTGGTGTCTCAAGATAGTCAGCGTAGCTGGAATTTTAGTCCACCCACTGGTTTGAAGGCAGCACAGTGTCTAGACGAGATGAGGTGAATCAGTGACAAAATGCAGCCAAAACTCATAATTTTCCAGGATCAGAGCTATAGATCATTACTGAGTATTCTATGTTTATGACTACAGCACATCCCTGAAAGAGAGGACTGATGCTGGTCTTTTCTGGGGACATGGATAGCTCCCAACTTCCATCATCCCTTGCTACACGCCATGTGCACAGCCACATTTCCCCCCAGTTTTCTTTCTGGTCTCAATTCAGGAAGAAGGGGAGGAAAAGAATTTTCTAGGCTGTGGAATGACTAGTTTATCTGCTGACATTGAGTTGTAATTCTTTTAGCATAAAATTTATTAAATTGGGATTTTTTAGTGCCTATAGATGAAGACAGAGTTGTCCTGGAACAGTGAGATTTTGTAGGAGACAACCAGTGCTCTTTGAATTTGAGACATCAGAAGAATAATGTCAACTTCTGATTTCTTGCAAATGCAGGCTCGTACTACCAGTCAAAGACCAGGGGTAATTAAAGTTGACCAGCTAGTCAGAGCTGGTCATACACAAAGGTGTATCTGCATAGAAACATCATAAAAAATGAAAAATGTTTTTAGATCAATTTAATTAAAATCAAATCGATTTTTAGACATACTATTTATTTCATAAAACATTACAAACCTATATTAACCCAACACATTCTTAGTGTTATGTTTTTTTTAAATAATAGTAGCTCCTGAAGTTCCTCATGACTTGCATTAAATGACAAAAAGATGGAGGCAGATCTGTGTTGAGATAAGTTTAGGATATATGGTATTAAGCTAAAATAAATGTCTGCACTGCAGGATTTCTCAGAGGCTTTAACATGCTAAGCTATAATGTAAATTTCTGGGGGGATGGATATAAGTAGCTTGTAACATTTCCTAGACTCTTTAAATTAGCCTTCCTTTTGTTTTTTGGAGCCTGTTGTGGGTTTACTATTTCAGAGAAGACTCTCATAAGCGATGCTGTGTTGTCCTACATTATATTTTTTCTTACGCTCTTCTCTGTGCATGCATCTTAATACGAAGTCATATTCTTCACATAGGGAACGTGTACAGATGCAGTTTGCTGCCATGTTTTTGTTGATTAGTTGCTTCAAGTCAACATGGAGATGGTAGCAGTTTATTATATGATGTCACAGGTTCTGGTGTACGTCAGTTGCACTGCTGTAAAGTACCAAGAGACCTTTTAGGGATAAAATACCATGTAAATGTAAATTATCACCACCTATAAGACACTTTCATTAATTTCATATCAAATTCATGAGTGTTTTGAGCTCTGGGATTTGAGTCTTCAGTATTGGGCTTCTCGCTTATTTATAGTTTTTGTTTTTTTGTTTTTTTTCTTTTCCCCTCCGGAGTTTTAAGTAGCAGCACAGAATAGTGCTAAGAGCACAGCCTTTGGAATCAAACTGCCAGGGTTTGAATCCTGGTTAGGTCACTCAACTGCCTGTGTAACTAACCTCAGTCAGTTTTCTGTGTCTCAGTTTCCTCATCTATAAAATGGTGTTTATATTACCTGCCTCCCAGGGTTGTTGTGCAGATTGAATAAATCAGTCTGCATATGCCCTTTGTGTAGTGGGCAGTAATACATGGCAAGGACTCAGTTATTCTTATTTGGGTAAAGGAGGGAAAAGCGAGCATGGAAAAGATGAAAGGTCTGTAAATAATAACCTCACATATGCTTTCAGAGCCACCAAAAATTTCAGTCATTGTTTAGTGAAAAATCTTTTCAATATGCAAAAAAAAAAAAAAAAAAAAAAAAAAAATAGGGTAACCAGGGATGATGGGTTGGGGTTGGGGACAGAGATTTATTCTGATCCGAACATGGTTATGATGAGTTCCCCAGTCTGATGCCAGGGAACAAAAGGCTCATTCTTCAGTTCCCAGAATGAGGATTAACAGCGAAACAGCCTTGCTTGGCTTGTCCTGAAGCATCAGATAATTTTTCATTAAGGCTTTTCATGGGATGATATGTTCCACTGGTATAGGTACATCTTTTTCAGTGGTAGATGAAATACCTACCATGTATATTTCATTTTTAAAGTGACCTTTTAAGAATGAAAGGCCAGAAAGCCAAACATGACCTTATTATTACCCTACTGGTCAACCACAGCCTATCTTCAGAAATCATGTTATCAGTAAGTTGTTCTTGTCTGTTTCCATGTGGATTAGAATTGTTCAGGTGCAGTAATCTACCAAAGGTGATACTTCTTGGATGTATCCTTGTAAATAAATGGACTTATGAGATCATGTTTGCTTTAAGTGATGTTTTCATTCTCATCCGGTTTCCTTGGCATTCCCTTACAATAGGATACCATGGATATATTGAAAGAAAAAAAAATAGAAGTCAAATGGAAAATGATGTAAGAATATAAAAGTATTACATTTGGAATTTTATAGACCTTTGTTAACAATAATGCCCCTAAACAAAAACCATTTTTTCCCCCTTATCTTCCCAGGGCAGCAAGATAAAGGCTTTATTGAATAGATCAACAAAAATATTGGCCTTTAAAAAAATTGGAAGCAGCTTATGTTTTCTGCTTAGGTTTGTGTTTCAAGGGCAACAGAAGAAGCAAGGGAATCCTTTATTGATTATCAATTGCTGCCATTTTTAATAGTCAAATTTAAATATAGGTTTTAGCAGCTGATGGGTTCAATTTGGTCAAAACACGTGTTGACTTTCTGGATTGTTTGCTCACTGTAGATGCCGACTTGTTCTAGAGAAGGGGCTGCGTGTTGATCTCCTTTGTCTCCAGAAGGATTGATTGACGGATGTTGTGTCTGCTCATTTACAGCATTTTTCTTGCTTAATTTAAAAAATTGTGACATAGTATTACATGTTCCTTGTATACATCATTTTTGCAGAAGAAAGTTGTTTAGCCAATATGTCGACTTAGTTTATGAAATCCTCTCTATAGCTTTCATTCAGCCTTCAGTGTACTCCATTAGGTCATATCATTTGTTTCGTGCAAGGCAAATCATCACCAGCAGCAAAGTTTAACATTTGGTCCTTTTAGGTATAAAAATGAATCAAATGCCTGACAAGATTGGTTTCTGGTATATATTTCAGAATCCCCCCCACCCCCCCCACCCCTTTACGGGCATACAACAAATGTTACTAACGGGTACTTTTAGTTTCTAAAATATGGACAGCAGTAGTCCATGCAGTAAAAGACTTGAGCGATTAATGCCACCCTTATGCCTCTTCTGAGTAGTTTTCGCCATGGGGCTTGGCACTGCCACCATTGTCTTTGTGCCAAAAAATATCCGCAGCGGCTGTCGCATCGTCGTACTAGAGGGTTGTCTCGAAAATTCCGCAGTGAACGCGCCGGGTTTGTTCATCGCTGCTATCTCTTTTAAATATTGGGAAAATAGAACCTTCAGCTCTTGCAGGGCTTCATTGTGGTTGTGGGGATGGGGGGGGGAGGTGGGTGTCGAAGAATGGAGAAAGGAGGAAAGAAGCTGTCCGCGCCAGCCAGTAGGTATAAGTGACAAAAACCCATGCCTGACATAGAGGAAACGCAGATAGTTAGGGGCTTTTGTGTTCATGAGCACAGATAGTCACTTAAGAATCCTACTCAGACATGTTATCAGTGCTCTTGAAAATTTTATTATCTGAAACAAATGTCCCAGCAAATTTTAAGCAGAAAATCAACATCAAAACCATAGCTAATTTTTAATGGACAGTTTACACAAAAGATATATATATGTACATGTATATATTCTTTAGAAACTGAGATGTCATTGTAAAATGGCTGCTGTTTGTCATTAGCAAATGATAGGAATAGATATAATATGTTTGAGAAGGTGCTCGGGTTGCCCACAGTCCCTGATTATTTTGCTCCCAAACAGGGGTTTGGGCTGTGAGGGCAGATTTATAGTTGAATTTGGGAACAAAAAGATGTAATAAAGTTAAAGGCTTACAGTATCAGAATGAAATGTGTTCTCTCATGATCTCTGGAGCGATCTATTTGATGGTAAAAGTGGATGCTACAGATGAAATCTTTACAAGGAGCATAATCCTAAAAAAAAAAAAAAATTAAAAAAAAAAGTGCACCTCCCAGCCTCCTGCTGGCTGCGCTGCCTCTTTGGTACCTCGCAGACTTCGACAGAGTCCTGGACGGGTGCCCATTGATGTCATGGAAACACTCAAATTACTGAGAATGATTCATGTCTATGCTGGTCTCTTATCCTCCCCCACACAAACAGGAGTAGATTTTTAACCCTGACAACTTGTAATTTGCAGTGGGTTTATTTTTGTATCTGGATAAATATTTTTTAACAAGCAAAATTAAGATTAAGCAGTCTGTATCTGATATGATAGTAAAGAATGCCGGGTCTATGTAGCCAAGAGTACTTTGGGGACTCTGTGCAGCGTGAATTCATATTCTTCTCGTCTCTCCCTCCTCCTTCTCTCCCTTCCTTCCTACCCCCTTGCTCTTTTCATTTCATTCTCCCTCTCTTTATTTCTCTCCTTTCTCTTCCGTTTATTTTCATTCATATTCTCTTTCCCTCCCTCTCTTCTTCTTCTTCTTCTTCTTCTTCTTCTTCTTCTTCTTCTCTCCCTCTCCCTCACCCTCTCCCTCTCCCTCTCTCTCCCCCCTCCCGTCTCTCTCCCCCTTACTATTTGCACTGATCTTCTACCTTTAAAATGATGGAAGGAATAGCCCCAGCTTATATATATGAATTGAGACAAATCCTGGTAGGAACCAGATCTCTGTGCTGGAGTCAGGGGTGGGAAATAATACCAGGTGGTGAAATTCTATAGGGGATAGCTTCAGTAATTCCTTCTAGAGAAAAATTAGATAGCCCTTCTTCCTTCCTACTGTATTTTGCAATCTGATTTTTAGAAATTACCCAAACAGGATACTAGATGTTTGTTCACTTAACAGGGAAGTCAGAGTAAATTCTCCTTTATCCATCTATCTTTCTATCTGTCTGTCTGCCTACCTCCCTACTCCACCTGCTTTTCTGATTGTTAAACAAGTGGATATTACATCAAAGTGAACTATGTGGTGGCTGTATTGAAGCTTTTTAGACATAAGAGCATAAGGAAGGACATATGTCATTTGATAGCTCATAAAGGTTGAGCTTTTTCTGTTAGTAATATTTACAAAGAGAAATTAAAGAGTATAAGTTTACACTTGGTTTACACAGAAGAGTACGTATGTCTGTATGACCACTTATGCTTCTGAAATGGGTAAACGTGTCTTTTCTTTAATGTAAAATCCTCATACAATGAAAGTTATTCTCTTAGATCTTTCTTGATAGACAGTCTATGAGATGGTATCCTGTTCCATTGGAATTGAAACTGATACGGACATTGATTTTCTACTTTGCCCTCAACACAATACCAGAAATGGGGTAGGGGGGAAGTGTTTTCCTAAGCCTGAGATTCATTGAAGCTAGTAGAAGAGTTAATACTGAGAGAGAAATTTTAAAACTCAGGTTTGGCTTTTTATTTGAAAATCATCTTCCGTTTTGTGTATATAGTGACTTAGCTACAAGGTGCACTTTTGACAAGATAGAAGATTTATTAAAGATAGGTTCTTTGTGTGGTGTCAGGAAGGTAGACTCTAATAGCATTGTCATTGAACCAAAAGTTAAAAAATGACTACTGTTACTTTTAACATTTATTTTAACTGGAGTTGAGGGAGGAAAACTGGGGGTTGTAAACTTTAGAAGGATTTCAATTCAGGGTCTCAGAATACCACTGTTGAGTCTTCCCATTGGAAAAAAGAACAGTAGAGTCCTGGGTGTAAAGGACTATGTACCCTTAAGCTCTACTCTTGAAGAAAGAAGTAACCCTCCCTCTTGGGGTGGGGCTTATGTTCTGGGCACCTAGTCATGTCACTAGTCCTTTTTAATGTCCTAATACGGATCAATTTTCTATGACAACTCTTCATATGTCACTAAATTCTACTGCTTAGATCTCTTGAAATGTGGTTTCATTGTCTCCCTTGCAGATTATTAAGGCTAAAGATACTTCTAAAATAAACAAATGAGCAGCCTTGATGTTATCCTTAGATGTGGCCAGATAGCATCTGAGGCTCTATATATCTCTGTAGAGCCATCTACGGATAAAAAATGAGTTGTTAGAATTGGAACCAGACACTGACGTTGCCTTATTCCTTGTTCCACTGGGTCAGTTGGTAGAATCTGAATTTGGGTTCAGAGGGGGCAGTTTTTCAACAGCCCCCTTTCCCAAATGTAAATTCCATCATCATTTCGATCATTATAGGGTGTACCCCTGGGAAAGGGAGCTTAAAAAAGAGAGAGAGAGAGAGAGAGAGTCAGAATTTTGAGTAGTTTCTTTGCTATATTCACCATCTGGAGAGCCTTGATTGATTAGCTTTGGCCTCACCATTAAGTGTCAATATAATCAATGGGAATTACTAGACTAGGGTCATTACATAGATAATTTGCCTGCTGTGTAAATAAAAATGAAATTGTTTAAATTTTGTGAGAGAAAGAAAGTGAAAATAAGGGCTGACAATTTGTTTGTTAGAGAAAGTGGAGGCCATTGGAATGACAGTTTTTGGAAGTGTGGAGCAGTTTGGCTAAGAATAGGAATGAAGGATATTTTTTTTCCAGTTTATCATAGCCAGAGTGAGGAAGTGCTGTTCCCTCTCTTGCTTGCATACATTTGCCCGTAGTGCCTACTTTACGTATGTAAACATCGGGGAAGAGAAGTGGATGTCTGTTACCTGGAGATTTTTTTTTTTTTTAAAGGAAAAATGTAATTTACACTTTTTTGTTGTTTCTCTTGGCAGGTAAAACAGAAAGGGGCTCCTACTCATCTTATGGGAGAGAATCAAACTTACAGGGTTGCCACCAGGTAAGTGAGACTCTTGCTTGGGGAAGGGTTGAGAGAATTAACCTGGTAAATGACGGTTTGTTTTGTAAATTAGGTGATGCATCTTAGACTGTGGCACTAAGATGCACCGAAAGTCTGCCGATGCCTCCCTCTTCTAAAAAGTAACGAAATAACACAGACCTTGGAAGTAATAAACACCTCGTCTCTAGATCCCTGCTGTATCAGAACTACATTCACTGGCTTGTTTTTATTTTTTAATCCATCAGCCGGTACCAGTGGCACTGTTTGCAAACCAGCAACGCCGGTTAAAGTGGTTCTATCAAAAGAGTTTATTTGCAATTAAGAACTTGAGAATTTCTCACACTAGAAATACTTCATGCAGCCATGTGTCAGACCCTGGGTTCGGGTGGTTATTGCCCTAAATTATAGTTTTCATAGGGGCTGTATGATGTTGTGTGAAAACAGGGTTGTATTGAGGGATAAAAATGTCTGTGAAAATATGATTTGTTGTCCCTTTTTGTTTCTGAATTGTTTTTGGCTGGAAGTCAAGGCCAGCAGGCTAACAGCAAAGCCGTCTCAAGGGAAGCATGCGTGAGCTAGAAAAATAAGAATACTTTAATTAAATAATAAAATGCCAGTGTAATACAAAGGTATAGCATGTGTGTGTTTGCGTCTGTGTGCACTCTGCATTTGCATACTTTTCACTGCCCAGAGAAAGCCCAGTTCTGAAAATAATATCCAGAGCCCAAAGTATAAGCTTTAAGACAGTTGAGTTTTTATAGATGTGTTCTTTTTCATTTCAATATTGGAATTAATCGCATCTTTAAAATCTTTTGTTTGGGATTTCTTTTTCTTTTTTGCATTGGTTTCTTACTTTGGAAAACTCTTGATAAAATTGAATAATCCTATCAAATATTCAAAGCTTTCTACTGTTTTATTCCTCATTTAAGCAGAATGTACCTTCTTGTGCTAGAAAGGGAATGCTTGCTCTCTGGAACCCTCTCACCCTCCCATTTTCTTTAGTGAAATGGGTAAAAAAAAATCAATTTTGAATTTTTGAAACAACCTGTTTAATATATCCTGGAAAATGTAAGCAAATAGTTTTAGCAATGAAATAGAGCCCGTGAAGGATTTACCTTTATGGATCAGTCATATGTCACTAAAGGTGGAATGGAATTCTGGTGGAGGTTTACTCCCGCCCCCCCCCCCCCCCGATATATTTGCATTTTTAAAGTTGCCTCCTCTGGCCCAGCTACCAATTCAATCCTATTCGGCATCTAAAAGATTGGTTGCGATGAGGGGAACCGTGCTTGGTTAAGAAGTCCTGCTGCACAAGCTGCAGAGTACAGTTCATGGCAGTTTGTTTGGAAAGAATTCTGCAGGAAAGAAATTTACAGCCATTCCAGCGCAACGGAAACATCTTTGGAATGTGAGTGCAAATGTTCGGGGCAGATAGCTCGGGCGACAAGCCTCTTAGTGCCGAGTCTCTAGTGTAAAGCTCCCAATTCCTGCAGAAGAGCCGGTTCCTGTGTATCTGGTTTCTGAGGGTCAAGGCAGAGGTCATTAGAGTTTTGGGGAGAAGAAAGTTGACAACATCCTTCCTTTTTGCAGATGGTCATGGCAGAGGTCTCTGTTTTCGCTGGGCCTCTTTTTCTGGTCAATGAGAGAATAGGCTTCCTCGCCCCTGTATCCTTTCTTACTAATAGGAATTGGCGTGATTCCTCACAGACACAAAGATTTCCTCTGCTGAGTAAGCGCGAGGCCCCTTAACTTGTTAAAGCATCATCCAGACCGCGTGAGTCTGTCTGTGTATGTGCAGGGACACAGACCCTCCCTCGGTTTGTGGGAAATACTTCCCTCGGGTGAAACTGAAGTGATTTTTTTGGCAGACACAAGGTGAGGAGTGGAAGGGGGCAGAGGGTGGAGTAGAGGTGGACGGACTGGTGTGTGATGGCTGAATTTCCGGGCCTTGGGAGGCTCATTCTGAGACATTCATGTCCAGGAAAATTCTGTTGTATATAGGAGTATGAGTGCATATGCTTTTCTTAAAAAGTCTTCATAATGTAGCTGTGGAGTGTGGCGATTCTGTCATTCTTATTTCTGCTTCGTGGTCGTGAGTCTTGCAAAAACCGACTATCTCTGTGCTTAGCATGGTCTCAGCAGTATCCATAAACAGTGTGATCACTTAAGGATAAATAAAAGAGCAAAATTTTGGAAATTCCCTGATTGAGAAAATTGAGGCTGGAGAGGAAAAGTGCACATACTATGAATTTCTTCTGCTTTCCGTGAAATTTGAGAATAGAGCAGACCATAGTGTGTCTCTTCCAGTGAATGTTTCTCTTATGCCGAATTGCTTTTTGAATCCCAGTCTCCAACACCAGCTATGCAAACCAAAAAGAAAGGCAAAGTCTCGGGTACTTGGGCTTCAAGTCTAAGTAGCAGATCACAGCTGAAATGATTCCCCACTGTGTGGTAAGGTGAGTGGCTTCCTGGAGAGAAAGCTTTTGTTTTCTCCTGTTTACAACATTATAGAGATGCTGGGTGGAAATCCTATAGATGGTATGCCCTGAGGAGCTCCAAAAGCAGCTTTATCATATTATAACAATGTATCCTGTGGACTTAGAGGATTGAGCACTGTTACATGGGAACATGCTTATTCCAGTCCCAAATAGCCTTTTGTCTGGTGTAGAGAAATAGCGGTGGTAAGCAACAGGTAGCAAAATGCTGTCCTGGAGAAATAAATTATTATTTTGAAGTGTATGGTATTTCGAAAATGCATCAGGTTAAAAAAATATTACATGTATCTGTGATGTCCCTCTTGAGGATTTAACATGAATAGTGAAAAACATGTGGCTTTTTGAAAAGTAGATATTTTAGCCAAAAAAACAAAAGCTGGCAGGTTCTTTTTAAGTTGTTTTCATTAAAAATAGTAATATGAATTCATTAATGCATTTCCACGTAAAATTATCAGAAATAAACATGGTAACTTTTTCAGACTTTTGAAACTGTGTAGATAATGAACCAATAGGCAAAAGCAAAGCGGCCAAATGGACTTTTTTTTAGTCCTCACTAAATATGGCAAAACTAATTTAAATCAAATTGGGGTACGGAAATCACACCCAGGCTTAAAATGTTCTTGCCAAATTGCAACCTCATACTACTTTTACTGAGAGAAAATAAAATTTTTAATGGAAAGTCTGACAGAAATGAAAATGAGCGGAAATGAAGTTTTTCGCAAGATAGTCCAACCTCTATCCGGTAACCAATAACTAATACCTAATGGGCATCATTGAAGATCACAAAAGGAAAAAAAAAAAAAAAACAATGTCATTTGCTTTTGGCCTCTTTTGCTGCTTTGAATAGGATGTTTGGTGAATGCAAACTTTCTAATCTTGCCGAGATCTTCTGTTTTTGAATGGAATGATGATGTCAACACAAGTGATTGTTATTAAGGCAGAAGTTTTCTCCTTAAATGAAAGTTCAGGATGGATTATCAGGAATTGTTTGTCTTTTCTTTTTTGGGATATAGACCAGGTCTACGGCAATCGTTTCATTATTAGTATCTCCTGGGCAAGTTTTGTGGGGTGTGTGTGTGTGTGTGTGTGTGTGTGTGTGTGTGTGTGTGTGTACTATATGGAAAGCTGGGCCCTATCTGAGACCAATTAAATTAGAATCTTATGAGTTGGGCCTTTGCTTTTCTGACAGTTCCCAGGTGATGTACTGTGTAGCTAGGTTTGATGATTTCCTAGAATGTTCTATAGGAATGTACTGTATTTTAAAGATGTGTTCAAAAACTGGTATTGCCAGTGACCTTGAAAGAGCTTTTAGACTTTTTGCCTTAATTTGATTATTCAAGACATGGATATATACTGCATAAAAACTTCATTTAAAAGGCAGTGAGAATTAGTGATTTACTGAAAATCAGGAGGACGCCTTGATGTCTTTATACAAAATTCTGCAACTGTGAATGTCCCAGCCCATATCTTGTTTTCTCTAGTGAAGTCCAAGGCTCTAACCTCAACTGCATTCTTTTTCTTTCTCAGCAAGTAATCAAATAGGACTATGCTGATAAAGTTATTTGATGTGGAGATCTTAAAACCAACAGGATTTAAGAATTAGGCATAATCTCAGATACTTTTGTTAAATTCCAGAAACTTTGAAACTATAGAAAATGGATCTTCTCTATATGAAATTTCACTTGCTCATAAACTTCGTTTTTGCTTCATTGAAATTAAACATTATAGTTGGTTCTGAAACGAATTACACATTTATGAACTGATTGTTTTTCTTTTGATTATTTTTATTTTTGATACAGACAGAATTACAAGTGACTTAATTTGAAAACTTTTGGCCCCTTTAAGTTTTCCTTATCTAAAGTCAAAATAGGAAGCATGGAAGCAAAAAAGGCATGAAATCCTTTGTTCTTAAAAAAAAATGGCTACTTGGATCTTGTGGAAGCAGAAATGCATCTTGTTTTTTACTTTGACATTACACTTAAATGTTTGTTCATAGCAGACAGTAAATCAGTCTGGGTCCAATGCATTCTTCCGAGGACCCTCTACCGCCCACGTACTGTGCCTGTGTATTGCCTTATGCTTCCCTTCCATAGCGCCTCTTGGATTGTTGAATGCTGATTTCCGGCAAGATTCTGTAAACTCCTACAAGGCAGGGGCCACGTTGGCTCTTTCTTGCACTATGTGTACTCTGTGCCTAGCAGGGTGAGAATTGTGATAACCTAAGATTTATGGCCCCAGCATCACATTTTGAGACCGGGAAGTCGGAATAGCAATGTATGGGAACCATTAGTTAGCATTGTTTTCATGCCTACAAAAATGAGAAAATCCATACTGTCTCAAAGAAAGTCCTTTGGAAGTCTGCCCTTCTAATGTGCTGTGCAGACCCCAGAATGACACACAGGTCATAGCGTGGAAAGTCGCTCATCACTTACAGGGCGCCGGGTACTGGCCCCGTGCTGGTCTCACTGTTCTAGGCTGAACGTTCTCAAAGGAGATGATGAGAGAATTCTATGTTCTGGGTTTCCGGTGGGCATGTTATTGGAACCAAAGGTGAGAATCCAGTCCCATCCTTTTGGAGTATGCCAGTGAGGACAGTGAGGCAGAGTATTTATAATTATGATGACTTCAGACATCACAGGGCCCGAGTTTACCGCGTGTGTGCCATCGCGACTGTGCCCCAGGCAGCTGTTCACACAGCAGCTTGTTTGTTTTGGGGGCATTGTTAATGGGTGGACCTCTCACCCAACACGAGCCATCCCAAAACTCACCAAAGGGGAGAATGGAGACATTCTTTCATCGCATTGGTGAGCAGATTATTTATTGGCCCTCTACCTGTGTGTTAGGTACAATGGAAAAAAACAAGGGGAGGCTCTTACATGTTTTCCCTTCAACCCCCATAGCAGCTTTCTGAACAGAGACCATCAAGCTCCATTTATTTAATTAAAAAAATGTTTAGACATCTTACGTAGCATAAATTTCCAAATACTTAGAAAAATTGAAAAAACAATAAAATGAAGTGTCATATACCTACCACTTATATTAAACAGTTGCTAATATTTGTTATATTTGCTTCATGTAGATGAATGTATATGTACATTTTTCAGTGAACCATTGTTAAGTGGCAGACCTAATAAGATTTCACCCCTAGATTTTTCACATCTTTTAAAATTAAAAACACTTAGCCATTGAAATAAAATACTATTATCACTCCTAAAGAAAATAATAATAATTTCCCAATCTAATACCCTATTTGTATTCACCTTTCTTAAAATGTCCTCCCATGAAAATGTCCTCAGTAGCTTTTTTTTTTTTCAGTCATCGCATTCATGCGTGGTATTTGGTTTCTGTGTCTCTTTATAATTTCTTTTAAACTAGAACAATTCCTGTAATTAAAAAAAATATATTTACTTTAAAGAAATCAGGCCAGTTGTCTTGAAAAATATTCCCCTATCTAGAATTGTCAGCTTATTTCTTTGTGGTACTGTTTAATTTGTTATCTATCACTTGTCTCACCTACAGATTGGAAATTATGTCTAAAGGTTTATTCGTATGGATGCTACACATTTTGGGCCCGAGTATGTCATAGATGATGCTATGTGCTTCATATTATATTCCATTCGGAGGCATATAATGTCAAGTTATGCTGCTACTGATGATGCTGACTTTAATCACTTGGTGAAAGTGGGGACCCCCAGATTCTTTCTCTTGTAAAGAAATCTTTCTCTTCTTGCAATCAGTAAACAGTTATTGTGTTGATACTTTCGCACTGGGCAGATATTCCATTTCCTCCGTACTCTTAGGCTTGATGGTTTTAGCATACATTGATGATGCTTGCTTTTGAAGTAGTAATTAAAAAAAAAACACCATCATTTCATCTTAATTTATAACTGATATTCTTCTGTAAAAAGCTTTCTTTCATTGCTCGTATTTTAGCACTGGTAATTTAAATATTTCATACATATACAAGTTTAATGCTAATAATCCTTGTATTAAATATGGTACTGGAGGGAACTGGAAGCATTAAAGCATTTTTAAAGTCTCTTAAGGTATATTGATTAAAAAAAAACTGTTGTGGCTCAGGCTAATGGTCAGAAAAGCTTTAATTGCAAGAAGAATAAGGCAATTACGTTTCCTTGCAAACTAAACTCTAGCATTTTGCTGAAATTTTAGACCTTATGACAATGTCTATATCACTCACTCTTAGATGAATCTTATAAGCACTGGAGTTTCTCTAGATTCTCACATTGTCCCCTCTATACTCCAGTAATTATTTTTAAAGACCTCACAAGACTGACTGTCAGTGGCTGACCGACTGAGTCCGATAGGCAGCTGTGATTCTCAAAGTTGTCTCGTTGATGGTCACTGAGATAGTGGGTCTGGTCCCTCCCCAGTCCTTGCACAACCCGGATGTGGCTGATGAGTGGATGTCAAAATGAATGGATCTCTAAAAGTTAGTCCGAGCTTAATCTAGAGGAAGCCTGGGAAGTGATATTAGGTGCCAGTATAAACTTTTATGCTGATTGTTATTGTCCTCATTTAATGATTAAGAAAGTGAAGCCCAGAGAAGTAGAGCAAGCAGGACTAAGGTCACACCCCAAGTGAGCTTCAGAGCCGGATTCTGAACTCTAAAATATCTGGTTTTAAAGCCAGTGCTTTCCCAGTGTGGGTTCCCTGCTGCCCCACCTATGACGAGGTTTCTAGGCTCAAAGATCCATATTGCAGCCCATCTGGAAAACCACTTTTGGTAGATACCAGGCCCACTGGAGAGTCTGGGCCTACCATGGTGCCTAGAATAGTAGCTTCACTCAGGTCTGTTAAGGATGTGCTAGAACTCTGTGCCCTTGGCGGGAGGTTGGGGCGGGGTGGGGGGAACCACATGGCTCCTGACTGCCTGGCCCTTTTTGGTTGTTCTTATTTTTAAGTAAACCGCCTGTGTCTATATGCATGATCCATTCTGTAATTTCAGAATTAGCATGTGTAATTTCATTAAAACCAATAAAGCTTCACTGTGAAAAGGCTGGGGTAGAATATGCCAATTCACATTTTAGCAACAGCATGAACACTTTCTTAAAAATGTATAGATTATATTTGGGCCTTGCTTTTTGTGCAATGCAGGCAGAATATGGTTTGCTATTACATGAATTTGGATTCTTCATAGAGCAAACTAGTTTTCCGAAAATACAAGAACTACATAGAGTCAAATTCTAAAACCATACCTTTCTCAGGCTCTTAAATGTGACCCCATAATTTTTCGATTATGGCATTTAACTCACTTGTGAAATATATGAAATGACATATATGTGTTAGAAGCACAGGCAAGTTTTATACAACAGTTCAGGACAGTGAGTGCATGAAAAAATGAAATTGCTTTGAGATGATTTATGGGACACCAAAAAGAAAAAAAGAAAAAGGAGTCCTGGTACCCAAATGGAAATTTCACTAGAATCTTTGGAGTAACTTCTCTTTTCCTGTAAGACGTATTTGGGAGGTTTTAATAACCACTAGCAATTAGGAACTCAGTTCATCTTTATATTTTTTATATGTAAAGAGAAAGGGGAAAATTAATTAGTGACTAAACAATTGGTTTCACACTGACGTGTACTTGATAAAAGTTAATGTTGACATGAGCCTGCCTATAGTATAGAAATCGCGATAGCCCTAAAGCTTCTTTCCAGAAGGAAGGGAGTATACTCCCAATACAGTGTCAGGAAAACTTTTCAATATAAAATGGCAGAAATATTTATTCCTTTATGAGCATGCTTGAAATGGTTTCATCACTAAGAAGGTATCTTCTGGAACTCTTAAAACGGAAGACCCCCAAGTTAAAATAGTGGGAACACTGCAAGATCCCAACAAAACCCCATAATCTTTTTAGAAATAAATACTTTAGAAAGGAATAGATACCGAGTCTGCTGCCGGACCTGATATGGTAACCTGCTTAGAATTGAGCCTCATCCTTTGAAAAATTGGGTGTCTGTGTTCTGGATGTTTATGTGGATTTCTTTACATATACTTTCACTCACAGATAAACTAAACTGAGCCTCCTAAAGCCTGGACCTTTTATGTTCAGTGTGTTATTTATTATCCAACAGAAGTAGTTTCTTGGGAGAAGAAAACCGGCAAGAATACATAGTTGCATTTGCTTTAGGATTTGTAGCGCATAAATGTTTTTTTCATAGTATGGCACTTATTTTTGTACTTAATAAAGGGAGAAGTCCAGTTTTGGTGGGATAGCATTCTTGGCCTGGCACTTCCCCAGATTTTGTTAAATAGAATACGTCATCACTGTTTAATTGTTATGGTAACTTAATGAAATCTATGTAACCGTTGATTTCATTACTCTCTCCTTTCAAAAGACATCTTCTAGTGAAGGCTTTCTATGACATTAAAAAAAAAAACAAACGCTAGATACATCTTATTTTCAACCTACCTCAAAGCCACATTTGTGTATATTTGGGACAATGACACTTCAGTGATAAGAAAGTAATTAGGAGGAATAGCATTGAGCTTTTCAAGCAGTGACCATTCTCTAGAGCTCTAGATGTGGGGGTACCTGTGTATCGGGGTCTGACTGTGCATGCACACGGAATAATCTGAGCTCATTTGTACAGTGATAATGAACAGCAGGGCACTGAATCTTTTCAGTTTTATTGGTATTGTATACAGTAAGTTATTAAATTTCATCTTTGTAATACACCTGCAGTAAAATAACAAAACATTGCTGCACTTAAGGAACATGTGTGTGTGGTACAATGCCCTCCCCCATCATTTCAGCCCCCCCCCCAACAGCTGCTTGCAGATTTCAAGATCCATTGTATCTATTCCCTTGAGCCCACCTCTAATAATCGAGACACATCTGCCATCGCAGTATTATAGGCATATGTAGTTTTATTGAAAACTATACCTGTAAAAAAATTAAATAACTCCTACCTCAATTAAATTGGCAAGCTACCTTTTGCAAAGATCATATTGCAGACCTCCCGAGACCCAGTGAGTTCATTTTATTCTTATATTACAAATCACTAAATATGTTATTTTTATTTAGCCAAGTGGCTCGTTATTCTCATTCTTTGATAAGTCACTTTCATCTATTCTCACTTTTGTTTTCCTTTTCCGCCTCATCTCCACATATAAAAAAAAGAAAAATACCATGCAAGTTGTATGAAGGAAACACTGAGAGCCTCGCTGCAGTAAACACAGGGTAAATAAAGTCAAAGGGAAAGGACCCAGCATGCAGCTTTAATTTTTAAGTGATTATTAAATAGACATAAAGGTTAAAAAATCAGGGTTAAAATATGAACTCATCTTGTGCTTTGATAGAGATTTTTACAATCTTTTTTGAGATCAGTTTGATCACCATAATGGCAGAAAAGGAGATAATATGAAGAAAGAATGAGTTAAGAGGTCATACAAAGCATACATAGATGATTAGATTAGATTCCTTACCTTAATATTTACTCTTTTTTTTTGAAGAATGGGTCAATAATAAATGTCTATAAAATAAATTTTTATTCATACAGGAATAAAACAAGTATGTTAGGGTGTCTATATAATTATTCATAGTAAATTAATCATGCCACAAGTACAGTGATTTAGTTAAGAAGAAAAGTTTATGAGCTTGCTTCCTATTGTCAGAGAAAATTCCAAGGACTAGATGGCCACTATATGAACAGGAAGAAAACTGTGTACCCTTTTAGGAGCATGTGAAGGTTCCCCATTGCATAGTTCCTTAGAAAGAAAGAATGTTTTGTGCTATTCAAAGGGCAGTGTGTGAATGGACTGAGGGAATGAGACATGGGTGCCTGTTCCCCAAGTGAGTACACTTACGAAATAGATCCTCTGATGGCAGTTGGAAAGTGGCTGGTTCCATAGGAAAAAGTCACAGCTAAATAGTACACGATTGTTGCCCTAGTGTAGGTAGGAAATCAAGTTGCCTTATTGATCCCCAGTCAGGATTTAAAATAGTCGCATTTAGTTTAAATGATGGATTTTCTTTTTTGATAATCAAGACTGTTGATTAAAACTGTTGGTCATTTAGTTCCACTGGGGTTGCCTGTGCCCATGAGATTATTCTCAGTCTCTGATCAACTAGGGTATTTTCTGCCCCTCTCACAGTTCACAGAGATTCAGAGTCTAGTGGGGATAAAAGACCAAGTCCTAGGGGCACTTGGCTAGCTGAGTTGGTAGAGCATTCTGTTTCTCGATCTCAGGGTTGTGAGTTCAAGCTCCACGTTGGGCGTGGAGATTACTTTAAAAAAAAAAAAAAAAGCCGAGTCCTAGATAGGGTCATTGCTGACAACTAGGATCCCAAACCCCAAGAGAATCAGAATTCAAGATCTTAGAAGGATTTCAACTTTGTGAGTTTGTTTGTGTTATAGAAAAATACATTATAAATTCTAAATAAATTTTTTGAACAAAACTCATGCACATGTGGGGCAATACTACTTAATTCAGGCCATACTATTCCTTGGAAGCCCCATCAACAGAAATTTCTTCTCCTGGATGTGATTACCTTCTGTAGAAATATCTATTACCAGTGCTTTTGAACTGTGAGTTCTGTTTCTCTCACTGAGCTCTGCAACTCAGAACTGTCATGTGTAGAGTGACCGGTACAACACAACATCGACAGTGGTAAAAGATCTGCTGTGGACAATGACATGTGGCAAAGAAGAATGTCAACAGCTGCTACTACTCTGACATTGTCCCTCAAGGACTCTTTCCGCGTCTCTACCATTTAACTGTCTCAACCAAAGAGAAATCACTAATGTAGATCTGTTCTCAGTCCTGTTGACACTTAGTTACTAAGTAAGATTTGCTTCAATTTGTTTCTAGAGTACAAGTCCTGGGTGTCATATTCTGGTAAGAATATTTAAGTTTAAGGTCTTATACATGGAAGAAGGAACTATACTTGGATTTATTTCTAGGAGAACTTGTTCTCTATTCCCTTTTGCAAGTAACACATACATCCTATCATTCCTAGAGTCCAGACTGTCTCTATTTCATACCTCATTACAAAGCAGATTTTTCTTCTCATTGTATCCTAAGTAACTACATTGTTTCCTAAATTTCATAGTGTACCTTCAAAAACTCAGATGCCAAGATTGGAGGCTCCTATGGAGTTCTATTCAGTAGGTCTCCCTTAGTTACCTGGTGCAAATAATTTTACCTGTGTTCTAGGTATTTGTAGATACTGCTTTAGAAACAGAATGGAGACATACTAAATCAGCTCTGTAGAACCTCAACCAGCAATCAGAACATTCCAGAACATTCAACAATAATATATTCTACCATAACTTCATTTGGGTGTTCAGTGAATATGTATTATGAAATAGCACCCTATTTCTCCCCATCCCACCCCCCGAAGATCATGATATCACTACCCTGGTAGAGGGTTTGAGCTAATAGTACAGTCATCTAATTGGAGGCTCTAACTCATTACTTTCCAAATTTCATATTCTTACATTTATTTAGGTATATTTTTCAAGGAGATAGAGTAAAATTTGGCAACTAAGGTTTTGTGCTTTTGACCTTGAATTTTGGTGATGGAATTTCCCCCTCAAGATTAGTCCTTCCATCTGTGTTCGCTTGGTGACTGACCTCCAGATGCCATCTGAGACTGGTTTGTCTCCCTCACCCCCAGAAGCCCTCAGTTTTCAGACTTCATGGATTTGGCTTCCTCTACCAATACATCAGCCCCCCCCCCCCCCCCAGTCACCACTGCTGCTCTCTCTACTGCTCTAGTTTCCTCCGTCCCCACATTCTCCCTCACATGGCGGCTGACGTGCTTTTCTGCACAAAATCCTGATGCTGTTATGCCCTTGCTTAGCCTCCTTTCATGGCTTCAGAGGCCCATCCTTACCATGATGTACAGACTCTTGATAGCCTGGCCCTGGTCCTGGCCTCCAGACTTGTCCTACACACTCACTCACATCTGTTCCAGCCATACTGAGCTGTTTGTAGTTCCCTTAAGGGCTCTTTCATAATTGTCTCTGTCTTTACAAGAGCCCTTCCATTGGCCTGGAATATCTTCATCCTCTTTCTCCTTCTCCCCTTACATTCATTTTACCAGGTGACTCACACTCTTTATCCAAGATTCAGTTCATGCCTTGTTTCTTCCAGGGACCCTCGCTGTTATACCCAGGCCACAATGAGGGGCTCTCTTCTGTACACAGGTGCCACTGCTCCTGACAGTTGTCACACTCCCCACAGCCAGAGAATGCCAGGGAGCAGGCCCGACATCTCCATCCCTGGTGCCTAACAGAGGACACTCAGTGAGTGTTTGCTCAAATGTCATTGGATGGATAAGTAAATGAATAAATGCACCAACAACGGTAATGAATCATATAACTGTGAGCAAATGACGTATTTAAGCACTTTCATGCAAATTTCTTGTCTTAGATTAATCATGCTGGTGACCCCAGTGAGGTAGGTACTATTTTCAATCCCCATTGATAACAAAACAGAAGCACTCAGAGCAGTTTTGTCACTATTAATAGCAGGTGGCAGAGATGGGACTAGGGGGCAAAGTCCTTTGGCTCCAGATTTATCATTTTCCGTATCACTTCTTTATTTCTGGATAAAGTTGGTGACACTTTTTGTCAGAGCAAATAGCCCACAGAGTCTTCTCGTAGATGGTTCCCCTCTCTTTTCACTGTTAACTTAGGTATCATCTAGCTTAGTGCACTGGGACCTCTGTCAGTAAGACCGCATTTCTAAGGAGGCTATGATGAACCTGGCAGTCTGTATATCTAGAGCATTGCCTTTAGAGGCCACGAAAGAGAGTATGTATTTTGAATGTTTCTCGTTAAGTAACTACAAATTGCACACAACGTGGTACACATTCCCTACAGCATCAGTTGCCGGTCAGTGGTAGTAACTCTACTCCACTGGTAGAAAGGCCACAAGCTGCCTAAGCATGGTGAGGCCTTGAAGCCCATGGGTGAAGTACAATACCAGCTGTGTCTCGGGGCACCTGGGTGGCTCAATCAGTTAAGCATCTGACTCTTGATTTTGGCTCAGGTCATGATGTCACGGTTTGTGGGTTCGAGCCCCACATCGGGCTCTGCACTGACAGCACGGAGCCTGCTTGGGATTCTCTCTCTCCGTCTCTCTCTCTGCCCCTCAAAAGAAATAAATAAACTTAAAAATAAAATACCAACTGCGTCTTGTCTCCCAGGTTTCCTCCTTCATTCTCCTGGGTACATCTCTCCTGATAGAGGCTGGGTAGAAACAGGAAGAAGTGGATGAGCTGAGTAGATCATGATTTGCTTCTTCACGTTTCCCTCACACGATTCTTTTTCTTTTAACCTTGAGGTTGGACACGAAAACAACAACAACAACAACTAATGATGATAATGAGTTTAACTTTTGTATGTATTATTGAAATCCTTAGGATAGAATGTCACAGAAAGGACTTAAATGCCACCTAGTACCTAATGCTGCTTTATAGCAAAATGGGAAGCTGAAGGTCAGAGATGTTAGGAGACTTGTCAGCTTTACACAGCGGACCTCACTCGTATGGACCCACCCAAAGTGGTTAACATTTCAATAGCATGTAACATTGACATTTTTCCTTGATGTGTTTGTAGGCTTTTCCTTCCAGAGAACATAGGGCTACCCTAGACCATGAAGTAATCGCCAGTAGCAGCTGGAGGTACTTCCTGAAGAAATTTCTAGATGCATATCCTCTTTGTTCAGCAACCACTGAATTGCACCATCACAGAGCCAGAGGGTGTAGTTTGCTTGTAAATACTGAGTTTTTGAAATGTCACTGTAACATTGGAAAAATGTTGTCTCAGAAGGTTGCCAAAGTGACAGAATCCCGACATTGTAAATACCAGCCAACACAAGTGCTCATAAATGACAGGAATAAAATATATTTGACTAAATCCATAATAATCACTGA
The DNA here is from genome assembly GCF_014898765.1 of Herpailurus yagouaroundi. Taxonomy (NCBI): domain Eukaryota; kingdom Metazoa; phylum Chordata; class Mammalia; order Carnivora; family Felidae; genus Herpailurus; species Herpailurus yagouaroundi. The sequence goes on from NW_024412397.1 coordinate 20,360,047, forward strand.
TAACACTGTTTACCCTCAATGACCAGGAGCTGTGAACTTGGATAAAAAGCACATGTGTGCAGATATCATTAATGCGTCTGAGCCTCTAGCCATTCCAGAGTATTTTGATGGAAAAGCTCCCTAAATATGTAAAAGCTTTACAATAACTAAGAAGCAAGTGTGCAAGATAGGGTGTCAGGCAGCCCTAATGGAACTAGGGAGAGTCGTGACTATCTTCAGCACCCCAGAGGGCTGATAAGGCCCCCATTGTTCTGGTAAGAACCAGACTGTGAGCCAGGCGAGCAGGACAGTCAATACTCTATTTTCCATAGATGTGATTCCTAGAAGGTCCACTTGCCACGAGCAAGAGCTCACACACAGGCCATGTTCTCAAGAGAAAGAAAATGTGAAATGAACTTAGAGATTAAAAGTCTCAGAGCAACAAAGGCAGGATTCCACGAGAACCCGAACAATACTTTCACTTGAGAGGGATGGCAAGGTGACCAGAACTCCCTCCAGTTGCTATGTTTCTATAGCCCAGGCTTTTTCTCAATAATAACTTCTTCCTCTGTAGAAATGATTGCCTCCTTCCCTCTTCTGTTCTAGCATAAAAATGGATATTAGGGGCTCTAAAGGGACATGTACAAGGTGGCAAGCCATTGTCACCCAAGCCTCTGTGATATGGTTGTTCTCTCTGTTCCAAGCACCTCCCATCTCCCCATCTCCCTGGGAATGCTCTGGGACAATGGAGGATGCGTGGCAGAGGGCTGGCCCCTCCCAAGCAGGTGAAAGAGAGAGCCAGCCAGTGAAAGAGATAAGAGAGTGTCATGTCATTCCCAGGAGGTGCTCCCACCACTGCTTCGAAGCTGGGCGTGGGGACGAACTGGGGTGGCCTGGAATGACCTCCTTGATTTTCATACGTGTACAAAATACTTGGTCCTTTCCCTTGACAGGTTCCTATATTGTTTAATTTTTTTAATAGTGAGCATTGCTTTCATAAGTAAAACTCAAAGGCCACATTCAATATTAGAAATCCTCAGTGCTGGTGAGATTTGGGAAAAGCTACAAAGTAACACGTTGCAAATTGACGTTCAACCATGAAATTATGGCAATTGTGCTTCTTGGATTTTGAAGTTTAGGAAAGAACTCATAAGAGGGAAAAGGCTTTCAGTCAGAAGATGTCCATTTTAGCATTAGCTAGAATAGTGGATTGGAGAATAGAGCCAGAAATGATTGGAGTGTCCAAGGCTATGTGATATTGGTATATTTTGGTGTCCATGAATAGGGTCTATGTGGCTGATAATACAGCTTTCAAAGAGTACGGGCAGAGCAGGGAGAGGGAGTATCCCAAGTCCTTCAGAACTCAGTGATTGGCCTGGCATCCTTGTGACATTAAACCCCACCAAGGGGGATTCCCTGGACAGGGACCCAGTTTCAGGGCTTGCTGTTCTGGTTTGACTCAACAGGTTGAAGGTGTTGGTGTTGGAGAAGTGGTGGCTGGTCTTAGGCTCCGTCCTGGCACTGCTCCTTCTTGTTGGTCATGAATTCAGACAGAAATTGAATGGCTTCTTACATTTCTCTCAAAGAAAGACAGCTTTGTCTTCCAGAGATGAGCTAGAAGGCAGCAGCCTGTGGACATTCTGCCACTTGGGGCACCCTGCAGTGATGGTCTGATGGCCTGTTCTGCGGCCTTTGACAACTATGGGTACATCCGAGGCTGTGAGCACCGAACCAGAGCTTGAAAAGCCTTGAAGTCTCACTTTTTCTCTCAAGTTTGAAGGACGCTTATCTCCAGTATCTACTCTTTCCACTTCTCCTTTTTCACTCTTTAATAGTTTTAACAATTATTTTAGAGAAACCATTTGGGGGTTTTATTTTAGGCATGACAGGCAGATTGAACTCTTGTTTGGATAGCTGAAGAAGAAAAGTTGCATAAAAGTGGCCAGGTAGAGGGTGGGTGTGGAAGATCTTTGCTACATTATGGTCCGTTTCAGTGAGGCTGCATTTTGTTAAAATTCATCTTAATCTAAAATGGACTTATGGTGTTTTGACTTCCGCAATGCAGGTGGACAGCCACAGATTTGACTCTGTATCTACTTTGGTTATCTCCCCTGTTTTTCTTCCTGAATCTTCTGCTTCCAACCAGCTGCTCTTTTAAAAACCAAAGACAAGTATGAGAGGGACGGGGAGGAGGAAGGGGGGGAGAGGGAGACAGAGACAGAGAGAGAGGGAGATTTTTATGATCAGTGGGTAAAAATACCTGTCAGTCTCATAAGGTAGTTCCTTAGTGAATTTAGCATTTAATTATTAGTTTAGAGGGGATATCTTTGAGCTTAAGAGTTATTTAGCTAATTAACAAAATAAGTGCAAGATTTGGAGAACTCACTTTTCTGCTCTCTGGGTCCCCTGGGTTTCTGCCTTCAGCCCTACTTTTAGATTCATTCCAACATAACCCCCCTCCCTCAAATATTTAATTATTTGTTAAAGCTCAGAATTTCAGCTTCCTCTATGAGTCTCTATCCCCAAATTGCCCCCTGGTGGCTAGAAGGGAGAAAGACAAGATGGAGGATGGGGAAAAGGTAGATCATTCTGCCTCTTCATTTCTAATACATATTTCTCTCTAGGTATAATGGATACCAGTATAGTTCAGTCTTGTTGCAGACTAGCCCTGAATAGGGTAGTACATCGCTGTTTCCTTTTTTGAGTCATTTTGCCGCAGGGATTTCTCTTCCTGTTCTTGTTCCAGTTTCTTTTAGTCTCATTTTTGTTTCTACACACGTTGTGTTGACCAGAGCCTTTGTAACAGTACTAATGACACTGGGGTGAGTGAGTGAGACACACACACAGAGACTGAGAACAGGATAGCTGAAGACTGTACGTGCTGTCACTCCTTGTGCTGGCGTGAGCAGCACTGGGAAGGGCTGTGATTTTATAGGCAAGCTGATTAGCCAAGCACTTGTCACCTCCATGGCTGCTCATTGGCCTAGTGAGTGTGAGCATGCCATCTCATTGACAGCTGTCTGTTGTCAGAGGGCCATCTTTTCTCCTTTTCAGTGCGACTGAACACAACAGAGACATCTGCAGAGCTCTTTGCAGCTGTGACAGTGTTGCCCTGCCTGCCAGCCCTCTCACTCAGAAGGAGCATAATTGAAGAGCTCAGAAAAGAATATTAACCCATTGGCCATCTTGGTTTGGGATATTTTGGCAAGAAAACAAAGTGTCTCTTTTTGAGGTGACCACAGGTCTTTCTAGATAGAGGAAGACATGAGATCCAGTGTCATGACGAATTAGGCTAGTCGAGTGTAAAATGTCTTGGTAGTGATTGGCCAAGGGGTGGCAGCTGATCTGAGTATATGGAATAGGATGAGAGGTTCATCTTCAGGAAAGACCCAGTAGGGGCATATCTCAATTGTAGGACCTCCCCATTAGTGTCTTCTTTGAAGGTGACAGTGGCACATTTGACTTGTGTAACAGCAGTAGTCCTTGGGATATGTGTGCTTTTGGATGAAGTGTGGCTCTTGTTGTTTTCAAGCCAGATTTGACACTGCCCTGTTTGGGGCAGATTCCAGAATGTCCGTGAGATCAGAGCCTCTGCATTTCGTGCAGTGTGTTGCTAACGCTATAGAAATATGGGCTGCCTTTCTAGGACATTCCCTATAAACTGGAGATACCAAGTTGGACTTTTGTGATGGGGAAGTGGTTTAAATGTTTATGCAGACGTCAGCATGGGAGTCTGAATGTTTAATTCTTTGCTTCTTCATCATGGTGTCTTCCAATGCAGCTCTGTTTATTTGAACATCTATTAGAGCTGGTACCACATGGAGACATGCAGGGCTTGCTTTGGACTGTGTCACAGGGATGCTTCCTACATTTGGAAATGATTTAGTGGTATCTTAAGTTTAACAGGAGGGAATATTTTATTGTATTCATTTAAAAAAGTATTTAGAAAGGGAAAGTAGGGGGGAATATTGAATACATTGCTTTTTACTCTTTCCTTGCTTTATGCAGTTCCCCTCATTCATTCTTTGCAACTCAACAAGCCTTTGTCACTGAACCTGGGTGAGAAAGGAAGATCTGAGAAAACTTGACTAACTTGTTTCAGACTGTCTATACTTTAATGCTATGCAAATGGGAGATAGTATTAGAGAAAGTTAGTACCATTAAACTAGTTGGAGAAAATTCATCTAAGAAGACAAGAAAGACTCTTCTTCTCGGTTGTTGTGTTTAGACTAAGTTAGAAATAAATGAGCAAAATATTTTGAGTCTAGCATCTCCTAGACCAGGGGGTCAGATAACGGAGTTCTTACCCTGCCCCCAGTTGTACATAGCATCATTTTGAAGGCTCAGTTTCTCCTGAGGCGTGGTCTAGATGGTTTCTGAGATCCCCTTCCAGTTCCCCGGTGTCTGAGGTATCAGAATAGGTGATAAGAAAGGAGAATATCCACCAGTAGCCCTTAGAGATTTCAGAAATATTTGACATATTCCCAAAACAACAGCAACTCCTTGCCTTTGAGAAGAATAAGAAATGCAGAAAGTAGTCAAGGGATATACAGTTAGCCTCCATTAACTATTTTCTTCTTAATTTCTGTTTAATAGAAATGATAAATAATTTTCCTTTTTTTTTTAAGTTTAATGAAGGTGATGAGAGTAGGAAGAGAAGATAGAGTCAAATGGGACTGATGACTCACCTGCATGGTTATGATTCCTCTTGGAAGATGGTAGCTTTGTCCAAGATACTAGGAGAGCTGTATCAAGACCTTATGCTGCAACATTCAGTCCATTCTAAGACATTTTTTCACATTTTAACACCTCAGAAATTTATGGTATGCCAATTTAATTGGCAACTTTTTTCCTTCTTTGGTGGTAAATAGACAATGAACTCTGTACATCATGCCCGTTTCAGGAAGGAGGGAAGTACACACTAATACATCCTCACGTAGAAGGAATAGTCTGAAACCAATTTAACAACTGCTATAGCAGTTTTATAGCAGTTTCTTTTTCTAGAATTACTCCAGTTACATTGAGTCAGAAATGCCAGATATCTTTCCCAAAGGAAGGTCAAGAGTCGTTGCTAATTTCCAAGCTGGAACAATTCTCACCTAGTGCAGTATTAATCAAGGCTGTCAGTAAATCACTTAGACTTTATTTTTTTAAAAAAAAATTTTTTTTTTCAACGTTTATTTATTTTTGGACAGAGAGAGACAGAGCATGAATGGGGGAGGGGCAGAGAGAGAGGGAGACACAGAATCGGAAACAGGCTCCGGGCTCTGAGCCATCAGCCCAGAGCCCGACGCGGGGCTCGAACTCACGGACCGCGAGATCGTGACCGGCTGAAGTCGGACGCTTAACCGACTGCGCCACCCAGGCGCCCCATAGACTTTATTTTTTTCACAGACTTTTAGAGTTTGTTGATGCTTTAGAGATACTCAAATTCCAAATTCTCATTTCATGGATGAGTAAATGGAGGTACAGGAAGTCTCTTGCCCAGGGCTCCATTTAGATAGAACCTGGGTGGCCAGATGCTCATTTTTGACATTCTCACCTCTAAGCTCCATACAGTGTAAGGAGAATGGGATTAACCACATAACGGGTATTCTGTGTATCTTTTGCTTGTACATCTGGGTGTTACACTTTATTTATAGGAGTGAATATGGTTGGATTCCATTGGTTCGTGTCTCTGAATGCTACACTTGTTTTACTGCCTGCTATACTTTTAAATTCATAGGTGATTTAGCAAGGGACGAAAGCCAAACTTGTCATATACAGTTTAATGTATACCACACTCTGTGCTACAGTAACACCATTTGATCATCTTTCGGTAAATTATGCGATTGTTGAGACTGTCCAAGCAGTAGGCAACTCAAAGGCACAGCATAAGCTGGCGCTGCCTTAGCAAGTTTAGCATAAAAATTGTTGGTACAGCTGAAGTTACAGTGACTTACTGAGGTCTTGGCCTGGTTTTGTTATTTCTCCACACTGGGGTGTTTTCACTTTTGAAATGTGCATCTGGATTTAGTTTTTTTTTCTTAAAAAACAAAAAACAAAAAACAAGCCCTTTAAGGTCTTTAAATGTCAACACACTTGGAACACATTACATATTAGTATCATATATATTCATTTATTAAACATTGATGTAAGTAACATTTTTAAAGTTAGTAGTGATTTCCCAAGACACTACACCCTATTTGCTTCAAAATTGATTGGATGAGAAGAGAGTTGAATCTTAATTATTTATTTTTAGTCAGTTACTGTGCAATTTTAAAAATAAAGGGATTTTGTTTCAAGTCTCTCATTGAAAGAGATGTTGTAATGCTAACAACTTTAAGTTTGAAATTATTCCAGCCTTATAACTTTTAATTTTGTTTTTACTAGCTCTGTTGATGTATAATTGACAAATAAAATTGTATATATTTAGAATATACAGCTAGCCGATGATTTGATAAACATATACATTGTGAAATATTTATCATAATTGACTTAATTAACAGCCATCTCCTCACAGTTATTTTATTTACGTGGTGGAATGCTTAAGATCTACACTTAGCAAATTTTTTAAAAAAAGTTTTTTTGATGTTCACTTATTTTTGAGACAGACAGACAGAGTGCAAACAGGAGAGGGGCAGAGAAAGAGGGAGATACAGAACCCGAAGCAGGCTCCAGGCTGTGAGCTGTCAGTACAGAGCTTGATGCAGGGCTCAAACCCATGAGCCTTTGACCTTAGGCTCAGGTCATGATGCTCAACTGAGTGAGCCACCCAGGCACCCCTACGCTTAGCAAATTTTAGGTAAACAATGCAGTATTATTAACTGTAGTCACCATGCTGTACATTAGATTCTCAGAACTTACTCATCTTATAACTGAAAGTTTTGCCCTTTGATGTCTCCCCATTTCCTCCCCACCGTTCCACACCCCTGGCAATCACCAATCTTGTCTCTGTTTCTATGAGTTCAGCACTTTATAAAAACAATTCCACATATAAGTGATACCATATAGTGTTTGTCTTTCTTCGTCTGGCTTATTCCACTAAGCATGATGCCCTCCAGATTTGTCCATATTATCATAAATGGCAGGATTTCCTTCTTTTCACATGGCTGAATAATATTCTAGTGTGTGTGTGTGTGTGTGTGTGTGTGTGTGTGTGAGCGCACACGCACATGTGCATGTGCGTTCCTGCCATATTTTCTTTATTCGTTCATCTGTTGATGATCACTTTATCTGGACTATCGCAAATAATGCTGTATGAACATGTGAGTATAGATATCTTCTTAAGATAGTGATTCTGTGTCCTTTGAATCTATACTCAGAAGTGGGATTGCTGGATCATATGGTAGTGCTATATTTAATTTTCTGAGGTGCCTCCATACTGTTTTCCCAAGTGGCTACACCAGTTTATATTCCCACTAACAGTGACCAAGGGCCCCCTTTCCTCCACACCCTCATCAACATTTGCTATCTCCTGCCCTCTTTATACTTGCCATTCTAACAGGTGTGAGGTGTGCTCTCTTATTGTGGTTTTGATTTGTGTGTCTCTGATGATGAGTGACGCTGAGCACGTTTTCAGATACCTATGGCCGTTTGCTTTAATCAGATTGTTTGCTTTCTTGCTGTTGAGTTGTGTAAGTGCCTTATATATTTTGTATATTAACTCCTTATGAAATGCAATATTTTCTTCCAGTTCTGTAGATTGCCTTTGTATTTTGTTGATGGTACCCTTTGCTGTGCCGAAACTTTTTAGTTTGATGTAGTCCCACTTGTTTATTTAAGCTTTTGTTGCCTGTGCTTTTGGTGCCATATCCAAAAAAGTCCTTTTGCCAGTATATCTGTCAAGGAGCTTTTGTTCTGTGTTTCTAGGAGTTTTATGGTCTTCAAGTCTTATTTAAATAAGTCTTTAATTTACTTCAAGTTAATTTTTGTGAGTGGTATAAGATGTAAGTCCAGTTTTACTCTTTTGTGAGTGGATATCTGGTTTTTCTGACACCATTTATGGAAGAGAATGCCCTTTCCTCATGATGTCTTCTTGGCACCCTGGCTAAGTATCATTTGACCGCATATGCTTGGGTTTATTTCTGGGCTCTTTATTCTGTTCCATTGGTTTATGTGTCTGTTTTAATGCCAGCACCAAGTTGTTTTGATTGCTATAGCTTTGTAACATATTTTGAAATCAGGAAATGTGATGCCTCCAACATTGTTCTTCTTCTTCCAAGATTGCTTAAGCTATTCAGAATCTGTTGTGATTCCATACGTATTTTAAGATTGATGCTTACCTAACTTTAATGTTGATAAATGAGGGTAAGATGATTAAAAACCATCATTCTAGAAATCACACAGAATACCAGGATTAATAATCAAAGGAATAGCTTCAGAATTTAAAAATTCACACATAGTTCCTTAAGTAATTTAGTCTTTAAGAACTGAAACTGGCAAGTATCTTATGAAGAAGGAGAGCTACTAGTCAAATATTCAGGAATTTTGTAGGCTAGCTGTTAAACCATTGGTAGCTTGAAATCAACTGCAGTGGGAGGATTTGCACCATGGACACCACTCCAAGGATAAAGAACTGACATCAATATCTATTACTGATGCTGTTGTTATTAATTCAGTTTTCAAAATGTTTAGGTTCTAGTTTTCTGGAGTAAACATGTTGAAATTGACCAGAAACCTGAGTAAAGTAACTATTTTGAATTTTTTTTTTTCAACGTTTATTTATTTTTGGGACAGAGAGAGACAGAGCATGAACGGGGGAGGGGCAGAGAGAGAGGGAGACACAGAATCAGAAACAGGCTCCATGCTCTGAGCCATCAGCCCAGAGCCCGACGCGGGGCTCGAACTCCCGGACCGCGAGATTGTGACCTGGCTGAAGTCGGACGCTTAACCGACTGCGCCACCCAGGCGCCCCAAAGTAACTATTTTGTAATAAAGATTGAATTGATCCATGCTCTTGAGGGATGAATCAGCTCTCGAGGCCTGGTTCCCTTTCCCATCTTCCCTTATCCCGGTGAATTTCCTGCCTTTCCTCAAGCAGGCTTTCTGACATGGAGGCCTCCTCTGTTTCGCAGGGACACAACCGCTCCTCAGTGCTCCTGGATCTCTTTTTGCCTCTTCTGGAGATCTCTGCTCCCCGATCACGTGTGATTATTGTCCATGGGTTTGCTCCTCCTCCACACTACAGAGCCCGCAATGGACTGTTTCTTATTTGTGCAGACACATCGTCTAATGTACAACCCGGTTGACAAGCTTGAATTGATAAATTATTCTGTGTTATGTACCATGTGGATTTGAATATTTTGCATCCTTTTCTGCCTTCCTCTTCCCACCCACCTGGCACCCCCAAGTTGCTACTTCTTAAAAAGATAGGAAAAAAGTGGCTTGTACTTTCCTACATTTATGTTTTGATACAAATAACTGTTACTGGTAAATTTAGTCACAATTAGACTAAACATGTTATTTGAAAGAGGGAGTCTCATCTAATGAATAGAAATGAAATAGATCAGAAATTGTTACATAACTGAGAACGTGTCATCTTTTGTGAATAGAAAATTGAGATAATTTTAGTACTAGGTTAGTTTTGTAAGAGACATTTTGAGCCTACATTGAAGCAACTTATGTGGTTCTCAACCTAGTCTCTGTTCAAAAGACCAATTTCCTTGTTTCACCTGTTTGAAACAGTCCTTCTTTGTGTTAACCTATTCTTGCTTATGCATGCTAGTGTGGATAGCTAAGACTTAACATTAAATCTGCTTCCCATATGAAGGAGTTTTCTAGTGCTGTTAATAAATATCATAGTTTTCTGGGTATTATGTGTAAGGATAGAGGAAGAGTTTCATGTATATTAGATATTCCACGGTTTGGGCTACTTCACTACATGTGGGTAAAAGTCATACACAAGGGATGCATGGGGTTAGGGGATAGGGTGCAGCCTTTAAATCGGTCCTCCTAGCTCCATTAGCCACATGTCTTGTCTGGGGCAAGTTATTTAAACTTACTAAACTCTACTGTCTTCCCTACCTATGAAATAGTATTAATATTAACACCTTCTTCATAGGATTTTGCAAGAATTAAATAATTTTATATATGTAGCACATTTAGAAGAGTCTGGTCATGGAATGTGCTCAAAAATATTGGCTATGATTATTATAAAACTGAAAGGTTAGTCAAGCTATAACTCACCTTTAACTTTTTGGTGGTCAAGAGTGAGTAGTATCTTCAAATAGGTAAAATCTGTGGGCCAAGTATTCTTAGTGAAACATTTCATTTTGGTGTAGCTTATAAATTTGGTAATATTAATTTGTCTCTGTAATTTCCTACTGAGGTAGGTATTCTTTCTCTCTCCCTCTCTATTTTATAAAAAAAAAAAAATTCCAAAGCCTAATTTTATGTCAAAAGAAAATAACATATAAACTTAATAAAATGTTATGTGGTCTTTCTAGTCTACAGAGTAAGAGAAAGAAAATAATCTTTTTAGAGCTACAGAGTAGTTCATGGTGGCCAGGGTTAGGCCCTCTGCCCCCTGGACATAATGTGTCTTGTTTTACAAAACAATGCCAGGTTTAACACAGTACAGAATTTCCCTTGATTTGAAATGTTAGCAGCATTTATTGAATTATTTTTGTAGATGTTCAGTACCCTCTATAAAATACAGCTTTCCTCTTAAAAGAATGATAGATGTGGAGGACACATAATCAGGTCCCACTCATTAGACACTGGTAACATGATGGGGTTTAAAGTCCTTCTTGAAATAACCAGGTTGGCGTGGTGAAAGCTACGAGACTTCAGTAGGCTCTTTGATGACTTTATGGGATATACCCCAGGGGCTATTTGTATCCGTTAAATGTAAGCATAATTATTTGAAATATCACTTGTTCCCACTTACGCTTGACTCTGATTCCTATTTTTCCTGAAAATAATAAGATAAAGTGAATCATTTCATACTATATTCCAAGAGAAAGATGCCCATCGGGTAGAGGGAAAGTTTAGGGATTACCCTCAAGAGTGGCTTGTTTTATAGTTATCATATTTAGGGTTAAGTAAGACTAGGAGGAATCTGATAGTGATGTGTTCTTGTTCATTGAAACAAGAGTTGCCCACTCTCCAGTATTTTGCCTTCTATCCTCAAACAGAGAAGGCATTTTATCCCTTAGCTCTCATTGGGCACCTCTTTCTACATTTTAGTAATATTAAGCTCACCAAGTGAATCAGAGGCTCTGGATCAGTCAGACCGTGTTGGTGGACAGTCGCTTAATTGAAAAATATGGATGAGACCTAAGGACTGGTGGGCAGGCAGTCGCTGTCAAAGTGTGAGGCTTTCGGTTTTACAGTTTACTGACGCTTGGAGTTTAGTGTTTCCCAAGCTTGTTGTACCTTTCTTCCTGAACGACATTGATGAAAGGGTGGAGGTAGCCAAGTCCTTGCTAAAATTCTCGCAGGAAAGCTGAAGTCTTAAATGACTATGTGAAACAATGGTTTCCATAGCATCTATTAAAAAAAGACTTGATGAACTCTTTGGTGGTGAAACCTCCATGCTGTGATTCGGGTTAAATGTCAGGGGCATACTGAGGTTCCCCAGGGTCGTTTCCCCATTGGCATCTAAGATGTGCCCACACAGGTTAACTAGCCTGGCTGTGGAATAAGAATGGGTGGCACTGGCCTGCCAAAGTAAAGTCTAGGAAAGTGGGATGGGATTAAGCGCGGGCAAGTGGACAAGAAGGCCCTTCAACTCTGAAGAGCCATTAGGAAAGCCACGGTTTTGAGTGGAAATGGAGAAATGGCACCTCTCCTTCAGATACTTAAGTTTGAGCAGGAGACAAAGAAAAGTGACGGGCTTCGTGTTGTGAAAAGAAGAGTTTTGTGAATAGAAGTCAGAGTCCAGATTCTAGGCCTGTTTCTGACTTAGCGTGTTAGTGTGGTTGCAGGCATCCCGACAGCCTCACCTTCTTCCGAGCCTCAAAATACACTCCGCTACACTTGCATAGCATTTTCTTCCCTTACGCTCATGTCTGCAAAAAATAGTGTGAATTAATACATGAATACATTCTTAAGAATTCACACACTTAAGTACACTAAGGAACATATAAAAGAGATAATGGTATTGCATCGATAGATTAATATGGAGAGAATTGCTTTAGTGTATAATACAAAAACGTGCTATATAAGAAATTTCTCTCTTCCCACCCCATGTTTACAAGGATTTACTGTGGCTTCAGTAAAATCTATACTTTCTAAAAATGTTACTATTAATTTTATTCTTAGGTATGTTTAAAGTTTATTTATTTTGCGAGAGAGTGTGAGAGCAAGAGTGAGAGAATGAGCACATGAGAAAGTAGGGGGAGGGCAGAGAGACCCAGACAGAGAGAATCCCAAGCAAGGTGCAGAGCCCGAGCCTGACACAGGACTCGATCCCATGAACTGTGAGATCACGACCGGAGCCAAAATCAACAGTCTAAAGCTCAACTGACTGAGCCACCTTAGGTATTTTTTTAAAATACCTAAATACGCCCCTTAGGTATTTTTTTAAAAAAGGATTTTTTTTTCCATTGCAATTTAATTGGTTACCTGATACATAAAAAAGTGTTTTTTTTTTAATTTTTTTTTTAATGTTGATCTATAACCCATGACATTATAGAACTTTCTTACTAGCTTTTGATAGTTTTTGTTGTTAAGATTCTCTAGGAAGAAAATCATTGGCAAATATTGACAACGTTGTCTAGTAGATTCTCTTTCCAGTTTATTTCCCTCGTCCTAATGTACTAGCAAAGACTTCCAGTGATTATTAAAAGAATAGTGGGAATACAGATCAGCGTTCCCTTTTCTGACTTGGGTCCCAAATATTCTAGTGCTTCATCTTTAAATAAACAGGCTTCTAGTAGATTAGAAAAACTTTCTTATGATCTGTGACTTCTTAAGATGAATGTGTTGCATGTGTGTGTGTGTGTGTGTGTGGACAGACTAAAGCCGTATATGTGTGTGTGTGTGTGTGTGTATATAGGTATGTATTTGAGGTATACTTAGCCATATATATATAGGTATATATAGCCATGTATATATAGACTATATATATAGTATATATGTGTGTGTGTATATATGTATATATATATATATATATATATAGGTATGTATTTAAAACTTGGAAGTTATACTAAGAAATTCTTGATGAACCCTGCTTTGCCATCTTGTATAAAATTTTGTATTTTATATATTTTTGTAAGTTATATACATTTATATTATATTTAAAATTTTATATAAACTGCGCAAAACAGGGCTTAATATAAAATGGAAAACGGTTTATCCCAGAAATTTTGTGGCCAAATTCAGCGTGCCCCATGTTATCTTGGGATTTTGTTTCCTTGTTCTGTCTGGAGACAAAGTAGCCTGTCATTTTCTTTTTTGTGTTACTTTGCCTAGTTGACATCTCGCCTTTATGCTGCTTACGTCGAATGCATCAGAAAATTTACCTACTTTTTTCCGCACCATAAAATAGCTTATGTAAAACAAATTTTTGACATTTGGGAAAAAGTGCCCGGGGCTGTTTTCTTTAGAGCTGGATTTGTTACTAACTTTTGAATTCCAAATTCTGTGTGTCAGTTGTGACAGTATATATTGTCCTAGGAAACATCCATTTTTCCAGACTTTATAATTTATTGCACAAAATTATACATATTGTTCTCTTGCAGTAAAAAAAATTCTTTATCTTTAAGAGTTTTATTCAGATACAGTTTGTAATGTTGTTGACTTGTGTTTTCTCTTTTTCTTTCTCTCTGTTTTTCCTTCTCTTAGACTTGCCAGAGGTTTGTCTTTTCTTTGGTATTTTCAATGAACTTTCTTTTGTTTTTATTGATAATCTACATTTTATTTTTACTTCATAATTTTTTTAAATGTTAATTATTGACTTTTTTGTAGCATTTGAACTTTTTCTAATTTTTTACATTGTATGTCTAGTTCATTTAATTTTTATTTGTTACGTTTTCTAATATGCAAGTTCAGGCTGTAATTTTTCATTTGATTACTACTTCGGTTGCATCTCGTAGATGTTTGTATACCCCGCTGCCAATCAGTTTTTTGTGTTGTTTAAATGTCATTTTTAAATTCCTCATTAGCCCAAGAGTTATTTAAAATCCAGTTTTAAAATTTCTACTTCAATAAAGTGTTTTTCATTGTGTTGGTGTAAGTATGATTTATTTTTAATTTTTTGTTTTACTGCATTTTGGGTGGGGAAGTGGCATGGGTGTTTCCTACTCTGGGGTGATTCGGCGAGATTTTTGTCTGTGACTTTATCCGCTATCGGTTTTTGAACATTCCATATGCATTGGGAAAAGAATGAATATTCTGTCTTCTCTATTTTAATAGATTAATAGTGTCTTACTTATTTCCAGTCTACTTGCTTTAAATTTCTGAGATTTGTTCCAGTCTTCCACTTTGATTACGGATCTATCAATTTCTCATGTATTCATTTTTAAAAATATACCTCCAGGCTATGTCATAGACATTAGAGGTTCATGAATGTTTTATACTTTTGGTGGGCTAGAAGTTTCATCAATATGAAGTACCTTTCTATTTTCTTTTTATTAATTTTGGGTTGACTTTCAACAGTTAGTTGCCATACATGCTTTTTTGTAAATTTTATCTTACATATATTTTGTATCTTTTTATTTTTCATATTCTATGTCTGATTTACTCTTGGTGATTTCTTATACACAATGTGAGAGCCTGTAACTGTAATTTAATTAAGAAATAGAATATCAATGGGGCGCCTGGGTGGCGTAGTCGGTTAAGTGTCCGACTTCAGCCAGGTCACGATCTCGCGGTCCGTGAGTTCAAGCCCCGCGTCGGGCTCTGGGCTGATGGCTCAGAGCCTGGAGCCTGTTTCCGATTCTGTGTCTCCCTCTCTCTCTGCCCCTCCCCCGTTCATGCTCTGTCTCTCTCTGTCCCAAAAATAAAAAATAAATAAACATTGAAAAAAAAAAAGAAATAGAATATCAAAATAAACACCACAGTATAAGGTTACATATATAGTCATTAAAATACCTTGCCATGTTCTTTTTCTTGCCATGTTCATTTTTATATTTTCCAAGTTTTCTTGCTTAATCCCTTTCTTTTCTTGGCTTCATCACATTGCTTTTGTTTTATTCCTTTGCTCCTTTTTCCTTCTAATGTTATGAGAATTATACATTATATTTTTCCTTCTAAAAGTTACTCTTTTTTGAAATTACTCTTTCATTTAAAAATTTTTTTTAATGTTTACTTATTTTTGAGAGAGAGCGAGAGACAGAGTGTGAGTGGGAGAGGGACAGAGAGAGATGGAGACACAGAATCTGAAACATGCTCCAGGCTCTGAGCCTGATGCGGGGCTCGAACTCACAAACCGGGAGATTATGGCCTGAGCTGAAATCGGACACTTAAAACGACTGAGCCACCCAGGTGCCCCACCCCTACTCTTTCATTTTTAATGCACATATTTAAAATTATGTTTTTCTAATAAAGTCTAGAATTGGTTAGTATGTATATATTTCCTGAACAAGAATCAATCTTTTTTAAAATTTCTATTTATTTTTTTATTTTTGAGAGAGTGAGTGGGGGAAGGGGGATGAGGGAGGGAGGGGGAGGGAGAGAGAGAGAGAGAGAGGAGAGAGAGAGAGAGAGAGAGAGAGAGAGAGAGAGAATATCAAACAAGCTCCACACTCACCTTGGAGACTGACACAGGGCTCAGTCCCCCCAACCCTGAGATCATGACCTGAGCTAAAATCAAGAGTCAGACACTCAACCAACTGAGCTGTCCAGGTGCCCCCCTTTTTTTTTTTTTTTTTTTTTTTAATCTTAGCACTTTCTTAATTCCCCCATTTCTCCTTTTACTCATCTCCTTTACCCCCCAACATGTTGAGATCAATAGACTTCCTACTAGATTTTTCTTTTTTTATTGTATCAATAATCACAAAGACTCTACTCTAGGGTTTCTTTGCCACAACTTACTTTTTCTTGTGGACCATTACATTTCTCTTTTGCTTTTTTTGTCATTGTGTGGTTACACATCTTATATGCAATTCTTTGAGAAGTTGGAGGGTATAAATTTTTCAGAATTGTTACATTTTCTATATTGTCTTTACTTTGACCAGCTTTTTTAATGCAACTTGGCTAGATATGAAATTTAGATATGTGTTCTAAACTCACATGTTCCTTTTTTCCATCTCATTTTTGCCCTGACATGTGTAGCCACACTAAGTACAGCACTTCACTCACTCACTGATTATTGTATCAGAACCCTTCTAGCTCCATTTATGTACTGACCCCAGGTTCGGAGCACCCTGGACTTAGCTCTTTTTCCTTGCAGTCTTCTAGCTTTGCTTATGATTCATTCTTTTTTTCCCATTACATAACCAATCCATCTACTTTTATCTTTCAAGAACAATTCAAACACTATAGTCCATTGAAGGCACACTTTCTTATTTTTCAGCACTTACTGATAGACACACACACACACACACACACACACACACACACGTACAAACACACGATGATTTATGAGGTGTGGGGCTGGAGAGAGTAGAAGCGTGTGTTCATCATCACAAGCCAGTCCCTACATAGAACTTAAAAAAATTATTGTGATAAAAAACACTTAAGGTAAAATTTACCATCTTAGCCATTTCTAATTGTACATAGTTACATAGTACTGTTACGTATACTTACCTTGTTGGTCAACCAGTCCCTGTAACTTTTTCATCTTGCAAAATTGAAACTCTGCACCCATTGGACAACAGATCTTCATTCTCCCCCATTCTCCAGGCCCTGGCAACCACCATACAATTTGTATGAATTTGAGTAACATAGGTACCTCACATAAGTAGACCTATACCATATTTGTCTTCTCTCACTTAGTGTAATGTCCTCAGGGTTCATCCATGTAGTAGCATGTGTCAGAATTTTGCTCATTTTTAAAGCTGAAAAATATTCCATTGTATGTACATGTCACATTTCATTTATCTGTTCAGCCATCGAGGGGCACTCCAGCTGCTTCCACCTCTTGGATATTGTGCTGCTCTGAACAAAAATATGCCTGCATAGAATTGTATGCATTCTAAATGCCTTTAGATACAGTAAAAAAGGGGATACTGATATTATCATCATTTTATGAATCAGAAAACTGAGAAGTTACTCATTTATTTTTTATTCATTTATTCTTTCATTCATGTGTCCATTGTTAAACCCAGTTATTAAACATATATTGACTATCTGCTATATATAAGTAGTGCTATGTGCCAACAGCGCAAAGACCTCAACTTCTAGGACCTTCCAGTTGAAGGTGGAGGCACGTGGGTCACAACATAGACTTGAAGCCATAATTTCAGCCTCAGGTGATTTTCTGCATCATGCATACTTGAGACACACGCTAGGTACAGGGGAACTTGAGGAAAGGCATCTCTGTATCAGACTGATAATTGTAGAGAGACTTCCCAACTAAAGTATTGCCATTCATTAAAATTCATATTGTAAATGTAGGCGTAGATTGACTGCTCTGTTCCCACCATCTGGTATGGTTCCTGGCCTCTGGTCAGCATTTAACCAGAATGAGTGAAAAAAGAGTTTTCTTCTTGACTGTCACCGTGGCACTCCTTTTACACTAATGTATGGTCTTGGGGACTAGGTATGACAGATGCTCCATGGGTATCATTTCTTTACTCCTCCAAGCAACTCCATGAACTGGGCCAGTTTTCTCCATTCCACAGATGAAGAGGCTGCAGTTAGGGCATGTGCTGTAGCTTATCTAAGAAGCCTGGATCCTGGTCCCTCTTCCTCACCTTGAAGGCAAGACCCTTCATGGTTCGTTGGCTGCTCTATCCAGATTATTTTGACCTTTGTTTTCAAACTCTTTCTTGCCCTCTGAACATCTTATTCCTACCAACACAGAGTATCCAAAACTCATGAAGGAAACATAACTTTCTGCCTCTTGCAAGAGGTATCAAGAAGCATGAAGCAGTCAAAATGGAGGGTAAAGACGAAACCTCAGAAGTAATACCAAAATGGCTGGTTACACCATACATGAGTAAGACTGGACACAGCCTTTCTATGCGGCTCATTCAGTTGGACCCTCATTACCCATTCAGGTTTGAATCAGGACAGGTTAATGTCACTTAAAATATTTCAATTCAGTGCAAAGATTATAAGAAGAAAGGAAACATTCCCAAACAAGCATGGAGCATATTACAAAACATTCTCAAGTTATTTGTAAAAGAAAACACATTTTGCAATGTAGCCCTTACATAACTTCCATTCCTTCTCTTCCCTCTCTGTTCTGTGTTCATTATTTCCCTACCTAGTAACTGGCCCTTAATTAATACTCCCTTTGCTTGATTCACAGCTCTCTAGTTGATCTTCTTGCCCGGCAAATTGTTATATTTTATTCTTATCTAGCAACACTATTTTATCCCTTTCTTCACACACTGTACATGTAATTAGATCTCTGAGCTCTGAGGTTTGCTGGACAGTTGTCATTTGCACTGCTTGCACATTCAGAGTGTACTAAAACCTGTGGGGAAAAGATCTGCATGGTGAGTGGCCTACTCTGAATTAGAACCTTCCTAAGGTGTCAACTGAGACTCTTTGCATTTCTGCTCAGTTGATTAAATTCTCCTCTTACAACTTGAAGTTGGGATTGGGGGTGACGATGTGCTCAATCTGGGTGAGCTGCTCCTTGAGTGATGGAGCACCCCACCCCTGAAGCCCCGTTCTCAGGTCACAGGATGACCAGGATGGGACCTGAGCTCAATGTGGGAAGCAATAGCTTACCTTTGATCCGTTGCAGGATGCGTTTTAAAAAAAAAAAGAAACACTCTGATGTTCTGAAAGCTACAAATGCATAGCTCTTTTCACTTGGAGAACGACAGGTTGGTGTTTGAGCTGTAGCCAAGTAACCCTGTTTAGTGAATGTCTGAATTTTGACTTTTATGAACACTTAATAAATACATTTTTATTTATGTTGGCTAAAAATATCCAGCTGCTGGTATTGCCTCCCCCGTACTTTTCTTTTTACCTTAATGCCAAAATTCGAGTATTTAAATTTTTTAAATTTCATGTTGAGCAGGTGTGAGGGCAATATGGATTCATAGGGAGAGTTTATGAAGTTGGTTGTCTGGTGTGTTTGCTGGGAATGTGTATTTCTTTGTGAAGGCTGTGGCATGCTGCCTGAATGTTCATGGAGCTCCATCACCCGCCTCCGACTTGCATAAGGAACGGAGCATCGTGACACTGGGGCAGAGGGACAAATTTATGAACAGGTCCTCAGATCAGGTGGGACTTCTAGCTCTTTCTCTGACCATCTGCTTAACCTTTACTCTAGTGTCTCCAAAGACTTTGACTCTGTGCCAGTTTTAAAAATTCCGTGACTCTGAGTCAGGGATTGAGTATAAATCTTAGAGGATTTTTTACCCCACTTTTTTACCCCACTGCTGGTGTTCAGAAGGTGCTCTGAGTCTGTTCCCTTCCTTAAGTTTAAAAATATGTAGAATTTGTTTTATTGACATGTTAAACTTTTGGAACTGTTTTATTATGGAAATTTTCAAATACACACAAAAAATAGAGGAAATTTCAAAATGCTCTGCCATGTATCCATCATCCAGTTTCAACAGATGTCATCATTGTCCTATTTTTTTAATATAGCATCCCTTTTACTTTATGTTTCTGAAATATTTTAAAGCAGATCCCAGATAGCATATTACTTCACCTATAAATATTTCAGGAGAATCTCTCACATATAGGCCCCCTCCTTTGCTTTCATAGCCACAAGGCCAGTATTACAGCTAGCAAAACTATCCATAATACTTTACTAGCATACTGAGATTTTCCCCAGTTGCCTTGCAAATGTCTTTTTACAGTTGGCACGTTTGAATCAGAATCCAAACAAACCAAACATGTTGTATTTGATTATCATGTCTCTTAAGTCTTTTAAAAATCTATAACTTTCTCCATACCTCCCCTTTTTAATATTGTGCCTGGATCATTTTTCCTGTATAATATCCTAAAATCTGGATTTGGCTAATTGCTTCCTTGTGGTGTCATTCAACATGTTATTCTATTCTCTGTATTTCCTGTAAACTGATAGTTGGATTGAAAGGTTTTTTAAGATGTGGGTTCCATTTTTTTTTCATGGATTATCTTGTATACATCATTTTGCTTCATATCAAGAGACAGATAATATCTGATCATTCTCTTTTCATGATACTTAGATTGATGAGTGAGTTCATGCTCCATCAGCCTGCTCCTCCTATCATGAATTTCCCCATCATCTGTCACTTATTGGTTTAAGTACTATTGATGATTATTTCATTGGATGTTACAAATACTCAAGAAAAATTAATTTAATGAAGTTTCTTCTCCTTATTAAATCTCATTTGGACTGTAATAATCTGTAATTCATTCATTTGGCATATTTTTACAGCTTCTCATTGTATTTTATATTCTTTCTTCTGGCTGAACATACAGGTTGCCTTGCAAATATCAGTTCACTAGATGAACTGAGTGTTTCTAGCCTACCCTACTAATTTGTTTATTTGTTTATGTTTTCTTACACATACATAGATGAAGCTTTCTATGTTGTTTTGCAGTGGCTTATCCCCAGTGCTTAGAACAATTCCTGGAACATGATCATGATTATTTATCAAAGGAATAACTTTGTGAGTTGTACATGTTCTCCAAAGACATACTTTGTACTCCTAGGTGCATTGGTGAAGGTGCCACAAAACAATGGGAACCTGAAATTTAACTGAACTATGAAAAGTTCTTGATATGTCATAATTTTCTGAAAACTCCTTTAGCCACTGTTAGCATTTCGGGCAAAGGAATAGAAGTTGCAAGAGCTGTTGTCTATGTTGGCAAAAGGATGGAGGATGGCAGATGGGTTTGTAGGTGTTTGAATGGGAACACTATACAAATAAGTAAATAAACATAAATGTGTACATACGTAAATGTACACGATTCTACACACACACACACACACACACACACACACACTGCTGTTCCGTCCCAGGTTGCCCTGACAGTTTTAGAGCTGTGTGCTGAAAAGCTTTAGAGAAACTTGGCTTTGAGTGTGGAGCAACTACTTCAGAGCAAAGGTCACAGTATCTCCTGCAGGAAGTGGATCTTCGTCTCTACTCCATGAGTGAAACCTGAAGAGTTGAACTATTATTTTGGGTACATAAAACTTCCTTCAAATAGCAGTGAAAATTAAGCAGCCAGTTATATAGTGTGCAAATGAAAACAACCAAAAATGTGCATAGAAAGGATTAGTAGTTCAGAATATGAGAATGTTCTCCAGGAGCAAAAAACTACCCAATGGCAAACAACAAGTAAAAGGACTCCACTGTCTCTCTGTGATCTACTAGGAGACCTACTAGGTACGAATAAACCAGGCATATTCAAGATATGTGCTGAACTTGAGCAGCCTAAGTGTGAGTATTCTAAGGGAATTGAAAGCCAATTTGACTTTAAATGGGTTAGGTGTTGACTGACAGTGTCCCCAGAAGTAATTAAAAGATGACTACTCTAGGAGATTTTCTTTCAAACCATGCCTTAGGCATTTACAGGTCATAATTCCTTAATCAGAACCCTCAGAGCCATACATGTTCCAGAATTCAGAAATCCTTTGCATTTTAGGAAGTTACTGTGGTGCATGCAACGTGTACTGTGTAGCCCCCATCACGTACTGTATAACATGTACTTTGTGCTGGATGCAGTATTTGGTAAGGAGGCAGGTGACCATTCTGTAGCAAGCTCATGAGTAGTCACACCCAGTAGGATAAAAACAAGATTATAGCTGTCCTCATATCAGTTCAGGTTAAGTTTGTCACAAAACTGTAGAAAGTGGGCAGAGCTTTTGGGAAATCAGAATTGAGGGCAGGGGGCTGTAGACCTGTCCACGGACAGAAAATAAATAAATAAATGTCCATACTTGCCGGAGGAACAAAAGCCAGATAACAAATAAAGCAAGTATCATTGTTAAAGGATTTTAAACCCATCATATATGATTTGCTTCTTTCAGTTTACATAAGATTTGGCAATCTAAAACAAGGCTTGTGTACCCAGCTAAAACATTTTTTTTTCATAATTTTGGAAAATAATACCTCACATCTAAAAACGCTTAGACCTTTCACCTGTCTGTGTCTCAAAGCCGGTGTAGTTGAAAGACTGATGGGCTCTTGGTGAAAGGTCTGCTGTGGTATGGAGGGCAGTCGCTGGTGTTTGGTGCATGAGAAAAGCAGCAGTATCACTGTGCTCGGCCGGGTGCTGTGCTTTGCGGAATGGATCATTACAGTGCTGAGTTGTTCTGACTCCACAGCAGTGCACTTCATACAGCACTTGGGTAGGAAATTATTTAGGTAAATGCAGTAAGGAGCCTACAACAGTGGGAGAGTCTACATATTTGCTAAGTGCAGCTCTCTTCTATATATTTTCGCAATGAGAATTAGTAAGCTATACATAATGACACAATTGACATGTGGAAACTAAAAAAGAAAAATCCGATTACCTTTCATATTTAAAAAAATTGGCCGAGCAGTCTTGTCCTTTTTACTTTGCCATCGGAAGGTTTCTTTTTAGTATTTTTCTATAGAAAGCTCTCAAATATCTGATAAATCCCTGTGGCAGCTTTCACCTGGGCTGTGCATGCACAAATAGAATCAGATTATTCTTTATCTTGTTATGAACAAAGTTCAGGAAATATTTCTGAAATGAAGATAATCTCCATTCTTCATTTCCTGCTATGTAAAATTATCTTGCAGAACTCTACTCCATGAAGCTATTCAAGATTGTTACTTATTTAAAAAAAAAAAGAGTATTACTTATTAAAAATGTAAGCAATGGAATTTGCCAAAATAAGAGATATTCTCATAAAACATCATGATTTGACTAAGCAGTTGTGGAGGAATTGTTAGAAAATTGTTAAATCTTTGGGTACTTTTTGGAATAATTGATCATACACTATAGGTGCTACATTTTTAAAACATGTTTTTTCTTTAAATGTGAATTTATCACATCATTTCATACTTATTCATTTATTTAACAAAAATTCTGCTAGGATATTGCAAATTTTCATAAACACAAAGTTGCCATGTACATCTTTGCACATAGATTTTTATATACTTGTCCAAGCTTATTCTTCGGTTAAAATTCTAGAATGGAAAATTCAAAGTCATGTGCTTTTACAATTTTGCTGTACATTTTTTTTAAGTTTATTTATTCATTTTGAGAGAGAGAGAGAGGTTGTGCGTGAGTGGGGGAAGAACAGAGACAGAAAGAATTCCAAATAGGCTCCACGCACTGTCAGCACAGAGCCCCACATGGGGCTTGATCTCACAAACTGTGAGTTCATGATCTGAGCCAAAATCAAGAATTGGACACTTCACTGACTGAGCCACCCATTTTAAATTTCCTTCCAGAGAGTTTTTACCAGTTTACATTCTTATTAGCTATATATGAAAGTGAACTTCCTCTCTGACAGCTGAAAATTTGTCTTATTGTCACTTGCCAAATGTCTTTTCATATATTTATTGCCAAATTTCAAATTTATTCTTTCTATAAAAGAATAGTTCATGATTTTTTTATTGCAACTGAAGGAGCTTTTTATTTATTGAGGGTATTTATCTTTCCTTTGAATTATTTATTGCAAGGATTTTCTAAACTTTTTTTCTGCATGCATAATGTTTTAAAAAATAATTATGTAGTCATAGGTTTTAATGTTTCTTTAATTTTTCTACATCTAATGTCATAGACAAAGCCCTCCTCTATTTTAAAATTTAAAAAAATCTGCTTATATGTATTTTCTTGCCTTTATGTTTTAACCATTTAATTACATTTTGATATAAAATGGGAAGCAAAGGGGCGCCTGGGTGGCGCAGTCGGTTAGGCGTCCGACTTCAGCCAGGTCACGATCTCGCAGTCCGTGAGTTCGAGCCCCGTGTCGGGCTCTGGGCTGATGGCTCTGAGCCTGGAGCCTGTTTCCGATTCTGTGTCTCCCTCTCTCTCTGCCCCTCCCCCGTTCATGCTCTGTCTCTCTCTGTCCCCAAAAAATAAATAAACGTTAAAAAAAATTTTTTTTTTAAATGGGAAGCAAAGACTTGCTTACATTTTTTTTTTTTCAAATGCTGAACAAACTTCTGGTACTATTTATTGAACAATTTCTTGTTTCCTCATTGATTTTTAAATGACAGCTTAATCATAAATCTGTCTATACGTACTTCCATTGCTGTGTCTGTCCCTTCTGGCAACAGTACTAAATTGTCTTAATTTACTTTGCTTAAAATTTGTATACGTATATGTATATGTATATGTATATGTATATGTATATGTATGTGTATGTGTATGTGTATATGTATGTGTATGTGTATGTATGTGTATGTGTGTATGTATGTGTGTATGTATATGTAGTAGGTTTTCTCAATTCATTTCTTTGTAAAAATTTTCTTAGCTATAATTATCATGCATTTAGTTTTCCAGATAAAATTTAGAATCATTTCAAGATTCCATGTTCTCCCTGTCCCCACCCATTTTTTTTCTATTTGGCATTTTGTTTGGATTTGCATTCGAAGTCTAATTTAATTTTGAATCGCCAGATTAATTTTATGCAAGTACTTTTCTGCAAAATATTTGTGTGAAAAGATTAAAGTAACCAATTCCTTTTAAAATTGATGTATGAGAGTATTTTGGTGTTTTGGAAGTGTTTGTGCTGCTGAATCTGAATCCTTTCATGATTTTTGTTAAACTGCCTTGTGAACTAGTTCAGAGAGTCAGTGTCATATGCTGAATATCTAAATATATTTATAATGAAGAATTTGAGAAAACATAACAAAATATATGCCTGTCCTACATCCTCAGAGAGAAAATAGAGTACAGATGGATATAAATGCTCTACAGTTACTATTAGGAAAGTTAAAAATCATAATCCTTTCCTAGCTCTGTAAAGCCAATTGATTGCTTACTGTTAGAATATCGTCTTGCCCGTAAAGATTGAAGGCTCCTTATAAAACATGCGTGTGAGTATTGAGTAAACTGAAAGGTTGAGGACTGGTTAGTTTGCCTGCAGTAGATTCTATAGAGTAAGTGAGTTCTGAATGGAGTTTCAAAAGAGGGGGCAGGTCACTGTGCAGGTCAAGGCTGGAGCTCTGAAGTTGACAGTGGCTGGAGATGATGGGAGAGAAGGCAGTGGGAGGAGGCTCCACACCATGTGACTCGCATTGTACTTAAGCCAAGCTGAGGGGAGGATATGGATGAAGAGGTTCTGTGTCCCCAGTGCCTAGAACAGTGACTGGTTCACAGTTAAGTGCTCAGTGCACAGTAAGTGCCAAACGTGTGCAAGAGGAAAGAGAAGCCTGATTAGTAGACTGGAGCTAAGTTGGCTGTGAGGTGGGTATTGGGAGGGGAGGGGAGTGTTTGTAAGCTCTGACAGGTTTTCTGCTGAGAGAACAGGGGCAGGTCAGGGCTTAAAAAGTCTAAATTCTGATAGCAGTATATAAACATTCTTGGTGGGCATGGGGTGATGGGGAGAGTAAAGGGTGAAGAGAGCATCTATAAAACTTCATGGCATTTTCACCGTGGCAAAATAATTGAACTTTGGAGATACGTCCTAAAAAACACTGTACTTTCATCTTAGAAAATGGGTCAGCAAACTGTTGCCTGGAGCCAAATCTTATAAATACACACAGCCATCCTTATAAATAAAGTTTTATTGGAACACAGCCTCACCTGTTCATTTACATATTATGCATGGCTGATTTAGTGCTACAACAGCAGAGTTGAGTAGTTGAAACAGAGACCATATGGCTAGCAAAGACTAAAATGTTTTCTGTCTGGCTCTTTAAGAAAATACTTAATGACCTTTATCTTAGAACAGTGTTCTTGGTATTTAGTGGTGGCATTCTGGAAGAGTTCACTGAATTAGAAGAGTTGAGACAAATTGGTGCATGAATAGTCTAAGAAAGTTTAGGTCATATCACTCCTGTGAAGATAAGTGCCCCCAATTTTTATCCTGTGGAAGCTCAGTGTTGAAGTTGTTGCCTTGATTATGTTATTTCTAGCTCCAGTCTACTATGGCCATTTCCACTCAACTGCATTGAGCACCTACTATCTCTTGACGCTGTCTGACCCAACCTATTATCCACAGTTAAGAAATCAGAATCCCAGGGCTAAATATCATGTCAAGACTTGCCCACTATCTGCTAAGGAGAGTAATTTCAAGTTCTGCCAGCCTGTTTTATATGCCATGCTCCCCAGGATAACTGTCTTCTTCAGAACTCTCCACAAGCCATCCCTCTTTTCCTCGCTGTGTCTTCGATCCCCTCTCTCCTGCACTGTCTTTTCTACTAGAGGTGTGTGATACCACTGAATCTGTGCCCCCCCCCCCCCCCAGGTAGTGTCTGCAGTACCCAAGCTGGATGAGCAGTAAAACATTTGAAAACATATCCGGAGCAGTCCCACCAGTTTTCAACCAAATGTCAACCATTATGTGTGCATTTAGATGAACGTACAACTAATTTCTTCACAGACTGTACAAATTCTGACTCTTCTAATCTATTTTAAAGGGGCACGAGAATAATTAGGAAGCAGCAGAAGTTTTGTGGAAAAGATGTGTTTAGTCTTTCACATATTACGAATTAAATTTTAGGTTTTGTTTTTTTATGAAGCATTCAAGAGGTGGCGTTTTTCAAAACCACTTCAGAGGCACAGGAGGAGAGCTAAGGGCAAGACCGAATATAGAGGTGTAGGAGTTTTATGTCTGCTGGGATAGAGATGGGGACCTTATCTTCATGATAGTAACCACTATAATCATGCAGATATCGTTAGCAATCAATTTATGAATTAATTAATCCAGTTGGCATTTATTGAAAATATACTATGTACCCGGCCTACTGTGCTAGATGCCAGGAATACAGAGATGATTGAGGCTCACTTTCTGCCCTTGAGGAACGCCCAGACTAGCAAGGAGAAATCGGATGCATGAACACTTGCCATACAAGATGAGAAATGTTACAGCAGATGAATGTTTTCAGATGAAGTAGAAGGAAAAGTCTAGAAGGAAGTGGGTTGAAATGCAAGAAGACTGAGTGGAAAAAGAAATAGCAATGAAATAGAAAAAAAAAGGAATTTGAACTTCACTGGAAGAGACAATTGACTGCATTGTGGAAATCGAGGTCTGAAATGAATGGCAAGATTAAATAGGTGATGGGGATTAAGGAGTGCATTTGTGATGAGCACAGGGTGATGTATGGGCAGATCGAATTACTCTGTTGTACACTTCAGACTAGTATTACACTACATGTTAACTAACTGGAATGAAAATAAAAACTTAACAAAATAAAGACTAATATAATTTTTTTTTAAAGAAATGAATGCCAAGGGGCTGGGTAGAGCAGAAGCAAGGGCAGTGGAAATTTCAGACTCGAGAAGTGACATTTCCATTGTTCAAGAGGACTTGTTTATAGCCTGACAGGTCCTCGTTCTTGGCCTGTTAAAAATAGGTAATACACATGTGTATTACTTACAGCCAATAATCTATCATGTTACATTCTGACTTATATAATGATGTTACATAATATATATTGTATTAATTTATAGTACGGTATTTTAGATATACAACGTATATGACAATGCTCCTTCTCAACTAACAAAGGCTGAGCAAGTGATAGAAACTTTGCTGAGCACTTTATATTATCTAGGTTAATTCTTGCAATGGGTAGGTATAATAATACTATTCCTCCCAGACAAAGAACCTCAAGGCTATAGAGGTTAGGCAGATTGTCCAGGGTTATCCAGGGGAAAGTGGTACTCACACCCAAGTCTGTCCTCCCCTACTGAGTTAGAGGCTCCTCTGGAGGAAATTTGACAGATGAACTTTTGGTGTTCAAAATGAACTGAAGAGAAACAGGTTGACTCCTCCTAACGGTCGGAGTGAGGGCAAGAAAAACCAAGTGCACACAACGGAGGGAGGAAGTGTGTGGAGTTGAGGACAAGCACAGGCTTTGAAGGTAAACATGACCGAATTCTCATCCTGCTTGTATTGCTTGCCAGACACATGTCTATCCTTGGTCAGGCCATGTTCCCACTCTGAATGTCCCCGTGTGCACAATGGGGGTCGTATCTTCTGCCTTATTAGCATGGAAAGGATCTGCATCCATGCTTGGCTCTTACCAGACACTCAGGTGTAATAGCTACTACTTATTCCTATTACCCTTATCACTACTCTTATTTCATATTCCCCCCCCTTCTCCTCCTCTGCTATCACTACCATTGCTACTATTATTATCAGCAGTAACAGTAATTGAAATGACTAATGGAATACATCTGTGCTAGAAAAAAGGTTTAAAAAAACACGCAGAATAGTCGTTTAAGTCCTTGATTTGATTAATAGCAGTAGTTCTGCGTTCAATACTTAGTGAGCGTTTGCCATGGCAGGTCTCTATGCTAGGCACAATAGGGAGTTA
This sequence comes from Herpailurus yagouaroundi, assembly GCF_014898765.1. Taxonomy (NCBI): domain Eukaryota; kingdom Metazoa; phylum Chordata; class Mammalia; order Carnivora; family Felidae; genus Herpailurus; species Herpailurus yagouaroundi. The sequence goes on from NW_024412397.1 coordinate 20,388,477, forward strand.
ACACCGAAGAAGCCATTCTCCCTTTTAACTCGCGTATAAATTTGTTTGGCCTTCGTGGCCACATATTCCTGATAAGCCATGTATTCAAGAGAGCACTTTGGGAGTAAACTGTTAATGTACATCAAAAGCAGACCCACGGGAAGGATGGGGCCATGGACAGCTTTGCAAGGATAGTCAGAACTTAAAGAATTGCACAATGATTTTAAATTCCGTTATGCATTCACGGCTTCTCCAGGTAACCTCAGTCTCCTCATGTCATGTGCTAGGCTTGTCTCCTCATTTACAAGTTCAGCTCGTTATCAGGATACTTCATTTTAGTAAATCTTTTACGTTGGCCATTAGACTTTGAGAACTATGTGAGGTGCTGGGTAAGCAGATGAATGAGACCCTAGATCCTGTCTTCCATGAGGACAGTCTCAACATAAAAATGTTTTTATAAATCCTTACTAGAGAGGATGTCATTTACAACAACCTTGAAATGGAACCTTCCCCATCCAATATGAAGAAGACTGGCATGTGACATTTTGATATTTTTTATTTTACTAAAATAGCAACCTGGCCAAATATACTTTTCAGCACATTTATTATAGCCACATGTTTATATTTATAGGAGAAGTGATGCTAATTCGCTGGTATGTTAACAGGTCTTATTCAAATTGTTCTATTTTTACTTTGGAACAAAATTGCTAAAGAGAAACATTTTAAGGCAAGTAGTGATTATAGCACACTTATCAAATTATATATTAAATAAACTTCCTGAACTGAGAAGGAGCATAAACTGAAAAGAAGGCAGTTATCTTGAATTTTATATTGTTTATATAAGATTTCTTCAAATCCATTTTTATTGTAAGTTACTGATTGCTTTCCTGTTTTCTTTTGCTAAATTTCTACCTTCTCACTAACAAATAAAAATCCTCCTTTTAATCTGTAATAGATGACTTGGGATTCTAGAATGGATTTTCAGAAACCACCGAAAGACCTCCTCACTTTATTGTATACAATAAATAATGTATTTTTTTTTAATTCGAGAGGTGGTCAAATAGGTGAATGCATAAATCTCACCAACCCTTGGGCAGTTGTAATTTCCATTCCAAAATGCATGAGTTTTTTACCTGACTATTACTCTGCTATACATTAAGTAATGGTTACTATGGCAACCTTTGCATCACATTATAACATTTAAATATAAGGTGTTGTGTTTCTTTATAGGAAAAGACAATATACTTGAATTTTTAATGTTTGGTGAAATATAATCACTATGAAAATAAATAACTTTGTTCAAGGTCAGTTGAATTCTTTGAGGATTATGCATAGTCCTCATTCATTTATTTTTTTGTGATGTCATGGGGCAGTACAAATTTTTGAAAAATTATTCCTGATAAATATCATATAATATTCATTAAATGCCTGTAGTTGGCCTTGCAAACAGAAAAACAAAAGTTGAACCTGTTTAAGGTATTTATCAGTGGCTATTGCAGTAGTAAGAATTTGAATTTATTTAGCATCACAATGATAAAATTTTATCAAATACGTTTTTTATTTTTGCGTATCTAGTTGTGCAATATTTAGTGCGACTAGTTTTGGTCTCACGTATAGTTGAATTAACAGTAGCAGTTTGCTCACGCTTGCGAAAGCAAAATTAAATGAGCCATTGAAGTAACCCTTGTGGCAGTTCCAGGAAAATGGCCACTTAAGCTGAAATTATCAAGATTGATTGTTGGCCAGTTTCTTTATTCAATATGGATCAAAACTAGCCATTTCTTGTTGCCAGTGTAGTTCTAGGCCATGAGGCTGTCATCACTGTTTACGTGGACCCCAATATTTGACTTTTTTTCATTTTTTTAATGAGGATTTCTCTAAATTATTATCTCAGTGTATATTTTCTGAGAGTAGAAGACCTCACTGCCAATCAATCATTCACAACTTTTGAGGAATCATTTAAAGAGTCATCAGAATTGGAGGGACATAGGACGGTAACTGTGTCGGAGTCCATCTCTAAAGGACATTTCACATATGTTGTTTCATCTGTTCCTGGTAACTCTATATTAGAGCTTTCATTATTCCCTTTTTACAGAGGAGGAAAATAGGATTTAGAGCGGTTGCGTAACTAACCCCTAGTCATGATGCTTGTATGCTTCTGAGCTAGGGTGCATTCCCATCTGTTTGACCTCAGGGCCCTCCCTCTTTCCTTAAGAGGTTTTTTTTGTTTGTTTGTTTGTTTTATTAAGTTTATTTATTTTGAGAGAGAGAGAAAGAGCAGGGGAGGGGCAGAGAGAGAGAGAGAGAAAGGTTGTGAGAGAGAATCCCAAGCAGACTCGTACTGTCAGCATGGAGCCTGACACCGGGCTCAATCTCACGACCGTGAGATCCTGACTTGAGCTGAAATCAAGAGATAATGACCTGAACCGAAATCAGGAGTTGGCCACTTAACCCACTGAACTATGCAGGCGCCCCGAGAGGTTTGGATTCTGCCTCTGACTTGTTACAATGGGCCTTGCATGTTCAGAGTGAGAATAAAAAGCATTGACCAGAAGTCCCTAAAAGAAAAATCTTTGCTAAATGATAATTTCAATAATTTACATTTCTCCACAGCACGATGACAATCTGTTAAGTCCCTGATTGTACAAGTTATCCTTGCCATCTTATCCTTCTAACTTTCCAGAGTTCTATTTTGCTGAAACCAAGCATAAGACTGAACTCAAAATAAACTATGAAGGTGCATTCCCGGACCTTCCGCTCTCGGGAATAGAGACTGTCCAAAGACTGACCTTCAGTTTTGAGCTTTGAAGTTCAGAGGTGGACACAGGTGGAAATACTGTGTTCTTCATTGCCCTTCGCTGTGAGATATATTCTGGGTTGCGGAGTAAGTGCCAACAGCAGCAAAATTATCGCCCCCTCCTGCTACTAGAGTAAGTCAGCAATGGCCCTTCTGTGGTCAAAATGGCAAATTCAGCAGCAGCTATTCGACAGGGATTTGCAAAAACTTCCCCATGGCTGTTAGGAATCTTATTCAGCAGTGTCTTTGAAAATCCGATCCTGTGCAGAATTCACTATGGAGAAATGACCTCCATTGCGATTTTTTTTAATGCGTTCTAAACAAATATAATTGGTAATTTTGCTCAATGTATATTTTGCACTTAGTACTGCAAAGTCTATTAGGTACCCATACAAATATCCAGCATTCATAAGTTTTATAGTGGTTCAGAATTTTATTTCCATATTAACGTAAAGCCTTCCCAAATTCCTGGCTTTATAGAGTCAGATCGCCATACAAAGCCACTATACATCACTTAGGTTTGTGATGAAAGAATGGAATTGCAGCTGTGTGAGTACTAGAATACCCAAACATGAATTAGACTCACAAGCATTTGGCAATAGTTCAGAAAAGGAGCTTAATCTGGTTTCATCTGAGACTGCTTTTCTCTGTTCTACAACATCCCCCCAAGATGTTGTGTCTGATATCGGATCACAACGTAATGGGAGTGACGCAAAATCAGAGAAAGCGCTAAGAAACCAGGGGCACGTTTGCTTTTCCCCCGAGATTATTTTTTCTCCTGCTTCTGCTGCTGCTGCTGCTTCTTCTTCTTCTTCTTCTTCTTCTTCTTCTTCTTCTTCTTCTTCTCTCTCTCTCTCCCCCCCACCCGATTCCAACTCTGAAATTCAAGGTCATTCACCTATTAGATGAATTAATTATAAGCCAAAAAGCAGCATTCATCGTACTCTGATCTCACTCATATCTATAATTAAGGGTAAATATAATCTTCCTTTTTAGAAATGTACCACCCACCCATTACATTTAAAGTGCTGACTGAAAGGAAATAATAGTTCAGAGCAAGATGATTTTAGTTTAACAAGAAAAAAGTTGATAATTTAAGCTTGAAGCAGTTAGTTCTATTTTTGATTACCATTCAGTTATAAATCTAATTTGAGATATATGCTGCTTTTCTGTTACTCAAGTTTAATTCATGGTTTGCATTCTTGGTTGCATAAGCAAAGTTCAGTGGTTGATCAAGGATGTCAAAAAGCTCCCTCCCCCGCCCCCACCACCAAGGGAATCGGGGCAGTGTTGAGAATGTGTTAGACTGAGACCCACATCTGATATAAAACAAACAAAAAAATTTTAATGAAAAAGGACCCTCACAGAATGTTGCATTTGGCATTTGAGTGGCTCTGGTGGGGAATAGCTTACTGCTGAAGAATCAGTTGTAGGGGTGTGGACCCCAAAATATTTAAGCCCAGTTCACAAAGTCAACACACACACACACACACACACACACACACACATATACACACACACACACATATACACATATATATGCTGCATGTATATATATAGAAGCATACACACACACACACACGTGTATATATATATATATATATAATATTTGGTTACAGTATTTTAAGTCTTAAAATTGTTTGTCTTTGGAAGAAAGTAAGGACTGAATAAGGGGAAGGGCTCGTCTCCTCACATTGCAGACAGTTAAAGAAAATGGTAAACTATGGGTTTAAGATTTACAGGTTAGCTCAGTGAGATGCCACATCTTGCTTCCAGTGTTTCCTGGCAGACTCGGGCAGCTCTCGACTGGGACCCAGCATAACCGCAGAGCATGAACTTGCACAATGTGAAAAACCTGAAACCTTTGTAATCTTATTTAAGGCAAAGATGAATTTGCCCATTTTGAAAGTAGACTTTAGCTTTCAAACTTAACTTTTAAATTAAGCATTAATGTGTGTGTGTGTGTGTGTGTGTGTGTGTGTGTGTGTGTGTGTATACCATGCAGGTGAATTCACGTGTAAATGAATGCCTATCCACTTTGTGCCATATTCAATTTACCTTGTTGAATTGAACGCCATTAACTTTCTAAGTTCATAAACTCAGGTTTTTTAGCCAGTGGAAATTTTTTTTTAATCTTTCTCATTGCTAAAGAGAGTTAAATGTGTGACGTAAAGGCCAAACAATAGTAAATGGTTATTGTTCATTTTACAAGTATACTCTACAATAAGAACACAATATTTTTATCTTAACTTTCCCTAGGGGGGTGATTAGGGCCCCCTTAAGTGTGAGGAAATGCTTATTTTTGTTGCTTTAGAAGAATGATTCTATTGTCTGAGAGAAAAAGAAAAAGGAACAAACAGGTCTAAAAAGAAAGAAACAGGAATGTGCTTTGTTTAAAAAAAAAAAGGATTAGCATGAGCCACCAAATGTAAGTGCTATCTGGTCTTAGTTCTGTGTCACTATCTATAGTGACACATGAACTATAGTTCATGTGGCTGCGCATGCAAGTGTTAGGGGCATGGTTTATTTACAACTGGCCCGTGAAATGATTTTCTTTTACATTAACAACAGTAAGGTCAGCCACAGCCAGTTAGCGATCTTCTAGTTATCATTTTATATTTTTCACAGCTCTGTTGTGAATGCTGCTAAAACACAGTATAGCAAGCTTGTTTGTTTTTATGTTGACCTATTGAGTGCATCTAGTTTCTTGGGAGTGGAAACGTTTACCACCAGGACCAACAAGAATTAAGCACTGGTTAAGCTCATTAGGAAGACAAGCAGGCATTTCAACCTATCTGCTCAGTCCTTGTTTGAGTATTTTGTATTATTTTAGGAAAAGAAAGTGAAGGCAGAGGAGTAACGTCTGCCTAAGATACAAAGTTATCAATAATGTCCCCTTCAAGCTCCTCTTTTCATGAAAGGGAGGCTTATTTGTAAATTTACCAGACTGTGAGGAGGCTGTGATTTAAATCATTCACAGCTTTATCGATGGAAATTTCAAAGAAAACTTGGGCTTTAAATGTAGATTTTGTTACCAAGATTTACCAAGAGTGAAATTGCAGGTTGAGATTCTAAAATTGTTGAATGCCACTTGTAAAATGATAAAGAAATCATTTGATGTTATGCTGGTTATAGATGTTATTCCTGGTTTATAGAAAACTATTACAAAGAGCTCTGTATTTTAGTTTGTCATTGGGTAGCATTTTGATATCCTAAGTTCGGAAGAGGCAGTAATTGAGCATGCGGATGTCATATTTTTATCTGGCAAATGACCTGGTTTAATCTGGTATTTATGTGGCAAATATGAAGATACTCGCAATGAATTTTTGCTCAAAATGAGCTTCAAAACTAAAATCTCATCCTTAAAGTTTTATTCGAAAGTAATGTTGACTGTGTATCCCTTGGAAAAGTCTTAAACTGGAAACAGTGAAGGCAAACTTATCAGTAGCTGTTTAGTCCTTTATTACTCATCCAGCACTCACAAAAAATCCCTGGAACAGAGAGGTTCTCTTTATGATATTTAGCTATATGGCACTGGAAAGGGGAGGTTTGAATTTTTGATTTTCCAGCTTATGGGTCATATTTGACCAACTGCTTTCACTAGAAGACATGCCACTTTGTTGAGCTATTTAGGAATCAAAAAGACTGTCTTAATTTAAAACAAGGACTCTTTGTTTTAGTTGGTGACTGCCTTGTGAAATTTTTCAGTTCTCAGCGGGTTAACCAGGGAACAGGGGCAGAGTCATAATTGGCCTATTTAGAGTATTTTGCATGTGAATAGTGTGTTAGTGAAGCATCCCTAAGTCTGTTGTGAGTGACATGGTGATTAGAATTTAGATTAGGGAAAACACATTCTGTACTTTATCAAGGACAGTAATTAGTTCAGTCAGTAAAAGTTGATTACAAGTAACGATAAAGTTAGATTTTTAGTACTTAATTTTAAAATTTCTTTATTAAATAGTAAATTTGTTCTTAATATAAATGGTAGTATCTACACTTGTTTTCTTGCATATCAGACTAATTAACAGAACAATGTGTTCAATGCAGAGTATAATCAGGCGATTTATATATTATGGGTAAGTTTTTATGTAGTTTTTAGAAAATGTAATATTATTATATGATCTTTCGTGTGTCATCATTTTTGAAAGTTTAGTCATTTATCACACTGTGATAAGTTAATGATATTTGCGAAAGTTTTCTAGTGCTCAGGTAAATGTTTAATCTGTGGGGATGTATTTTAACTTCCAGTAGTCCTCAAGAGGGCATTCTAATTTGTTCCTGTTCGCTTAGAATGCCTACTATTTCTATGATTTTGGAAGTTAGCGTGAGATTTGAATTTGCTCCCGGTTCTGCTGGCATTTTCTCTTCTGTGGGTGCTGTGTAAATCCGTGGGGGATAATGCCGAGCCGATGCAGAGTCCTCAGTGGAGGGGAGCGTCCTACCCTCACCCCCAGCGTGAGCAGTCGGGGGAAGTTGTGTGCGTCCGAAAAATCAGATTCTTCTGGAGTTCTTGCGAAGGAAGGGCATGAATAGTTCCCAGATATGAGCCTAAGTGTAGATGAAGAAAACATGACTCTTACACAAACGCCCTCTTCTTAAACAATCAAAATGTGAGTCGTCTTAGGGTGAAAGTACTGTTTCAAGAGAATCACCTTGTACCTTCCTCTCAAAAGCAAAGAATTTGAAAAATCACAAACTTCGTGCTAGCTTCTTAGACTGCTTTTCTTTTTCTTTTTGTTTGGTTGTGTTTTAATTGTTGCAGCTCGGCAGATGCTGTTTCCTTTATTGCCGTGGTTTAAGTACTAACAATCAGTTGGGGGGTGGTGAATGTGAAAAACTAACCTTCTATGTTTGTTTTCCCTTTTGAACCTTTTAGCAGAGTCTCCTTGGAGGTGACATGGATATGGGCAACCCAGGAACCCTGTCGCCCACCAAACCTGGTTCCCAGTATTATCAGTATTCTAGCAATAACCCCCGAAGGAGGCCTCTTCACAGTAGTGCCCTGGGTAAGGTATTCCTCTGCTTGAATGCCTGAGTGATTAGTAGTAGTCTTTTCCTTTCTTCCTCTCTTTTTTGATGCCATCCTTCTCACCCTATTCTCACCCCACCCCCCAAAACCATAAAATTTTCCTCAAATGTCAGGCTCGTGACCACCCCTCCCCAGTAGTACATTGGATGGGTATGTTAACAACTTCTAGTAGCAAGAGAACTATTTTGGTGTATGCTTATTTCTTGTTTTCTCTTGGCTGCCCATATAAGGAAACTTAAAAAAAAAAAATCAAAGCTTAAAAAAAGTTAAATATCTTGATTTTTATGAAAAAGGCAGAATTCGATTTCTGCCAGAATAAAATATGATAGCAGTACTGACATTTTGCTAAGGTAATGATTTAAGAAAATCTGGTCTAATCTAAATGGCTTCATGGTTTAATCTGTTTTAGTTAGGGAAATAGGCATTCGGGGACCTCACAGCCTCTTCATTTTCTTTCAGAGGTGCAGACAAAGAAAGTTCGAAAAGTTCCTCCAGGTTTGCCATCTTCAGTAAGTACTGCTTGTTTCTGCTTTGTATATTGTTTTATTTTGTTCTGTTTTGTATTGATGCAAGGGAGATAGGAGCAAATGAGGTTCCATGCGCCAGAGCAGCGTGTTTATCTAGACTGGGGATGAGGTAGGAATGACCTGCACGTCCAGCCACCTGACCCACGTTGGAGTGATTAATTGTGTATCCTGGAAGACTGGGTGGTTGTGTTGATATTCAGCAGTTTAAGCTCTGAAGAGAGCCTTGAAAAGGTGCCTGAAGTTCGAGGAGTTTTACCTGTACAGGGCTTTCAAGAGAATGAGTATTAGTTTCATGTGTTGGTTAAATTCTTTGTCGGTATTATGATGATTTATGGATTTGCATGCGAAAGGAGATTTGTGGAGAGGATTTAGGAAAAATTTACATGGGTTTCAGCCCAGAGTGCAGAGAGAATGTCTCTATTTTCTAGAGAGGTTACTGAATAAATGCTGCAAAGGTAGCTGCATCAGTAGCCATTTGTGTCTGGAATACCAGGTGACAACTAGAAGAATCCAGCTGTAACCAAGAGCATTCTGGGTCTTTTTACTACCTGGAGCTATACTCAGGCGTTGGTGAGGTCCCTCCAGGCTCCAGCGTAGCAAAAGTTGGTTGTGATCCCAACTAAATGCGATATCTTATTTTCAATTCTTATGTATATTTTCAAATCTGAGTTCCTACATGATTTTATTTAATTTTCTTTAAAACCAGTCTTTGCCTAAGTAAGTAGGCAAATTGCTTTGAGTAATTTCCTCCTTACATAGAACAAGAATACGAGTCTCCCCCCTTCTTGTTTCCTCCTTCCCTTCTTCTTTTTTCCTTTCTTCTTTCCTTCCTGTAAATATATATGTGTGTATATATATATATACATATATATATACATCTATACATATATATATAGAGAGAGAGAGAGAGAGATACATAGTTTTGATTTAATTTAATTTAATTCTGTGTTCTGTAGGGCACTAGTATTCTTAGAAAAGAATGCTCATAAGCCTCATTGCAAGTTCTTCTCCTCTAAAATAAAATGGTATTCGGGTTTCTGAAAATATATTACCAATTGATGCTCGCATATTAGTTTTATTTCATTTTTAAGAAATTAGGAGAATAATAGGTTTTGCAAATGTGCTAAGATTAGATTAACCCAAACATCTGTGTATTTGACTTGCTTTCAGTTCAGCTCATCCAAAAAATTATTAAGTGAATATATCAGAGTGAGTCTTATCAGGAAAAAAACACAAATTTTGTATGCTGATTATCATAGACTTGGTAATGTTGAAGAAGCATCACAAAATTATCCATAAATACAGAAAAATATTATGTAAATAAAACTGCCAATTGTGTATAAAATAGTCACTTTGGACTACCAATAAGTCACTTAAAAATATACTGAGTGGTTTATTCTTTAAATTTCTGTGCTGTATTAAAACTGACCAATATCCCTTCAGGTTTTTCTAAGCATATTTTAAGCTTGAAGTTGGTGGTGGATTTAATGTAGATGAAACTTTAGCTTTTAATAGCTTTTATGACAACCTCAAATGATACAGTCTTCACAGCTGTTGACATTTAAAACATGCCTGCACCTAATACGGACAGTATTGAATACAATGAGCGGACCTTCAGATGTCCTGAAATGATGGAATAGTTGCGTGCTGTTAAAGCCATGTAAAACTTGAAGCTATAGAACCTTATTTATGCCTCATAGCCAAACAAACTTTGTTTTTTCCAGTGCTAAAATTATGCAGAAATCTACCCAATTTCTAAGGAGTGTTTTGGTGTGGCCTTAGATATTATCTGTCTGCTTAATCATTGTCAATAATAATCTCTCCTACTTCACTGTAAGTTTTTTAAGTATTTTCCTAGAGTTAACTGGCCACTATAGAAAATTTCACGGATACGTTTTTTTCTTTGCCATTTTGACAGTTTGTGTGTTTTTGATATGTTGTCCTTGTTGAGAAATAAAAAGGTATCTTTCCTTTCTTCGCAGTAGATCTAGAATTGGAAATTTAGTTTGTATTATTTAATTTTTGGCTTTTGATGGTCAGTTTAAGGTTTACTCTTCTTAGAGAATTTATCTTGGCTAAATGTTTTAATGGTCCTTAAGGAACATTCTCATAAGTAGAGCCTGTTTTTTTAAAGACAAGGAGGAAAATTCAGTTGAAATGGATATTTTATCCTTGTTATTTTTTTTGACTTTTCTTTTTTTAAGCAAGAAGAGTAACTAAGTTTGGTCTATTTCAGAATCCAATCATCTATTTATTGTCATTACTTTAAAAAAATCTCTGCTCTGTTTTAATAGCAATAATGTGACTTAGTTTATATTAGCTTCGTTGCATGCATTGGATTGCTTATTACTTATAACAAGATCCATGTGCCTTCCCACTGCACGAAATATATATTTTAATTTGATCTAAAGAGGTGGTCTGCAATAGTCACTGTAACACGTTTGCTCCGGTATTTTTAGATTCCTCTGCCATGTTTTTTTTTCTTTTTTTTAAGCTCAAATTAGTATATACCTGGTAAGATATTTCTAAAACTTGCTTTGGTATGTATGAATAGTTTTCTTACAAATAATAAGAAACTGGGGATAGTAAAAGGTTTCTTTTCAAGTGATTATGACTAGCTAAAGACATTTATATGTTTTCTTCAATACATATTTACCGTGATAAATAGTAATAAATCTGTCACAATCTGTGGTGTGAACTCACTTTTTTTTTTTCTTTTTGAAATGGGCCCTTTCTCCTCCTTGACATAAAAGAAAGAAAATGTAAACTGTAACATCTGTAATGAGATATTATTTATGACCTTACCAGAGCACAGAGGCTGGACCTCTTTTGTCGCCATTAGGCTGGGTCTTCACAGGAAATGAGCGCAAGGCTTGTCTGGCCCTGTTTTTGAAAATACTGCAGCATCTGTGGGAGAGAGGAAACACAAGCCTGGCCCAACATCACGCCATGGATCTGGCAGGATCCTTGAATGTGTTTGGGCTGGGCACTGCCTCTAGAGACCTCGAGTCACTGAAGAAGCATGACACTGATAGGATGGCGGAAGAGCCATCCTGAGGGGTCGCCTTGCACAGGCGCAATGGAGGGAAGGAATTCTGTCCCTCTGGACCACAGGGGCCTGTACTTAGGGCTAGGGTGATGTTTCTTTAAAGGCGAGGCTGTGTGAAATGGCAACTAATTGCCCGCAAGAGCCCTGCTGAGTGCTGCAGAACATTTTTTGTGTTCTCTGTTCACATGGGTGGTACGTTCTTCTTTTCAGGCACCTACCAGTTTCTTGTAACCCTCATCTTTTGATGAGAGTTTAATAATAAAGCTTTATTTTTTGTTGATGCCAGAATTTATTTCACCACTCTCTGATTTCTTGGATCTGCACATGAACTTCTTGTTTGATTTCTACACTTTGGTTTCCTTTTTTAAATCGTATATCTTAAACTTGATATTTTTCGATTTTACTGCTCTTCCATCATAGTTTCTATCTTTGTACAGCCTAATAGTCACACCTATTGAATCGTGAATTCATACAGAGAGAAATATACCCATTAAATCACATTTTGGGGGGACAATGATCCATAATTCTTAGAAATTTATATGGAAGCATTAAAATCTAGAAAGCAAAAAATTTTCACCTTATGTCATTCTAAAATATTTTTTCCAAACACACATAAAAAACTCAAAGACGTGGTCTTTTAGAGACTTTATTGTGCCCACCAATATGGAAACACATAAAACTGCCCTCTTCTTATAACTTGAATGCATGAAATGATATACATTTAACCAGAAACTGTTAACAACTGCAACCATTCTACTTGGAATGTTGATGAAAATTTGTCTTCAATTCCAATCGAGCTTTAAAACTTTAATGACAGTGTCACTGTCTTCCCCACTTGGAATCCCTGGAACTTCAGACTTCTCTAGAAATAAGAAGTTTTATCTTTAGAAATAGTTTATGACCTGTCTTATCACCAGTGATTTTTCCAAACTGAACTTTTCAGTAAAGTCTATTTTTTATGTTAAATTTACTTTTTCTTTCTTTGTGTGTTGTTTTCTAAATCAGGAAGATCTGGCAAACTTGGTATTAAGTGATCAGGAATAATTCTGGACACATGAATCCTAAGGACAACAATCTCTACAATAGTAACACTTCTAAAATAAGATTTGGGCACTCCCAGAAAATTTTAGAGATGAGTTAATCTTTAGATGGACTTGAAAAATACAACTTCAATGTATATGAGATACCAGGTTTACTAGTTTTCTTAAAGAAGAATTCTTAAAGAACATAAAATCTTAATGTTTAAATGAGTTTTTGTTTTTTTGTTTTTTGGTTTTTGTTTTTGTTTTTACAGAAGAGATTGTTAGGAAAATATCAGGGAAAGTTGGATAATGCTGATGGCCTTCAGTGATCTGTGTGTTTTACATTATATAAAAAACCTTCATATGTGAAGGTAGCAAAAATGATCTTGAGTTCATACCTTAAAAAATTTTTAGGAAGGAAATGTTTTTTCTCAAATGCTTGAGGAAATCAAAATTTAAAAGAGAAGTTGGTAATTGTTTATTTCCTTCTTAGAGGCTCAGAAATCATATGTTTGAAAAGTCAGTACTTAAAATATATAATTTCCCCCATCACTTTGAAAGTGATCATATATCACAGTGATGCTATTTCATGTCAGCAAAATTTTGACTTGAGTGATAATGCAACTTACATTAAAATAAAATATATATTAATTTTAAAATGAACTAAGTGTCAGCGACCTGGACTCCTTCCTTTGTAGGAAATTCTAGAGTAACCAATTATGTGATAATGTATAAAAGGAGGGGCCTCATCAAGGTTCATTCTTGGAGAGGTAGATCCTTTGTGAAAAGTATAACTATAGGTGTTTACATTACAATATTTGGTTAACTCGTAATAGTTAACTTTAAACTTAGGGTGCCCATTCTCCAATTAAAAATATTGAAATATGAAGTTTGGATATTAAACCTATGTTTACTAGTTATAAAAATGTATAGACAGAAAAAAGATGAAGTATAATGCAATTAAATCATCCCCAGTAGGACGGAAGTATTATTCACACAATTTACACAGAATATGTAACCTGACGCCAGGGAACACCTTGAAGGTTGAGAAAATATTCGTCACAGAGAGCGTATATTTTTGTGCAGTTAATACTGAATATACTAAACCAGAAGCTTCAGAAGTTCAGCATATACATTCTTTCTTTGAAAACTAAATCTATCCTCTGCATTGCAGTTTGCAGTTAGAGGCTATGGAGGTTATGCTTTTTGTGAATTGCTGCTTATGAAACATAGGAGAATCTCTATATTTAAGTTTTTTGGAGGCTCTTACTCTATTAAGAATATTTCAAAAGGCATATGAAATTCACACACATTTACAACATATGTACCATTAGGCATTCCAGTCTCTCAGGAGTTTGCTGTAAGATTTCTGTATTTTTGTTTGGAATTTTGGAATAATGAGATCTCTCTTCCATCATCCTCTCTGCTAGGAAACCTACTCCTGCTCCCCTTAAAAAGATGACTTCTGGTATGTGTATTTTAAGTATAAAGTGAGAAGAAATGTAAGGGAGAAGAAAAACACAAAAGTTAACTCTAGAGGAAAGGTTTGCATATTTGTGAGCTCTTCAGGGATTATCTTTACCACGAAAAGGATTTATGTGTCAAACACTCAATTGAGAAGAAACCACCTAGATTCCTCCTCAATAGAGATGCCTGCCTGGCCCCTTTTGTCTGATCATTCTACTGAGCAAGCTCTTCTAAGGTGGTGTGCATGATATATATTCCCCCCACCCCGTGTGTATTTTTATTTTAAACCAAGTTTTCAAAATTTCACCTGCTGAGATTTATCAGGACTTTTGTTAAGGTTTCCACAACTGTAACAATAGCATTTAGTATAAAACTGGCCTCATTCGTTGAGAAAGGAGAAATACATTTCAGGAAACTGTTATCTGGAACCTATTTTATCACTTTCACTGAAGAGTATATTTTGGTGCGAAGTCTTGGACTCTGTCTGACTGGTTTAATTATTAAGAAATCGAAGAAGCTGCCGGAAGGCTGCTTTACCTAAAGAGAATTGTAACAGGCCTGCATGCATTTTGAAATTATAAAAACTTGTTTCACAGTGTGTGGCTTGACTGTGAATTTATTTTGTGTTTGTGGAATAATCTAAATGCTTGGCTTAATATTTGGTTGGAGACCATTTTTTTTAAACTTTTTCCATTGCATTGGCTGAACTGTGCATTTTATTGTCTAACGTGGTGGAATTTTCTCGTTTTTTTCCCCCAGCCACTGATAATTTCTGTGTTTTCAAGGCGTGTTTTCCTGATTCCAAACAATTCTGAAGTTTTTGTTTGAAAGTCATAAATCAAAGTCAGATAAAACTTGGAGGGCTAAGTAAGATCCTCTCAGAATATGTAGCAATAATCCTAAAAGGAATGAAGAGTCTCTTCAAAAATAGCAAAGTTGTATTTTCTTAAGGCAGATTAAATTCTGTCAGGCTGTTGACAGACACTTGCTTTGTTTTGTTTTTTGAATAAATTGCGCTGAATTCTTAAACTGAACATAAAGTCACATTTCAAAGCAATAGCATGAGATTCTCAGGCTTGATCTTCACTGTCCCAGGGTGTATTTGTGTACAGGGCTGTGCTCATTTTAAAGGACTAAGAGCTTTTGTAAAATGCGGTGCGAAATTTGTGGTTTTAAATACTCAATTATTTTATCTCAAAACAGTAGCATGTGAATGATACCGACTTCTTTTTTTTTTTCTTTCTTTCTTTCTTTTTCTTTTTTTTCCCCCCGGTGGTTGCAGCTGTTGTGTAGGTGCTTAGCTCTTTGAGTTTTATGCTTTGCTTGAGCTTATACTCCCTCTTCAGAGAAATT
Organism: Herpailurus yagouaroundi; assembly: GCF_014898765.1. Classification (NCBI taxonomy): domain Eukaryota; kingdom Metazoa; phylum Chordata; class Mammalia; order Carnivora; family Felidae; genus Herpailurus; species Herpailurus yagouaroundi. The sequence goes on from NW_024412397.1 coordinate 20,403,700, forward strand.
AAGGTAGTGCAGAAGAGTCTGCATTTTGTAGAATTTCAAGGTTGACAAAAGGATGTGAGTTTCAGTGAGAAGTACAGATTTCAATTCTGAAGGAATGTGCAAATTCATTTTTGAAAAGAACATTTTAAGAATTTTATTTAAGTCGCTTAGCGACAGCCCCTGTTATCTGTCTAGTCTAACTTTGTCATCTGCGGAATTAATCATAAATACGCTCCTGAGGTTGAAACTTGATACATAAGTGATTCCTTCTAGAGTAATCAGAAGAGGACCTGTGCGTGTATTAAATGCCACTAAATTTATTTGGAGTATTCAGTGGAACAGAATAATAGGGGCATTTTTTAGTGAAGCCCCTTGGTAGCAAAGTGTAAAGAAATGTCTTGGTGTTGCTGCTGTGCACCAGCAGTGTTTTCAACGATAGTGATTAAAAGGCATTTCCTTTGTGAAACATGGACTCCTATTAGAAAGGCTTAGTGTTCTCAAAAAATGACCCCTGTGGTATATTCCTCACACACATACAAAAACTGTCACTGTTACCACTTGCTGTTACCATCTAGGGATTTTTTTTTTTTTTTTTCCTGGAGAAAATGCCGTTTTGGAGCAATTACTTTGATATCATCCGAGAAAGAGTGCCTGTCTGCAGCAGCTTCATCATCCCCAGCCTCTATCATTCCAAATATGCCTCCTGGATTATACTTATAATAATATTGTAATGGCTTTCATTCTACCGATTGGCAAAGTCTATCATTATATCATTAGCTGCCACGAGAAAGCAGTTTCAAGTAGGGTCGCTGATTCTTAGCGTTAACGTTTGCAAGTAACCCCGTTTGGGGAATTCACTCGTTTCACAGGTGCTCAGGTGTGTTAACCTAGGGTACAATAATATTTTCTGGCTTGCTCATTACGAAACAAACTTGAAGTACAAAATAATTCAATAATAAGCAGAGTATGAAAACTGGGGTTTTATTGTAGCAAAGTCTAATAACTTGAGATGTTAGCAGATGAGATAAAAAATAAAATTTGTCTAAGGGTACAGTGGTAGTCAACTCATTTCTCCAAACTACTGAAGCTGAAGTTTCAAAAGAATGTTCTTGGCCTGGCAATTAAGACCTGTTGATTCAGTTTGAAATTTTTAAGCCATTAAGCTAAATAGAAAATGAATCTGTTTCTGTAACTAGTGTACTGTTTGAACGTATTGTTATATAATAAAAAGGTACAAATTCTGCCATTTGATACTAAGGCATCTGCTTCACGAGTGAAATTTTATTACCAGAACCCGTGGGTTCCTCATATAGTGCCTTGATAGGAATTTTATTTTTAGATGTATACAGCGCATCGCCACACATATCATCTGGAGTTTAATTGATAGGGATGGGCAAGAGAAAATGGAATTAGGCATTTTTATTATGGGCAGATACAGCTGGAATTCTGAAATTCAAATCCCAGTAAGTCATTATTCTATAAACCATGCTATTTTGTTCTCCCTTTAATAAATTACACCAACAACCTAGCTGTGAAGTGGAACTCCATCATGACAAACTGGGAGCATCCAGGTGGGAGGGGAAGACAGCATTTTCAGAAGTTTTCATTCATTCATTCATTCATTCATTCATTCATTCATTCATTTCTTTCTTCTTTTATACTTATTCAAAGCATATTGTTCAGCTGACCTAAAAACCAGACACACCAAATGACATTGTGCATTTCCTCCTCTTCTGTGTACCCTTTATTTAAATCGTGAAGCTTCACAGCTAAGGTCCTTCCTGTTTAAGGAAGTTCTCAGTGTTGCATCACTTACATCCCCAGTTGGTGGGGATGGCCTTACATTTTAAAGAGCATAAAGTCTGGCCTTTTGAGAAGGTTGTGCATTCAAAGACCCAAATAACACACGCAGTGAAACACAGGGACCTCTTGTCCTTTAGGCTTATTTTAGAGATGCTGAGTCCCCTTACTCACCTTGAAATGGGTAAGGATCTTTTGCACATACATCTTTTTTTTTTTTTTTTTTTTTTTTTTTTTTTGTCCCATACAGGCTAAATTCACTGCCCTGCATGTTTCTTTCAAATATATTTCCAATGAATGACTATGGTAATAAAAGTGGTGTGGTGGGGTGGAAATAACACTGCACTAGAATTAAAGAGATCTCTCTAATTAAATGTGTGGTATCCTCTATTTCCTCACATAGTGGCCCTAGTTGGGTCACACATCTATTTCATGGTCTACAAAGGAGGTATAAATAGCACCTTCTTCATGAGATGATGTTGATATACTAATAACAATAACAAACCTGAACATAGTATTTATTCTGTGCCAGGAACTGAGTACTTTGCATCTAATGAATCACTTACTCCTACAAAATCCTATGCGATGGGATGTCCTACTCTTTATTCATGGCTAAACAAACAGAGACACAGAGGGGTGATGACACATGCCTGAGGTCACACAGCTAATAAATGGCAGAGCTGGTGTTGAGACCTGGGAAGTCTGTCTGCCAGGTTTCTGTGTCCTTAATCATGATGCCATGCTCCCCCTGGCTATTCAGAGTGTTTGGTAGAACAAAAATCTCTACAATCTGATTGTTGTTTACTTAGCAAGTATTTGCCAACCTGGAATAAATTAAGTATTCAGAATGTTCATCTCACTGTAGAATGACCCTCAGTACCTCTAAGTGGTACACTGGTTTTTACGCACAGCTTCTGCTCAGCCAGATCCCTTAGAAAGTCTAGACCATTCAGTATAGCATTTCTGTAACAGAGACAGGATGATCTAGTGGTTAAGAGCATGGAATCTGATCATCTGGGTTTTTAGTTGGCTGTGCCACTTACTAGCTACGTGGCCTTGGGCACATGATGTAGTATCCTTGAATTATTTTCTGAAAAATGGGCAAAAATACACATACCTCCTAAGGATACTGTGATAAATAAATAAAGGACAAAACATATATAATGTGCTCTGCATAATCCTGACACATTGTAAACATCTAAGAAATGATAACTTCTAAGGACGGTAATAAACCCCCTCAATGTTAGCATCAGCAAGAAGGTAAATACCTTTCTTCGGGCACTTGAGAAAAACTTCACCTGTAGTTTACTGGAGTAGTTGGGTACAGAGCAGAAACTAAGACCAGGGTCTCAACTGCATGTAGAAGAATTCTACCTAATGGAGGTCGCTTGCCTTGTCTGAAACGATGAAATACCGCAAGCACTTTCTGTAGGTCTTTGTTCCTCGCAGTAGTGTCTCTATCAGGCCGAGACACCTAGTCAGCTGTTTGAATCATTCGACTTAGGCTCTGCAAAGTTTGCCTTGGAAGTATGTACTCCGTCTTTTTTTCTTTTGAAATGGGACATCAGGCCAAGATGACAGAGCTCCTCATAATATGATTCCCTCTGCCAGTAATTTGTTTATGCCGAAGTCAGCCCTGCCTCTAAGCGACAAGGAGATACAGGCTTTTTCTTTCATCTTCTATCAGTCTTACTCTGTAATTGGCCAGAAGCAGGTCAAGGAGCAGGGTAGGCCTAGGGTTTTTACTTCATCCGGCAAGACGAAGATGTGTTGAGCAGGTGGGACTGTGTGGCACTTCGTTTCTCTTCTAAAGTAAAACAGAGTTTGATTTGATTAGGACTGTTGAGGTAAATTTCAAACATTCAACAGGACTATTTATACAGATGTTTTAGGGTAAAGTCAAAGAATTGCTGGATTCTGGCCTTTGCCACATTGTCATGTGTTTTTTCCTCAGTGCCGTTGCTGAATTCATAAAAGAAAATTTGTTTTTGCGTGTCAGCTAAGGGAAACTTAGAACGGTTTTTTACAAGGGCTGATTAGTGAACTCTTGAATTTCAAGAAAAAAACATCTGCCAAAGAGGGTAGGGCAAAGAGAGCATGGTCTCCACCTTCCACCACGAATGATTCTTCCCAGCCAATTTTCATTTACAGAAAAACCAGGCAGCACATCAGACTCCTCGGGAAAGGTCCTTCTGGCCGGACCTCTTCCTCGCGTCCTGGAACGGGGACGGACGCTTCGGTTCACAGAGACAGACTCTTTCTCTGGGAAACCGGATCGATCCGATGGAGCCACCCCTCATTCGTAATCATTGCCACCTTGTGGATTACAAAGGATATTGGTTTTCATCAGACTTCCATTTCAATTTGGCTTTTTTATGGCAAGTACACGTTGGCAGTGGATTGCTGTGTTCCTCACCAAAAGGATCCTCGTTTGCTCAACAACACCTCACTTCTCCACTCACAGTTCATTTATGATTCTGATGAGAGTGTTTTTTCAGGAAACACACATTTCACTTTTTGACCTAGGAGCATCTGTTAGAATTTTTTTTTAATACTACTTTGGCATTCTGAAAGTGTTAATGTCTTTCATATCTGTTTAATGCTATTTAGGGATATTTATGATCACCTCTTGGTTACTCAGGGTAAAGTGTGTCGCAATTTTTTTTAAACAGACAGGAAAGCATTCACATGAGGAAACAGATTGCTTTAAACATGTGCTTCCTGTGACAGTAAAAAGAACAAATTAGATTTAACACTGTGTAATGAATGCATAAATGTGTACATTTAAGCTTTTAAAAGCTTTATGTTCAGTTCTGGTCACAACAAAAATTGAGTCACCTGTAAAAATTAAAGCTGCCTGGGTTGCTCTCAGATTCCTAAAATGCCCAGAAATTGAGATCCACACCTGATGATGCCGAATTGGAATCATAAAAAGAATGATATGTTAATGCTGGAGGGAACGAGAATGGTCCAGGGCACATGGAAAGGTTAAACCAGGTTAGAGTTTGATTCTATACCCTCAGCAAAGAAATCAGAATGTTTCGGAGAACAGGGAGGCGAGTAGGATTTTACCACCATCTTCCTCTCTGTCTGGGAATCAAGGAAAAAATCCCATTCTTCTGAACCCCAAATATGCCTCTCTTTCATGAAAAAAAAAAAAAAAAAGGAAAAGAAAATCTGATGTTTACTTACTAGCGGCTGCTAAGATTTAATTACACAAGAAAAAGACTCCTTTTCTTATGTAATTCAGTTTGTGCTCATGTATGCTGGCTGGCAGGGAGTGAATAGAATATGAGTTAATATTTCCAGTTAGGCGCGAGTGCTGAATTGGAGGGCACGAATCCTCTCCCCATAAGAGTCTCTCCTCCTCCTCGCCATTTCCGTCTGAGCCCTGCGGATGGTGTGTTTCCTTCCCTTCTGCTTTCAAAGCTAAGGGTTTGTGGCACGCTCCCCATCCCTCTGGCCAAGGAAGGCCAGGACAGAGTCCCTCAGGGGAGGGCACATAGTTTGGGGACATCTGACTCTCTCATATCACATACTGAGGTACTAATATCAAAACAGACTGCTTGTCGTTGCACGGTGGGGCAGTGCTTTTTTTGGCTGCCGTGGTCGAAATGAAATGGGCAAGCTGTAGTCCGCTTGGCATCAGATTGGGCTAAGGGAAGCTGGGAGATCAGAGTCAGACTGTGAATGCAAGTAACAGCCAATGGTTAACTTCCTTTTTGTGTGTCACTTGGCAGCAAGGAGACTGATGGTGATTTTCTTTTCTTTTCTTTTTCTTTCTTTCTTTCTTTCTTTTCTTTCTTTCTTTCTTTCTTTCTTTCTTTCTTTCTTTCTTTCTTTCTTTCTTTTTTTTTTTTTTTTAACGTGGGTAAGAGTTCAGTGCCCTGGGAAGAGCCATAGACACTGTCACGGTGCTTCCTCACACAGTTGAGTTGCGTTGATTTCTTGAGGCCAGTACAAGTGTTCCAAGCGCCAGCTCCCGGAACTGTATACAGGGCCGCTGGACTTCGGATGAGGAAGGTAGTCAGATGAGAGGTGATCCACACAGAACCTCACTGCTGATCTCCAGGAAGTCTCAGGGAAATCAGACTCTTGCAGAAGGCAGTGGAGCCAAAGGATAATATATGCACTTGACTGGATACTCCCTTGTATGCAGACACCCAAAGATATTTTTAAAATGATCACTACCGCACATCCCTCGTCTCCCATCAAAGATTCAAATCAGTTTTGGGCTGTCTGGAAAATGCAGGGCTAAAATAGCCACATTGAATTCGGATGAAATTACCTTCTGCTTTTTGGGGAGGTTGTTGCTCTTGTGTTAGTCGAATTATTTTCTTTGAAGATTCGTTTGGAAGAGAGTTTGGGAGAATTTCTAGCCTCCCTCTAGAATTTCCTCCCATTTCTCTGTTTGCAAAGAGCTGTTCCCCAAAGGCGAAAAGAGCGAGTTGCCATCTTGAGGAGTGAATTGTATGTGTAGTGAGCACCAAATGGTCTCAAAGTTACCCCAGAATTTTCAATATCTCTAGTTGCTTTCAAATACTATTTATTCCCCTAACCGTTTTGTGCAGGGTATCAGTAAGATGACCAACTTTTGACAACCCTAAAAGCAGGGAAGGAAGCTTAGAAATAGAATACCATTTGTCTGGTAATTAGAGTGTATCTCTTAAGAGTTCGAGAGAATTCTGATTAACCTTTCTGTTCCGACATTCTCACATAAAATTAGCACACCTTTTAAATTATTATCTAGTATTTAAACACATATTTTTGAGTCTTCTTAATGCAACAGGTTCTGGAGACACTAAAAGTGTGTTATAGGTTTCTAAAAAACTTCATTTTTCTTACATTTTAAATGTTCTGTTTGTGCAAAATTTCGAGAATCACCATAAGGGCTTCTTTGCATTTTTAATTTAGTAACTAACATATGAATAAATTTGCATATTAATTAGTTGCAGATTAAATCATGCATACATAATTGCCTCCTTACTGTGTTTAATGTTTGTCAAAATCTCCAGCCTGGTTTGATGGATGTCGTATGAAAGATTACAATTTGATGTACCCTTGGAAGTATTTACACCAATAATGCAAGATTCTTAATAGCAGAATTCTCTAGTTATATACAGTTACTAATAAACATGTAAGATAGGTACATGTCCCTTTGACTAAAATTTTTTCTTTGCACCAAATCATTTACTATTCATAATCATTAATGCATCTCCTAATTATACAGCATATGTCTGTTAACCCTTTCGTTGCTGGTCTTCAAATGGTAGCTTCTTTCTTTCCTTGCCCCCTAAAGAAAGCAAATTATTTGATAGTATTCTGAAATTACTGCGTTGCCTTTTACTTCTTTCTCTACTGGTGTGTGGACACACCTCATTTGCCACTTACTCTCACCTACAGTTGAGAATTACGTGATCACGTTGTATTTTCCAGTTAAAGATCAAGAGATGACCCATGCACACACACTTAGCTGATGGGCTTTCACTTTTACCAATGTTGAAAAGAATTCAGATATTTGAAATGCTTCCTATTAAATGGTAAATACACATGCACACATGCACAGTTTTTGGAAGGATAATCATAGGATAAGTAAAATTATTTAAATTATGTTTTACTCCATTTTGAATATGGTAATGCATTTAATGTTTTATCATAAAATATAGAATGGATTCTTTTTTTTTTTTTTTTTTTTTTTGGTACCAGGACTGAGATCTCTACAGAAACTGACTAGAGAATGGGTGTACTTGATTTGACAGAGTTAAAAAAATATGTATGCCAGTAAGTGTTCTTTTTAATTAATTCCTCAGGTATTTAATTTTTTTAAGTTTTATTTTACTCATGTACAGAGTAGACCAACTGGCATATTTTTTTTTTAATATTTTGATGTCTAAGCTGCTTATCACACTGTATTACCCTGCATTAATGAGTATTCCTACTGTGCAAAATTCTATCAAAAATGATGGTGTGAATGTCATTTTTAATTGGAAGTTTATACAGTCAAATTTATAGTACACAACAAAAAATATGTACGTAATTCTGTTCCAAGCCTTTTTTAGGCAATTGATCTTTTTGGTTTAAGTATACATTTTTATCATCCTGACCTTAAATTTAGCTTGAGAATCCGGACAAATATTACTGAGTTTGAATTAATACCATTGTTGAGGGAAGAGGGAAACCAAGGCACAGGACAATTATAAAGCCTTTTAATTATGAGAGGAACAAATACAGAATCTATTTTCAGGAATCCCTCGTAAACATGAAAACTTGCTGACCAATTTTGCATGTTCCATAGAAGCCAAAATATCTGCTTTCTGTCTATTCTGTTGTTGAATGCCTTGCATTTATATGCTTATTAAGGAGACAAAGGTTAAAATGAGTCCAAAGCGTAAAGAGCTGCTTTCCTTTCTTTGATTCTTACATAGGAGAAATAATACCTCCTGCTCACCTACCCCAGGGTCGTTTTCTTCTAATCACAAAGCACAATGAACTATTTATTGATTTAGCAAAACATTCTTTTGCAACAGGCAATATAGCATTAAATTATTTAGCAATGAGAGAAATTAAATGAAAGCTGCAAAACTTACACAGGGAAGCAAACAGACCCAAAACATCTTATTTGTCCACAGCCATTGTGCCTAGGTAATTCAGGGCATATGGTATGTAAATGATGTTTGGAGACCCTTGCCAAATCTACACACGGCGGGATAAATTAAGGACAGGTTTCCCTGGGTGTAAGTCCCACAATTGTGACCGGCACACTCCCTGCTTGGATGTGCTTGTTCCGTTCTTGTGTTTCAGCAAGAGCTTCACACAGCATTCAATGGTCAAACCTGGTCCTCAGCCTGCTTCGAAGACATTATTTTTAACTTGTGAGGATTGATTTTATAATTAAATTTAAAATACAGCACGAGTTTCTCTTCCCCTTACATTTGAAAAGTAAGGTCTGAATAATTCATCAGTATATATTTGGATATTACCCATTTAAATGGGTATCTTTGACAATGGAAATCAAGTGCCTCTCACCCACTGAAGAAAGGTATTACTAAGCAGTGACTTTTTTCTAGGTCAAGATTAAGATATTTGCTAGAACAGGAAGTGAATTATTTTGAACAATTAATAATTTTAGTCCCAAATTAGCCCAGTCGTAATTTATTAATTCAACTTTGTAACTCAAATTACTAGTATCACTTAATATTTGAATTATTACTTTCAAGTATCTGCTCTCACTTCTAGAAAGGTGAAATCACTATCTGCTTCTTCCATTTAAAACTTCTTTGAAATAGCTGCGAGGTTATGCTATTTCCTTTTTTCTGAAAGGAATTTCTTTTCTAAGCTGGGTGTTGTGGCCCATAGTTTTTGCTACTTTAAAGTCCATTTTGAGGGGCGCCTGGGTGGCGCAGTCGGTTAAGCGTCCGACTTCAGCCAGGTCACGATCTCGCGGTCCGTGAGTTCGAGCCCCGCGTCGGGCTCTGGGCTGATGACTCAGAGCCTGGAGCCTGTTTCCGATTCTGTGTCTCCCTCTCTCTCTGCCCCTCCCCCGTTCATGCTCTGTCTCTCTCTGTCCCAAAAATAAATAAATGTTGAAAAAAAAAAATTTAAAGTCCATTTTGATTATCTTGGAACTGTATAATTGGAGATTTTGTTTAGAAATGTTGGCAGTTCCTTTCCTCCTATGATAATTCATCAGCAGATACCTAGGTAGTGCATTTGCATGAAGACTTAATTATGAATACAAGACTTAAACATGTTATTAATGCAAGTTATTTCAGGGCATTTTGAAGTATGTAGAGTATGGTTTAGGATGTTTTGTTGTTTTTACTATTAAAAATGCTTTTTTTTTTTTTTACCAATAAAGCTGTTATTTTTGTAAGGATAATAATATGTTTCTTCTATAAAGTAGCAGTTTAGGCGCTGTTCCTACTATTACCATTTCATTTATGAAACACAGATAACATGCTAGTTACTGTATGAAGAATGAAATTAGGTTCAGTTCCTGTCCATTGCTGTGTAAGTTGGGTAAAATCAGGGGGAAAAATACCCCTGAGATCAACATAAGTCAATAATACTTGACACAGATTTAGCTTAAAAGTCATGCAAGTTGGTGGTGCGTCTGGAGGAGTTCACGTAATTATCATGTAGCCCGCAGTTGGTGAACTCAGGGTGAAGTTTTGAGCTGGTGATTCTGTGACCATCCCCTTGGTTCATTGAAACTACTTTGCACAGCTGTGCTCCCAACTCAACAACAGAGAGCAAAAACAATATTTGCTGGAAAATCAAGCTCAGTTGGCCTTCTAACTTTGCTGGGAACTTGCAGCCTTGAAAACAACAAAGGATAGATAATCACAGTTGAGATTACAGAGTCCAGATTAAATGTATTACACAGGAGGGGTGGTGTGGCCCAAGTTTACCCGCACTGTGCTAAAACCGTGAATGCCCACGTAATTAAGCACTGTAGTCACTTACCAAAATTTTTGGTTTTAAATGTCATTGAACCACATTTAAACAAAGCACCTGTACTTCATTCAAAAAAATTAAGGTATATGGAGAGCTGTGGAGGTAAGCTGAGGGATTCTTTTATTTTTGCATATTTGGTGGGAGGCAAGAGCCATAGACAATAAAGACAAGCCATCTCAAGTATTAAAACAGTCTATTTTCATGTAATGTATGAATCAAAATGACTTAGCAGTTTTAATTTTTTTCTTTGAGAAAGAAAAGAATATAAAGAGAGATAAGTGAAATTTGCATCTCTACAGACAACTCTGCATAGCAAATTTAAGATTCTGGCAATTTCCTTACTAACATCTGAAAATTGAGAATGTATAGGAATCTCAGACAGATCCTTAATTATTGCGTTGCTACCAGGAGTCTCTGTGATGGTATCAGTAAGTTAGGAAACTTTTTTTAAGAAGGAATAAACGGGGGCTCCTGGGTGTCTCAGTCAGTTAAGCCTTGGACTTCGGCTCAGGTCATGATCTTGTGGTCCGTGAGTTCGAGCCCCACGTCAGGCTCTGTGCTGATAGCTCAGAGCCTGGACCCTGTTTCAGATTCTGTGTCTCTGTCTCCCTCTGCCTCTCCCCCCTGTTTTTTTCTCTCTCTCTCTCCTGAAAAAATAAAACATAAAAAAAATGTTTTTAAGTGATAAGCAACTAAACTGGTAACTAACTTATTTTAGCATAATGCATTCAGACCAAATTTCTCCTTGGTAAAGAATATTGAAACTGTATTAATTGTTTGTATATACTTAGGAAATTTTAGGGAGACCTGATACATTAATCTTCTTTCATAAAAGATACAGCTTCTGCTTATCCCGATCTCAAGTATATTTCAAACCAGTCTTTATAAAATATTATAACCTTTCTTTTAGAAATCTGTGCAACATCAAGTATGTGTATCACAGAGGTAACTGGAGACAGAGAGTATAATTTCTATCATATTACCAAAAGGGGTCTATAGCTCTCCAAAGGTTAAGGAACCCTGATTTCAGCCAGAAGTTGCAGGAAGTGATTGATGATCCTACATCATCATATCCCCAGTCAGCGATGGATCAACACGAGGCTTAAGTATCAAAAAAATTCAGCAAATATTTGTTGCACACCTACTAAGCGCCAGTATTCTCGGAAGGTACATAGCAGTGGACCAAATTCCTACCATTGTGAAGATTTACATGGCCGCAAGTAGTTGTTGAAGCAAGACCTCATTAAAAAAAATTTTTTTTTAGCGTAGTTGACACACAATCCTTCATTAGTTTCAGGTGTACAACGTAGAGATAGAGACTTGACATCTCTATATGTTATGCTGTGCTCATCACAAGTGTAGCTACCATCTGTCATCATACAATGCTACTACAATATCATTGACTGTATTCCCTAAGCAAAAGTTCACTTTATAATGCTCCACAGGGTCCCAACACCACGATCCACCTTGTGAACTAATAAATACAGAGGCTATGCTTCTTAAAAGCCCAACAATTGATGTAATCCCACAGTCCATGATAGCAATATAATAGACAATAGATAAAATCAACCACAGAATCTAGTGTAATCGTCAGTGAGGTTTTTTGTCATTGGCCTATTTTTTGCTAGCAGTGAAACAAAATGACATCTCTTTAAAAAGGTTTTTATTTCTCTAGTCCTTAAAATCAAGTTAAATGGAATGTTTTGGGAAGGACAAAAGAAAAAGTTAAATACGTGGAAATGGCATGGAAAGCACCTGCCTGTTTGTTTCATGTTCCTCCACATCGTTAGGAAATGATGCTTGGCCATAGGAGAGTCTGTTGTCCCTCTAATAAAATGTTATGAAATTGAATTTTGAAAGGAGACTATAGATTGAATAAGTAGGGTGGCTTCACCAAGGAAAATTAAAGACTACAGAAAACAAACAGGAGTCTGCATCACACATACACTAACCGGCAGAACAGTATCACTTCTCAAAAGTGACAGTGCAGGCATGTATCCATTTTTATATCTCTGGCACATTGTTGGCACTATTAATTATTCCATTGAGAAAATAGCCGCTCTATACAGAAGAAAGGAAGATAAATGAGTTCCTCCAAGCCCCCTTCTGTGAAGTGTAAGCATAAATGAATATGCTCTCTGCCAGCCCAACGAATAAAACTCGGTCCGTCCCTCATCTTCAGCCGTTTATGATCCAAGTGAGGGAAAGGCCAGACTCACGAAACCAAAAATAACCATTAGAAAATTTAAAAATTTAGGGGAGCAATTTATCATAACTACGTGTATGTCCGTGTTTTATCAGTAAAAAGTAAGTGTAGCTCTATTTGAAATGTTTGTCTAATGATATGCTTATTTCTCCATTTCATGAAGGCTTGACTTATTCTCAGATTGAACTTAGGGCTAACTATAATGTCCTTGACAATTCCGGACTTGATGATTTCTGTCATCGGGGAAAGGAAGGAAATAAATCCCTTCTTGTTCCTCATTCAGTCAAAGAGCAAAACGTGATTTAGGTCTTTTTAGGTATGTATTATGTTGTTAGAAGGTGGGGCAGAGAAAGTTAAATCTTGATCTCTACTCTGTATAAATGTATATTATTTCGGGGCAATAAAGTAGGTGCATGATGTATGTGGCAACAGTTTATGGCATTAAACTTTGTTGGAGAATCCAGAGGATCTAGAAAGGTCTTATCTAGAAGGGACTACAGAACTTGATGTCATTCCGTTTCAGAGAGTTGCCGAACTGGCAGATGAAGACAGAGGCCACAGGATCGCAACTGAACTTCTGTCTAGCAGCTTCTGTGTATATTTTCCCTAGAGTTGAACTTTTTTTTTTACTAAACTGCAGAAACAATTTTTGATTGTCTTTGTGTTTTCAGAGATCGACTGTCCAGAGATGTATCTCATAAACCGTCGATCGCAGAATTTCAAACTTGGGAAAAAACCCCATCATGATCACAATTTAACAGTTATTTATTTGCAGTGTATTTATTCATAAAGAAACTGAGATTTAGATAAAGCCAGAACTCACTCAGGCTTAGAGAGCTAGATAGAAATTACGCCAGAACTCAAACCACCAACTTGGTTCCTGGCCTCCACATTCTACTCCTTTCTCTAACAAGTACAAGGGAGCAGGTGATGGGGATGGAAGTCTCATCCCCAAATATGTGGTTGGAGAATCAGAAACTAGCTCTTTTGGAAGTCATTAAAAAAAAGAGTATTTAATTTTTTAAGTTTACTTTTCAATGTTTAATAGTTATTGATCATGAAGTATGGTCACTTGTTTAATAATTGTACTAATAATGACTCAGTACAGAAATGCTTAACTCTGAGAAAACCTTACACACACAGTAATTTTAAGTGTGCCTATTTTACTTTTTTTTCAAAAAGTATGAGAAATTGATCAGAGATCAACACTGCTGGCAAGTTCCAAGGACATGGCCCATGTACAAAATGGGTATGGCTTGAGTAGTTTCCCTTGCACATGACACATTTTTCACATGGTAGCATGAAGTAAGTAGGTCCCACATGAAGAACATGGCTTGCAGGCTCTGAACAGATGTTAGGGAACATGTCACACTCTGCAGTAAAGGAAAAGCTCCGACTGGGGGTAAGGGTGGGAGAGTCGACTCCCTTGGAATTTGGACTCCTATTAAGTAGCATTTACTTAGTTTTTAGGTTCAGCATGCTTTTGATAATCTTGTTCGAAGAAGGCGAAATGCTGACTGACATTTTGGGAAACAAATAGAGGCAAATTCATGCTTCTGGTTTGTAAGCACCATAATTTGGCAATTTAGCACTGTTAACAATAATTCTAGTTATGATTATGAAGACATCCTTTTAAATCAGTTTTTACCAAACGATGAATGAGTGGAAATAAGACTATTACTGCCATATGACTTTGGGGAAGCCTTCACCTATTCCTGATATGGTTGTCCTATGTTAGAAGCCAAAATTTAGCAATATCAAATTTTTTGCCAAACAATTCTAATTTTAATACTGTTTGTGTCAAGGAGAGCCTATGAGTTTATTTCCATTTTATCTAGTAGAAACCCCAAATCGTCCTTAATTGCATCTTCTCCCTTTCAAAACTTCTTTGAAAATGTCTTTTGGCTTGCCCATGGGATTTGCCAGAAGCTCTTTTCTCTTACCAGATGTGGGTACAAAACTTGTCTCACCTGTCCCATCATGGTCATCTCTGTGTTTGCATGTGGAGGAAATATTTAAGTGCTTATGATTAACAGAACAAAGAGATCGTTTATTTTTTAAAACTCAGTAGCTAAAATTCAAGGTCATACTGAGTTAAAGAGCACAACAGCTAGGTCAGGAATGGACTTAAGCTTTAGGCTGTGGACTGACCTTGAGGGAACTTGAATCTGCTACTCCTTTCCCTTTGAAATAACCGTAATTCTTGCTCGAAGTGGCTGGTTTCCAGTTACACAAGAGGGTATTTTGGGCAAAACCTTTATAAAACAGGCACGTGAAATAGGCACTTCAGTAACGGATGTGCATAGGATGCTGATTCTTGTATGGTCACTCACTTCCACTTTGAAACTTACTGTTTTTATTCTCTTTACCTACTCTTTTTTATTTTGCGTGTTTATCAGGGATAGCCATTAAAGTATTTGAAAATTGCTTGTTCTCTGCCCAGCAATTCGTTGTTCTACTTGTTGGACGATGTCAAACAATTAAATGTAATCAACAGTTTAGAACCTCAGGAAATTGTTAGAATTTCCACCCCAAAGAGGGTTGACAAACCCTAGACAATTATTCTATTTAGAATGGAAATGGTTTTCATTGTGATATCACATTTCCCTCTGATCATTGAGCAATGCATTGGGAAGCCCAGTATTTATTCGCAAATTTTCAAAAATTGTGTACATCCTGTGCCCGGATTCCAATCTGCTTCATCAGTCCATTTTGTCAAAAGTTTCTCAAATGGAATCCTTCATTCGGACAAACAAACATACCCAGGATTTCCCCCCTTTAACTTTTTGGGAATTCATTTTACACGTGCATCAATGCGACGGAAAAAACAGTTGCGTCTTATTTCATCTGCTTCAGGTGATTGTGGTAAGCCTGCTATAGCTCTCTTCATCTGGGAAGTGCTGCCATCTGAGTCAACTTCCTCCGTCTCTGTTTTTATATTGTCCAGGGTGATGCTTCCTCATTGCACCAAAATAGAAATGGTTTGTTTTTGTATCAAACTTGGAGACT
The DNA here is from genome assembly GCF_014898765.1 of Herpailurus yagouaroundi. NCBI lineage: Eukaryota > Metazoa > Chordata > Mammalia > Carnivora > Felidae > Herpailurus > Herpailurus yagouaroundi. The sequence continues at coordinate 20,419,151 of NW_024412397.1, forward strand.
GGCTATGGATTACACTGGGTTAGGGTAAAGGAATTTTTTTTTTTTTTCAAGAACATTCCACTTATCTCAAGGGAAAGAGATTGATGTACTAGAGACAAATGAGAAGCATTAATGATTTTTATTCCCTTAACTAAAACATCTCCTTTAGTCGCCAGAAGTATCACTTGTACTATCTTTTTTTTCTAATTTCATTTAATATTTCAGAGATTTGGTAGAACAAATGTGTAACTTTTGCAAGTATGGGTCTTTGCGTGAAATTGAGGAAGGAAGAAGTGAACTTCAGGTGGAGTCAAGCATGTAGTTTCCATTGTAATTAAACCCCAAAATCTATATATTCTGGTCTTGCAACTTACTATTTCACTTCACCACATCACACATGTTCCCCAGTCTGCAGGCTAATTCCATTTTATAAATTTGGCTTCTTGAATTTCATAGATCTGATATTCATGTGGGTAATGGCATACTCATTGTATTCTTCACCACAGAAATGAGAAAATGTGTGAAAGAGTGGGGAAATGAGTCTAACTAGAGCTAACTGGAGACAAGAATTTGGGAACTTGGTTTTTACGTTTATTTAGCATGCTGTTGTTTGTCACCAAAACAATATTATGTCTGTGTGAGGTTTTATGATACTGTTTAAAGCAAAATAAGAAACCGTCTCTTTCTTCTGAAGAGAAATACTGCCACAGAAAGGTAGAAGTCAAATATTTACGGAACAAAAGTCTGGTTAAAATAGCCCACATTGCTTACCTTAGTAATCAATGTGAATTACATTATAATCAATATGACTACAAGCTATCTGACCAGCCAGGAAGAAAATAAATATTTGATCATGTGATAAACCATTTGGATGTCTGCATATGAACCCAAGCCGTATAAAAGTATCCAATTCAAGATAACAATACAAAGTCACTGATAAAGCCACAAATAGAAATTAGATTTCACAGTCTCAGCTGATAATTTGATACCTTTCTGTGATAAAAAGATCTTCCAAACTAAACTTGTCTATATTTGAACCGTACAAATACTTAAAACTATTGTACCTGATAATATGTAAATGCTGCCAAGAGAGTAAGTTTACGCCACTGAGAAGATGCAGGTGGTTTGTGCTTTATCTCAGTTCTTCATGTAATATGGATTTACTTCAGATAAATATTTTTATATTTGTCTGACAAGTATATTTATCTGAGGTAAGTATTTCCCCCAAATGAACGTGCGTTTTGAAAAAAAGTTTAAGGTAATTAGGATTCCAGTTGAGGAAAATCATTAACAAAAAATAGCTTACTCGCTTACTAAGAAAACATAGTTATTTTACATTCGAAAGATCTCAATACAAAGAAATGTAAGAATATACATGCAAGAAGTTTGTTGGTGTTCACTGCTAGATTGCAGGGCTGTGTCAAGTCACAGATACCAGGAAAAATTATTTTTAACTCTGTGTGTGTGTGTCTGTGTGTCTGTATCCTCCTTTGGATAATTAAATCTTTTACAAAAGTGTACTCGTACCTACTAAGGATTTCTGTCATTGCAGTTTGAGGTGGATCTTCGACATCAACCCCTCCTTAGGTCTAAGAGATCACCATTTATTAAAATTTGTTAAAATTAACAATCCATGTATATGCATTCACTAACTAAACACTAACATTTTTTACCTTATGAATTAAATTTCTTCTTTCTAGTGACGTCTACTAGAGAGCAGAAGAATCCAATTGTTCAGCATCTGAATAAATCAAACTCAGTAATAACTCTTTTTTCAGCGGATAAGGGTAGCTTAGATAACCTCCTTTCCCTGACTTGACAAATTTTACCATTCATTTATGTGTAAATATGAGGACATAGATTTTGATCCTAAAGCATCAACAGAAATAGATTTTCAAGTATCTAAATGTACATACGGGCTTCCCACGTCAAGTGTGGCAGGCAATTCACAGGGCTTTGTGATTTGATATCTTTGCTTAATGGTGAAGAATATAGCATGGTTCTGTCATTTCGAATCTTTCTCCACTTCAGTAGGCATGTGTTACCTACGTCTGTTTTGGGTGGAGATCATTTTCCTACTGTTCTGTAAGGCACCCTTCTTGTCTAGAGGAAACAACAGAGGAGGAACCAGGAAGAGCCCTCTCATTTCTAACATGTCAATGATATGCTGAACTAGGTGCCCTCTCATCTATGCTTCTCAAAAGAAGTGGTGGTGTTAAAATGAGAGAACTAAAACCCAGATTTGTGATACGACTTGGCCACCATCACACCGTGACCAGGTGTTAAGGTTGTGATTCTCAGACAGCTATGTCTGACCCTCACATTTAAGCCCTTGGGATTTTAGATCTTTGCTCACATCCTGATCCCACTGCCTTAGGAGTTTTGTGATCTATGAAATGTCAGGTAAGGTTCTTTGTGCCTTAATTTTCTATCTTTAAAGTAGGAATGATAATACCTGTCGCAGAGTACTGGTTATGAAGATTAACTGTAGGCAGTGGTATGTTCTTTAAATTGTATATCACTCTACATGTATTATTTAACTGTTTTATTACCAAAATTTTTGATGGGGTAGATATTTACCTAAGGTGGTTATTTAATTTATAGGTATGCTCGTTCCCATTATGTTAGGTAATCACTATATATTGATGACTATTACTATTTTCCTTGGGGTATAATGTTTAGCTAAATTCAGCTCTGCTGGGCAAAAGGGAACAGCATTGTAGAAGTAAGCAAGTATTGTATGAGAAAAAGGAAAGTTTAGGTGTTCAGTGCCTTGAACAGAAACATGGAGTTATTCCCATACTATCAAGTTATACCCTGGAGGGAAATGACACTCCCTTCAAATGACCATCATTCATTCCTCCTCCATCCACTCAACTCATTTATTGAGCACCTGCCTTATTTTGGGTGATGTACAAGGTCATATGAGTTTGTGTGTGTGTGTGTGTGTGTGTGTGTGTGTGTGTGTGTGTGTGTGTTTATTAGGTTTATTTGGACTTTTCAGGAACTGCATAATACAGTCATTATTCAGGAAAAAAAAAAGGTAGAATTTAATGAGATCTGTGATTGAGAGGGAATAGTTCAGTTCCTTACCATGTGACAGTTTGTTGTCTGTTGAATATATGTGTGATTGTCCCTGCTTCACAATGAAAACATTAGTCATTAGTCATATCTTTCCATGTTATTCAAGGGCACAGGCCCCATCTCCTCAACCATGTGGTCAGGTCTCTGAGAGCAAGAAGAGTGTTGTATGTGTCAGTACAACTCAATACAAAGTTGGGAATTGTTAAACGATTGTTTGTGAAATGATTGAATGAATACAAAAATCCAAGGCCCTTCACTCAAGTGGTATAGAACTTGTTCTTTAATGTGGCCATTCATTCCTTCATTCATGTATTGATTCAGCAAGTTTTATTGAATGTCCACCTTGTAGGTGATACTGGGCACACGCATTGGTGATTTCTGGTCCGATAGCCCCCAAATTTCTTTTTTTTTTCAACATTTATTTATTTATTTTTGGGACAGAGAGAGACAGAGCATGAACGGAGGAGGGGCAGAGAGAGAGGGAGACACAGAATCGGAAACAGGCTCCAGGCTCTGAGCCATCAGCCCAGAGCCTGACGCGGGGCTCGAACTCACGGACCACGAGATCGTGACCTGGCTGAAGTCGGATGCTTAACCGACTGCGCCACCCAGGCGCCCCTAATAGCCCCCAAATTTCTTATGACAACTCTAGATATGTGTCCCCACTTCTCCTTTATCTCAAATGTATCTGTCAAGGACTTTTAGGAAAGTGATGAAAGAACTGTAAACTTCAAGTTATAGAAGAAGGTCAGAATAATGTGGATGTATTTTAAGTGGTCAATACTTCTAAACGATAGTTTTACTGGTAAGATTTTTTTCCCCCAAGAATGGCAGATGCTGCCTACCCCTAGTGTCCTCAGTGATGTTTTCAGCTGACCACCAGGGAGAGTGGTGGCTCACTCTTTTGTGTGGCTAACTTCCATTCCCTATCATTTCAGTGATAACAAGGGACTCCTGGCCTGTTAGGTAACTTGCCTAAGTATACGCTGATGAAGCAAACAGACCAGGTCAGTGTCCCTTAAAAATTGGCTGCTCTGATTGAGACTTCTTTTAAAATTATTATGAAACACACAGATTCATGCATATAGCTTCAGTTGTTCTTAAATTTCTGTGCTAACTCCCCACGCATCACACTAAAAATTTATCATGGGTGAT
>NW_024412397.1:20428368-20520868 GCF_014898765.1 Herpailurus yagouaroundi
AAATTGTACATACATTATAGTTAGAAGAAATAGCCGTTTGGAACACTAGCAGAAAGCTTTTGAAACCAGGAATGGTTACCAGTTCTTCATTTTAGCTTTAGGAAACGGACAGCAAAGTCCAGTTGTACGTGCTCTTTGGATGGGGCCAGTTGTATCCCATTTTTAAAAATGCCTTCATGCATACACTGGGGAAGCAGATTTTTGTTTATTCTACAGTGTGTATTGTACTGGCTGTAATTCTGCATTCAGCGGCTTTTGATTTGGTGCCAGACATCTTGTGGAGATTGTGTATGCCATGAGTTAATTGTTCAAAATGCCTATCGAAGAGACTTTACATTTCTTGAGTTTCGCTTGTTGTTTTGGGTTTGAGTATCTGTGCATTTTTGTGTGTATGTGCGCATATGACCAATGTGTGTTTTAACTCAAATTGTTGGAGTTAAGTGTGATCAGCTATTTGTTACACAAGCTTTCCTCTGAAGACAACACAGCACAGAATTCCTTCTTCTTCTTCTTTTTTTTTTTTTTTCCCAGTGACAAGTCAATTACTTGTTTAAATTCAGTTTGAACTCTCTGAACTGAGAGAGGCCAGAGGAAGCAGGTTTTCCCTGTGAATAAACAAAAGAAGAAAAATGTAAAATCATTCCAAAACACTGTGATTTTAGGTTGTTGGGCAAGTGCAATTAAGCCTTACAACAATTATGATTTCTTCTTTTTGAACTGGCACCTATAGGATTTATGAAATCAGTTTTCCTCTAACACCCTAGCAGGAGAAATAGTAGAGGCAGTGGTATTTTAGGACAAAGAAAAATGTAAATTTTCTATTACCTTAAGTTATGAAGTGTTTCTATAGCCATATCCCACACAAATTGTTTTCTTCTCCCTGTGAACCACTGGAGCTGGTCTGAAATGTGGACTTTAGGAAGCCAAAACCTCCAAAATATCATAATATTACAACTCTCAGAGAATAAATCTTGAGTATAAACCAGAATGTATTTTTGAAAATCAGCTCCTCCTCAGGTGAGAGTTTAATACCAAAACTTAGCCCAATCATTTTCGTGATTTCTTTTCTTTATGGGCTAGATGTTTAAATACACATGAATCCCATTTTCAGCTAAATAAAAACTGTGAAAGCATTACTTCTTAACTACGGGAAGAGAGGCTCTTTGCAGAGAAAATAAGTCCAGTTTATTTTCAGTGTTATGAGTGTAAGCTTCTATCAAAATGTGCCGCTGTGTCTGTCCTCATTCAGGCTATGAGCACTAGCAGGCATTACCTACCTGGTCCACAGTAAGTATAGTTCCTGCTAGAAATGTTGATTTTTATAACCGCCCCTATCTTCTTATTCATTGAATAAGAATTTTAATAAGTAATTATTTGGTCAAATTTCCACATACCTAAAAATAAAGCAGTTCCACAAAGATGAAATTATGGCAAATGAAATTGAAAACAAAAGTGGCGAAATTTCCTCCTAATGGTAATTTAAGATCACATCATCATCTCTCGCCAGCATGTGCATGTGTTAAACCGTATAGAGAAACCTATAATTATTGTAATTGCTCTTTTTGCTTTATACTAACAAGCTTCAAACCATGTTTCAAACTAGTTGTTTTGAAATAGTTATTTGTGAAGTCATCAAATCTCAGAAAGTAAATGGTAATGAGCTCTCCATGTTTATATTCTGACTGTTGGTCACATTATGCAGCTTTTCAACTCCCTGAAGTTCAGAGGTTAAAATGGATGTTGATTATTTCTGATATCAAGGCCAAAAAGTAAAATAATTTCATGATTCCTGCTTAAGATGAAAAAAACAGGAACATTTTAAATATCAGAATCATTTCAGTTGGGAATGCATTCTTAGAGAAAAGTTTACCTCTGAATAAGAGACAATCTCAGTCAGCCACCTAATTTTTTTTTTTTTAAGTAAAAATTAGGGTATGGAATGTTTAGCTTTTTTTCCCACGTACCACAGGAAGTGCTAACATAAAAAGTTTAATATTTAAAGAATACCAGTAATAATGTTTTCCAGTACAATTTACATATGGCCCTTTCTTTGCAAACCTCACGGTTGATTCCAGTAGCCTCTAGCCTCGTGCAGGTAGCCACTGGGCTTTAAAGTTTTTAATAGTGTATCAACTATCGACTATGCAAATTGCATTTAGTGTTTTAGAAAGGTATTTCATATACTTAGCTATTTTCAAAGTCATGATTATAAATGAAAGTAGCTGGTATAAAAGCATTACTCCTTAAAATTATTGTTTAGCTGCTATTACAGAGCAAAAATTTGCCTAGGTCACAAATTAATATAATCTTTCAATTCCCCACTGATTGAAGAAAACAAAACATATTAAAAAAAAACCCATTCAGGATAAACTTCTTTTTAGTAAGCTTACTTTTTGGTATTGTTGACATATAAAGCTTTTAATTTACCCACTTTAAAATAACAATGAAAATTTTATTTTTTTTTCTTCTGTGCTTGATTGCTTCGAACAAAATTATGTTGATTTGGTTCTTTACGACTAAGCTGGTAAAAATTCACCAGACGCTTAATCTTGATATTGTGGCTACATCTTGCTCTCCTGCCTCTGATTAAATTTCCAGAATCCCTGCGTGAGATTCACAGATGCCAGTTTGAACATTTCTCTGGGGCTAATTTCTTAGAAAGAAAATATGGATCGGTTACATATTTGGTTAATTTTATTTAATCCCTAATTTCTGGTAGGTCTGAACATTTTGGATTTAGTGTTGATAATTGATAAGCATCCTTCTAGTGCTGGGCGATGGCATTGTTTCAAGGAGAATTTGGAGGAAGGACATTGAAACACAGGGGGAAGAGGGTTAGGGAGAAGAGTGGCCAGGAAAAAAGATCTAATAGCTGGTGCAGTCTTGAAATACCTTTCCAACTGATCTACAGGAAATTGTGCTGAATAGTTGTTTGTTTCCTGTTCCACTATAAATGTGGTTTGCATTACACCCCCTATTTGTTGTTTTGTTTTGTTTTTTACTAAAATTATAATACCACTGGAGAGGCGTGGGATTAGTGATTTCTTCCTTGTAACTTAATTTTTAAGTATGTTTTTTAGTCACATTTGGATTTTAGACATTGCCATATTTCATTATTATGAATGTTGTATGAGTGTTTCCAAGCCTCCCTGAGACTTCTATCACAGTGATGCTACTAAGGAAAAAAAAAATGCTTTGGTGTCATTCCTCTAGAATCACCATGTAGGCCATGAACATGGTCAGCAACCTGCCATCATGAGGTTATTATTATTTTTTTTAATCTTAAGTTTGAATCCAGTGAAAATATGTAGATTTTAGATATGATTGTGGCAATTTTAAAAGTTGCTAAAATTCAAGTTTACTTTTATCGTAAGAAGAAAATGCAGTGAAGACGTATTTGCTCCGCATAACAAACCTAAATGCAACTCTTATCATTGAGAATTTCAGGACAGACACACAAAAGATTACTAGGCTTTTTGTTCTGTTTTTTTTTTTTTTTTTCATTTTCCTCCAATATTATCAGGGTTACAGAAAAGTTCCTATTTCACAGTCAATATAGTTTAAAGGTAGTTTTAGGTTTCAGTCTTCCAGAGTTTGTGTATATTTGATTGGTGTTAAGTTAGCCCTTAATACTTCAGACATAACTCTAAGGTGACACAGGGTAAAGTTATGTGTGGTAACACTACTGACAGTAAGGCGAAAAAAAAGATCTGGAGCTGTATGTTCATAAAATATTTAAATATTTATAATCTATTCAGGAAATCGTCATAGCCCTTCATAAAAGCAGCTATCTATAAACTAGGAAACACAAATGCATAGTGACAAAACTGAAAACGATAATTCTGTAAAATAATTATATTTTGAAGTATGATGTGACCTGCTAAAAAGTCAATGCGTGGAAATGTTTGGAAAACTTCCTAGTTAGAGGCTTTTTGACGTTTTAGAATCTGTAATAAACTGGCACATTGTATCACCTTAGGTATCTCGATTTTATTGTATTTTATTAAGCAAAATAAAATTATTCTTCTAAAGAATATTTCTTAAGGTTGAGTTTACTGGTTTGGGACTTGAACATGGTTTGAGAGTTTGCCCCGCTTAAAACTTTGGGAGAGTTTCCTATTTGCAGCGCTGAAAGAACCATGGCCTAGGTTCCAGACTGCAGCCTCTAGTTATTAAGAGATGCATTTCTGTCACAATGCCACGCTCTGATTAGAATTTAAACTTTCACATTTCTGATATTTTTGTCTTTAAATTCTGTGTCGTGTCAAGTCGTTACCCAGTTTTCTTCAGATTCTTCTTCCTTATTTGTTAAATCTGCATGTGCTAATCAGGGCCTTTTGTTGAAAAGTGACTTAAAAGGGACACTATACCTATAACATTTTATTTGGGAGAGTGTACTGTTTTAAAGGCATCCCTCCCCATATTGGGATAAAGAGTGGGTTTAAAACGCCAAAGAAGTCAGGGGTGGGAGCAGTGTGGGTGATGGTCTAATTTCAGGCTCCACCGAAAAAATGCAGGCTTTGGCATCCTCCAGGGACCTAGGGCTGTGCTTTCCAGGAGACCAAATTATACTCCTCTGGAGAGAGGGCACGTTGAGGTAATTGGTGGGACAGACTGAGGAGAGTCAAATTCCAGCTGCTTCCATTGTAGCTGACCTGAAAATGAATAGGGGATGTTAAGAGTGGAGGCTAACATTTGACTTGGCTTTTTCACCTCCACAAACCTAAGGGCGAGAATTATAGAGCAGCGAATGACTGCGCCAATAATAATCCTGTTCAAGTGGGAATTGCTATGTTGGGGAAAACTCTCACGCCATTTTAAAAATAGTTGATGCGTTTACCAACCACAGTCTTATCACTGTAGCCCCAATAAAGTTTATCCACAGCATGGAAACACTCTCTGTTTTTACTGTTAGCCATCTAGTGAGTGTGTTTTGGATTCTCACCTCTTTGGTTACCATTTCAAAATGCTTGTAATGAAAGACATTCAGAAGGCACTGGAATCCCACCTCCACGAAGAGAAGCAAAAAGTGGAAAGTGTCTCCACTGTGTTTCCCCCAGAATATATGCTTTTTTTTTTCCCAGGAGAATAATGCCGTATTACTCAATAGCTTTTCTAACGAATAAAACAAATTAAATTGATGTTACATGCATATTTAAACCCCATCCAGTTAAGTACTGACGTGATTAAAATAATCAAATGTATTACTTAAAAAATTAAAAAGGATAAATTCTGCACCCCATTATTTTATTGACTTTTAAATATAAATTGCAGAAATGTTTACATTCCTAATGGCATTATTAAGCTAAACTGACAAATCAGAGGAAAAAAGTTGATTGCCCAGCACATTATTATTTCTGCACCTGTTATTACAATTCAGAAGTGGAGGCTCAGCACACAGGAGCAGCATGGATGCTGTTTTCTTAGGCTTCCTTTGTGTGATGTGGGGGTTGGGATAAATGTTTAACAGGTGTACTTTCACTTTGTAGTGCCTTTTTTGTGTGTTGATATGATTAAAAGCCTACAATGTTTTTCATGTAGCTTTGAAATTAATATGCAAATAATTGGGGATGGTAGGGCTCTCCTCTACCTGCTGCACCAAGCCTCCCTAAGCAGAATGGGGGGGGGGATATCAGCTTTTTAGTAGAAGTTGTTTAGGTACAAATGATGCCAACTTTCATCTCCACCCTGTGAATCTGTAAGGGAAAAATAAGGGAAGAAGAGGGGCATCCAGTTAATTTAGGTAGAATTGCAGACCTGGAATGAAAATAGTTTAGATTTTTATTTTCTGGTTATACGCTGGCCAAGAGGTAGACTTTTGAGTACATTTTTTAAACAATAATGTAAATTGTGTAACATTGTCAGTGCTTTGGTTTGAAATTGTGCTTGTCCCTTTAGTTTATTTCCTTCTTTTCTAACTCATACAATATTATTTTTCAAACATTTGAACCATATTCCTCCCTGTTAGCTGCTGAGGTGGCAATGATTGTTTACTAATATAATTCTGGAATTTCTTAGGTGTTCATTGTCCACTAATTTCACATAGAAATCTAAAGTTTCTGCAGCCAGTGGGATAAATAATGCCCTTATTTTTTTGTAAATTTTTGTTGTTGTTTAGGTTTTTAAAGAATGTTGTTATATTCTTCAAAATGTAATGACCTTTGATTTGGAGAGGGGAAAAGTATCTTTGTTGAATCCCATACAACAGATAGTTTGAGTTTGCAAATAAGTGATTAAAATGCCATTATTTCCTGGAAGTTACTAGTTAGCACTATTGATATGAGTTTAGATTTTTTCCTGTGTAATAATTTCAACTCCTGGATTTTAATAAGACTTAATATGTAGCATGGATCCCGTTTAATCTCCCCCTGGCTTGACAGCAAAATGTTTACATAAATGAACCCTCAATTTTGATATCAACTATTTAACTCTGTCTTCCCAGAGTTAATGCCATTTCCATAATTAAACATTTCCACAGTTAGTGCTATAGGAGTATATCTTAACAATGATGTTCTTTTCTGTTCCTTTAAGCCATCTGTTGGCTAGGGCAGCAAAGAAATGGGAGTCTGATTTTATTTTAAAGAAAATAAGTTATTACTCTACCATTGTATTAGACATCCAGCTTCAGAGGGAGTAAAAAAATAAAAGTCCTTCATATTTTCATTTTGTTACATTTGCAGCAGAAATGTGTATGCTCAAATGGTTATTTTCAACTCATGACAGCTGTGATATTTAAAATGATCACAGCTGTTGTGACTTAAAATTGATTTTTCTATTAACACCTGAGAAAAAGACCTGTGCTGTATTAAAAACTTAAATAAGGTAACTGTAAAATTAGATATGTTGATGTGAATCTGGTAATCCTACTTCCCAGAGGTTGCAAAGTGCAGCCGACCTTATGGATGCTTCCAGGCAGTGAGCTAAAGCTGCTAGAAATAGATGCGTGGTTGTTAAATGCGTTTACCTTTTAAAGAATTCATGTAATAGCAGATCCTCTTGGCTCAACTTTTACAGTGTCAGTTTTGCTAATAAAACCTTTTAGAATTCAGTTTACTTAATTAACCCCGAGAAAGGCTTGTGTGACTTATATGAATCATTATGAGATCCTAACCTCTAAACTTTTTTACCTTTCAGACATGACATTGAGAAATGCAAACCACACTAAATTGTTCCTTATGGAGGAAGTTTTGGTTTTATGGCTCTTTTCCTCCATCATTTTCAGATGATGAAAAAAAGAAAAACAGATGAAAAAGGAGAAACAAATTATTCCTAAGTAGTTTTAGGCTAGCACTTGTTCTTGGAATCTTTAATACATTTTTAATGTTCACTTTGCAGATCCATTTAACCTGTTTTAAGAGTTAGATGGTGCTTCCTGCTTTCCGTCGATCTGTTCTGATGTTGACCTTCTCAGGGTAATCAGTGTTGGAATCTTTTTTTTTTTTTTTAAGTGTTGGAATCTTGAATGTAGCAATAGATTACCTATCTAACAAAATAACTGCTCTAACAAAACTTAATCACATTTGGATATTGAGATCCTTTCATGTTTTGAAGTAGATGATGTAGTGTATAAAACATACAGCTGGCCTGATGTGAAATTATTTATAGATAATAGTGCCTTCACAGATGCATTGCCAATAGGGAGCTATGTACATTAAACTCTTTGGCTGGTCCTGGGCTTTTTACCTGTGTAACTCAATCAGAATTGAAAGCATGACAGATTTTATGATGATAAATGTGTGGCTGGATTGGAGAAAGTCTCGATGGCAGGGGGGGTGGATAGATGGATGATTACATAACTAGATAGCAATTAGTTATTGCCAATTATTTATTACTCAAAACTTGTTTATTCATCAAAAATGTGCATACAATGTATTAGTTTGACTATTGTATATAGTTTAGAACGGGTTGGTATTTTCTATCACATAGTGAAATTACAGGAGAGATGGTTCCAAATGAACACATTGTACCTCTTTCAAAGTTGTAGGCTGGGACTGATGCACACCACAAGATCACAAGGTCAAGATGTCCCATAGTAAGTGATCATGAGTATAAATGGGTATTTACTTGTTTGGCTGAAGGAAGATACTCCTAGTGTATTGCCATTGTTTTACATGAAGCATCAGGAAAATCAACGTGGATATTTGTTGCTGACATACTCTGGCTATAAACATGTATCTTTAGAACAGTGGTGCCCCCCTCCCCCAGGGGACCTATGACAGTATCTGGGAAATTTTTGATTGTCCCAACTGCAGTAGTTGGGTGAGAGTTTGCCTCTGGTATCTAGAGGCCAGGGATGCTCCTCTTCAACCACAGTGTACAGGTCAGCCCTTCACGAAGTGCTGAGGCTGAAAAGTCCTGCTTTATAAGTAAAATATCTGGACCTTAATAATTAATTCCTGGTGTAGTGAGCCACCTTACAATGATTGCAGCTTGCTTTTCTTTTCTATCCATATCAATTCTCTCTCTCTCTCTCTCTCTCCCTCTCCCTCTCCCTCCCTCCCCCTCTCCCCCTCTCCCCCTCTCCCTCTCTCCCTCTCTCCCCCTTCCTCCTTCCCTCTCTGTTTCTCTCTGTCTCCCTCTCTGGCATAGCACACTATAGTATTGTCCAGGTATTTCTACCATTTACCAAGAAAATGTGGGATTTTATTTGAAGTGTTGTAAATGTAGTACATTATTTGTGAACCAACTGGAATGACTTCAAAGCAGCTGTTAGAATATGTTGAGTCAATAAATGTGCATTTCTCTATACCCTAAATACATATTTATATCTTACCTTTCAAAATGTCTTGAAAACTCTCTCAGTGTAACTGTGGGTTCATCGGAATCATCCTAAAAGAGATTTTATTACCATTAATTTTTTTTCTGTAGGTCATAAAGAAGCAAAGAAGAAAATAAATTAGCATAAAGAAACTAATAATACGTTTAAGTATTTTTGGCATTGAAAGACCTTGTTTGCATCGCCATTAAATATATCCTCTGTACTAAGATCAAAAATTAAAAATTAAAAAAAAAAACTCTCTTTTCAGCTTTCCCAATAATGTAGCTTCTTTATGCACTCACAACCGGGGATCTCTCTTCCTGCCACTGCTGTGCTTCCCATCAGTGCTGGATAATTCCTGGCAGTGATTGGGAAGTGATTTTTGAAACCTCGATTGCCTTCCCTAGCACCCTGTGGAGGAAGGTGGCGGTATCTAGTGGCAGAGTCTTACACCTGCCAACTTGTGGAACCCAGAGGCACACCTCACTTCTTAGATGCCAAGGTTTGGAGACAGCTGCCAAGTCTGACAGTAACTAGTAACTCTCTTCAGTCTCCTCCCCATGCTGTACAAGGTTCTATCAGAGTAGAGACGGCAGCTGGGCACGGGAGTGGCAGCTCTGATTTGCAGTCTGTCTTTGGAGTATGGACACTTTTGCTTAACCGTCGGTCGTTCTATTTCAATTCCATCCTCAGACTGTGTACTAAGGAGTCTTCCTGTTTCCCTGTCCACTGGGTGCTCCACAGTTCTAGTAAAATCACACTGGTGCCTTTGGGTTTTACTGTGCCCGCTGCACCCGAAACCGTCTTAGGAGATTGCCCTCAGTTGGCATTTCTTTCTGTTTGTTTTCCATGTTTTATTGTATAGGGCTGTCTGTACTCAAAGTGGACAGAAAACCTATAAATATGTTTTTTGTGTGCCAAGCAAGTTTGATTACCATTTGGGGTGATCATTTCATTGATTTGGGTATATCTGTTTCTGGGAGATGGTAATCTTTGTTCTAATTGCAAATTTACTTTAAGCCAAGGCTCTTTGTGGAAGCATTAATAACCTTGTTTTCAGTTTTGATCGATCACCGATTATCTGTGTTGGACTCTCAAGAATTTTCTTATATCCCATATACCCCAGTTATCATCCTCTGAATAACTGTAGAACAGTAACTTTCTTATACATGGTTTTTAGAATGTGCTTCAGGAAGCTTGCTTGGGTGGTATTTAAGTCAGACATTTATGGAGTGTAAAATCAATCTTATTGTGACTTCCTTTAATTTTTAGGAAAGTGGTTTATAGCTCAAATGAAGCTTATACTTAATATTTTATTGTAGTAATAATTAATATTTAATAAACCCTACTTGCAGGCCTCAGTTCTTTCAGAAGCCTTTCCTAAAGCACCTTCTCATTTAATCCTTACTGCACCCTAGTACAGTGATAGGTGACCTAAAAGTACTTGTCCCATTTCACAGTCTAGTAATGCACTATCTAGTGAGGTCACCACTGGCCACATGTAGCTGTTAACATTAAATGTAAATTAATCAAAATACAATTTAAAAATTTAGTTCCTTGGTCCCACTAGCCACATTTCACATGGGCTCGGTTGTCACATGTGGCTAGTGGCTACTGTATTGGACAGCACAGATATAGAACATGTGCATCCTTGTAGAAAGTTCTAATGGACAGGGCCGGTCTGGAAAATGGAAGCATTACAGGATCAAAGCACTTGCTTAACCTCTTATGTTTTGTAACAGAACTGGAGTCACTTTTGCTGTGTATTTCAGTATATTTTTGAATTTTTTGTGCCTCATAGTCAGCAAATGTCTGAAGCAAGAATTGATATTTTAAGGCTAGCTAGCATTTTAGTGAATGCTTATCCCGTCTATGTTCATATCTCTTTTACTACATTTAAAGCTCGACGAAGACAAACTTTTCAAAGGAATCAGCCCTTAAATGACCTTGCTCGGAATCAAAGAGATCTCCCGAAAGAGCGGGCCGTGTCTTGAGGAATCTTTAGTTTATACACTTGTTAGCATATTGTGGATAACCAAGAAATGTTTATGCAACCAGATGAATGACTCCCAACATCCCTCATCCGTGCGTCCATGTATACATACACACAGTTAGGCAAGACCCTTGAGTAGAATGCTCACTGCAAGTTGGCCTCCACAGAATTTAAAGAGTTCATACCTTTGTTATTTTATTAAAATAAAAATAACCTATATTTACTCACATAATCTAAAATATCTGTTGATAATAAACAAAAAAGTCGGTCTGTAGGTCTGGTCCTTAACGCTCATTTAGTCCCTACCCCAACTTTATGTTTTGAAATTTTCATGTCTTCTCATCATTGTCAAGCTTTCAAGCAATTGGAAGGTAAACTTTTTTTCTTTTTCTTTTTTTTAAGTCAACTCTATTCCCAACATGGGGCTCAAACTCAGGACTCTGGGATCAAGAGTTGCAGGCTCTACAGAAGGAGCCAGCCAGGTGCCCCTGGAAGATAAGCTTTAACTCTTTATCTTCTCCTCAAAGATTAGCACAACCAATATGCAGGGAGAAGTGCTCAGATGACATTTGTTGACTGAACTGATAAGTATCAAAACTATTTTTAATGTTAAGTTTCTCCAGATTTCTCCTATCCAAAGCAGACCAGTAGGCTATTATTTGTAGAATGAATGAATGAATGAATGAATGAATAAAAATATATATCTTTCCATTCCATCCTTGAGTTGGAGAAATGTGCCTGATAAACATTGATGGTGCTGATCAGACCACCCTCATTCATACTTGCACATTCAGAATTGTGTTGATTATTTTCCACTTGTAACTATGGATGGCAGTGGATGAATGGACTGGTCCTCAAATATTAAGCACAGGGAATGAGGGTGTTTGTGTCCTGTAGCTGTACTACTTTAATAGGTTAGATGGTTGCAGAATTTCTCCCATCATCTTGTTGTTGGGAGCACCAGGAGCCCATAATGGCACATCCTGGCAGATGCTTTCTCCTTGGGCTTCTAACGGTATATGCAAGCCATCATTTCTCTCGTTAATAATTATGGTGTTAAGAGGCATTTGTGTTCTGTGCGCTCTTTCAGCTTGTACCATGTTTAGTTCCCGTTATGCAAATACTGCTTTAAACTTAGAAATGCCAATTTGCATTAATATTTTGGTTTCATATAGTAGCTGGCTATTGCATTTCACAAACAAGTGCATTTTAATGAGTGCTGGCAGAATGTAAAAAAAAAATATTATTCATTAAATTCTATTGTAGAAAATGCAGTAGTTGGTTGCCAGAAATCATTAAGACAAAATATAATGTGTATTGAGGCCATAAGGATATTCCTCCTGAAGGGTATTTGGCCCTGGCGGCATTCAAGAACAATTCAGCGTTCTTCGTACGGGCATGAAGGGTGGGGGTTATCATTATAAAATAAAATCCAGTGTACTATTGACATTTAGGTTTATTTTTTAAACGTAAACATATTTTACTATTTTATATTTGCCATGTGACCATAGGGAATTTACCTCTGGGTTAACGTGAAGGACTTTAAAAGTCATAAACACCAAGTTGTAAAGCAATGTATTCCTATGTCTTACATTCTGATGTTAAATCCTAAAATGAGGTCTTTGCTGTTTTATGGTTTTTTTTCCTTTCCCAAGATTTTTTTTTTATTGAAATTGTGAACATAAAATTTTTTGTTGGGCAATGTGTGGGAACAGAAAATTTTTGCAACTGGATTTTCAGAAACGAACTATTTTAGCACGTGGACTTTCAAATGCTGCTGTCATGCTTGTCATAGCTTGTGGTTCCTAATTATAATGAGCTTTTCTGGTGGTGTTATTGCAGTTGTGTTGTGTGTGTGTTTTTTTTCCCCCTAGTCTTCAACTCACTTTTCCCAGAAGGAGAGTTCCAAGCCTTTGAAAATTCTCATGATTTTGCAAATCCACTCTATTTTTGTCTAGAATACAGGAAAGTTAAAACTGTGGCTGGTATGATGCCATGTTTTGAATCCAATTTTAAAGCAACCCTTTGCAACCCAGGGAGTAGAGCTGACATCTTTGTATCTGTAATGAAGATAATTATACCTGCAAGGTGACATCACTAGCAAAGTAACAAATGCACTTGAAAATGGAGTCTCTGGTCCTCTCTGAATTCTGTAGACCACTTTTGGCATTTAACACGAGACACCTCTTTCATGCCTGTCGTTTGAGAAGTTGCTTTCAGATGAATTTACTAAAGCTGACTGACACAGGGTTAAATTAATTCTTTTCTTTATTACTCAAAGTGATACAGACCTTTCTTGGACTAATGTAGCTTAATTAGTGGTCAATTAAAACTGAACATTGCTGAATTGAAGTTCTTTGATCAAACTCCCTGGCATGGGTTCTCTTTCTTTAACTAGCCACCATCTTGAATTCATTTGGAATCAGTAGTATAAACAAGTTTAAAACTGGTTCTTTTATAAGAAAGTCAGCAGGCTTGTATAGCTGTGGTTTCTTTTTTTACTTCTGTAGGCGGCAATTCAAAGGCATACTAAATGAAAACAGTACTACACCCTGAAAAAAATACATTTTTAAAAGTAACACTAAGTAGTCAGAAAACAGTCAATACCCCCACCTATTTATTCTAGACAGACGATAAATTTCCCAATTTCAGTGGTTAATTTCGTTGTTACATAGAAAGCTACAAGAAAATTCCCCGCCCTCACGAAGTCCACAGTTAAAAAGTGAACCAAACAAAACAAAACAAAACAAAAGAAGAACCCAAGCTGGGCGTTGGGAGAAAGCTGGGACAGCCACGTAACAATATACACGCAGAGATTTAACTCCGTTGCCCCTACATTCATTCTTTATGACTCTTGGGAAAGTATTTCACTCTGTGCCACTGGGGTGGGGGTGAGCCACTACTTAGTTTGTTTTTTTGAGTTCATCATTTCTTTTGGAGGACACTTGCAGCAATGTGAGAACTGGTGATGGAGAGTATCCTTCATACCAAACACTAGGTTAAAACACACATTGCTTTTCTTAGAATTTGAGTGCAGTTATAAAAAAGAAAGAGAGAAAGAAAGAGAGAAAGAAAGAAAGAAAGAAAGAAAGAAAGAAAGAAAGAAAGAAAGAAAGAAAGAAAAGAGGGATGCCAGGGCGCCAGGAACGGGGGCAGAGAAGGTCACTGAATATTTGTAAGGGATCGGCCCCTTCCTTGTACACACACAGTCACATGTCTTAATATTTAAAGTGTATATGCCATTCTTGTGGAAACATAAATTGATACCATTCCGTAATCCCAGTGTTTAGAAGCCTAACAACCTAAAAATACCATAGCTGGCATTCAGTTTGTGCTATATGTTTTAAAGTATTAATTAAAACTGGCACTTTTGTGCTGGAAATTAAAGTAATAGATTATGTTTAAATAGGTAATTTGCTTAGTCTGTAATGGCTTCTTTGGACTCCTGAAATTTTCACACAGGAGAAAGGAAAAGGAAATTTTGGAAGTGACCATATAGCATTTTCCCCCATCGAAGATACAAATTTTGTAGTTTTCGTTATTTATATTCAAAACTTAGTTATAAACAATAATTAAGATAAAAATTTTTATCGCTTGACAGAAAGGGAAATTGTTTATAGTCAGTGTGCCTCACAGCCTTCCCTTGTGCCTTCTCCCTAAAGGGCTGATTAGAATGTAATAATTGGGGATGATAGCAGGAGGAAGACGACAATTTCATTTAATTAAAGATAATTTATTTTACTTTAAATTGGTGATGTCCCACATGAATAAGAGTAGATTTAGCAGATAGATTTATTAATGGGTCCTGACATCTCAGTTGACATAAAAAGTAAACATTTTCTTTCCTCCTTGTTTTTATTGTGTCTCAGCACCTGAAGACTGCTGACATCCCACTTCTCTTCCTGCTTTACAGCGCTGTAGACTTTTCCACCAGATATGAAATTATCGGTTTATCCGTCAAACGCACTTGAGCCTCTGCTGAGTTAAAAATGAGGCGCGGAGCGTGAAAGGCTGGTCAGATTCTCACGACTGACACTAGAAATGCTGTCTCCTTACATGACATTCTCTTGACTGATCTTTAATATATTTAATTCCTGGATTCCAAGGGAGCCTTCAGCGCTTTGAATGCAGATCTGAAGATTTCCTTTGGTCTTGGGCAGGGCGTTGGCATAAATATTTCTTCCAGAGAACGTGTACGTTGAATGTCATGGATCGTGAAAAGTGCCACAAAAATACTGTTTGCACCGCTTAGGTTCATTTCTGACCAGGAATTGTGTGGAGAGTTGGGCCCGTGTGTCATGGTTCTATTGTTGTCTTACTCAATTGCAAACAGATCCTGGAAATGAGGGACATTTTTTCAAGTTAGAAAGTGGATTCAAGAAATGTATGAAATTATCCCCAGTCTTCTCAGCCTGTGATGGGTTTTTAAGTGGGGTACGTTTAGCAAAATTGTGTTTGTAATTCTGTAAGTCCTAAGGCTTTATAGAAGCCTTTCCCTGTGCTTCTGACAAACTGTATTCTGTGTTCCCCGGTTAGCGTTTAATCTCTTGTGCATTACCCTCAGACTCTTAAACTCCTGCCACGTTCCTGTATTCTTATCTGCGTTTTCTCTTCTTCAGTCATCTCTGCCTACCTGCATAGATAGATCTCATTCACATCATGTTTTTCTTCTCTGGATGAGATCCCAACCCTCTGAGCACTTCTTTCTCCCCTGCCTTCTCCTTCCGTCCAGAACTTCCTTCTCATCAACCCACCAGATCTACTCACATCCATTTCTCTTCCTACTTTGTTGCTCTCATTTTCACATACAGTTCCTTTCTGCGAATTATCTCTCCTTCCCTCTTTACGTTTCGCTGGTGTGTCTTTCTAGCCTTACTTCACAAATGGGTTTTGTATAACTAGTGTCTTCAAAGGGAAAGGAGGAAATGAGATACTCCTTTCTTAGGTGCTGAAGACCATGGTGGAATTTTTTATTTTATTTTCTACTAGATACATTTCTTCTACCCTGATGTGCCATTTTACAATTCCAGATTGATGTTAGATCAGTGATGGTGTTTTTCCAGGATTTTCATTGAGTCTTGCTTTTCATAGTGTGTCTACCTTTTCCTTCCCTGCAGCCAAAGCATCTTATTTCTGTTTCTGCCCATTTACCTAGTTGTAGTATCCCAATCGCTCAGGCCCTTATTTTATCTTTGATTTCTTGCCACGTTTATCCATCACTCCTTTTTTTGTTTGTTTGTTTTATTGCTCTGTTACCCTCGCTGTACCTTAACGTCTCTTTTTCTTCTGCAATGAAATAGTAAATGTGTGATACCTTCCCAAAAATTCTGCAAACAAATGATGCCGGGAAAGAGGACATTTGCAGGTAACATTCTTTGCTGTGTGTTGGAGAATTCTGCTTGGATTTTTAAAAATCTACTAATTCCCCCCTTCCCCCCCCCCCGCCCCAGAATTGTGCAGGCACGATTCTGGGTAAAGGGGACGTGAAGGCCAGTATTCAAATCCAATCCATCCTTAACTGGAGGTGAAAACTCTCAATATATATTTTCATGAGGGAAAGTGATCTTACATTTATAGCAAGTAAATTCAGTTGTACCTGTTGCCCAGTAAACTGAAGGGGTGTGTGTGTGTGTGTGTGTGTGTGTGTGTGTGTGTGTACACATACTGGGAGCAAATGGCGAGAGGAGAGAGTGGTCCGTGGCCAGCCACTGTGGCTCCCAGTGGCTCCTGCCTACCTGGAGGGAAACAGGAACTTGGGTCAGAGTGAAGACCCAGGCACCCTGTAAGTCAGCAGTCGCGGCCCCTCCCTGCTCCCGCATTTTCAGGCTATTTCCTTTCTGGTCTCTCTGTTCCATTATTTCTCCTGCAGTTTTACTAACCATTTCCAAACACCTTCAACCTTTCTCTTTTCCTCTCCTTTTGGCTTTGCTGCCATCAGATAGTTAAAGAGTTTCATGGAGTCGGAGGCCATTTCTCTCCCCGGCAAAAATCTGGATGGCGCACTTTTGTCAACCGGCCTCTTCTGTGTCCTGTGGAAAATGTCAGAAATTTTGAAAAACAAGCAAATGAAAGGACAAGTACTATATCCCAAACCGGAAACACCACTTTTACTCTGTAGAGAAGGCATTCCCGGAGAGAAGCCTCCTCTGCTCCCGGCAGGAACTGGGAGTGGCAAGAGGCAAGCTGCTAAACGTGGTCCAGATGCAGCTCCATCCAAGGAAGCCTCGTACTTGGTCATCCGGGTGGCTGGGCTTGTCCCACCTCCCCTCCTCCATGCCCTCCTCCCTGTCTCTTCCTAGGCCCTCCCACCCCTAGGCGAGCCCCAGGCCTCGCAGCAGACATCTGTGGGTCTGAGTTCATATATCCAGCATGAAGTTCCCTCTCTCCCTCCTATTATGAATTCTGTGCTGTGGTCCTGCTTGCTCCTTGTCTGTCAGATTGCAGTTCTGAGGCTGTCAGCCATGTCTGACCAATCAGCAAACAACACCACAGGATGAAATTTAAACAATGCAGATGCTCAGATACAGGGTTATGTTGACTGGACCACGAAGGGAAAGCAGAGGTAAGGTCAGAGTCTCCCCAGAGTGGTTACCCCGAGCCTGCCTGATTTGACCCCTTGTGAGCTCCACTGTGCTGCTTTGGCTTCTGCTTTGCCCTCCTTCTTCCCTCTCCCGCCATCCAGCAGGATTTTCATTTTAATTCCCTGTCCTTGTTACTTCACTCCCTTCGTGTATTCACTCTTCTTCTCTTGGATCGGTGCTGAGTGTCATGAATGGTTCTGGATTGCCTCTAAGCTGAGGATCCTTGGGAAACATCACCTGGTGCAGGGCTTTTGTAGCCACACGTTCAGGAAGAGTCGCCTGCTGAGAATCGGGGCAAACGGATGGGATCCATAGGCCTTATCAATCTCCCTCTGTGGGGCGATGCACTTTATCATTAGGTGAAAACCCTGCCTTTGCTTTCTTACCATTGAGATGTACTGAATTGTAAATTGAGCTAAAATCGTCTTTCGGGGGGGGGGGGGGGGAGAGAATAAAAAAAAAAAACAAAAAAAAAAACCCCAAAAAAGGATTAAAAAGCCAGTCTTTGGGGATGTGGGGGAAAAAAAAGTGTTTTTATTTTTTTCCCCCCCCCCCCAGCCCTTTTACAGTTCTCGGTGTTTGCTCACGAGGTAACTGCTCTCAAAAGAAGACTGTCCTATCATCTTTCTCTTCTGTTTTAAGTATTTGGTTGGTCTTTTTATAACTTAGGGTGTTTACAGGGTTCTGTACTCCCTAGTCCCATCTGGAAACTATTTAAGCTTCATAAGATCTATAAGACTAAAATATCACATATAATGGGATAGGCAAAAGAGGAAAAATTAGACCCGTTGCGTGTGTTTAGAAGAAGTTAGTTGTTTGTTCAGAAGCGTCTGCTAGAGAATTGGAACAAATAGCTGTGTGTGGTGAATGGTTGGGTCCAGAGCTGTACATTTCACCACAGTATGAGCCTTGGTTTGTAGAACTGACGTTCTGTTGTGACTTCTAAATCCAAACAAATCTCTGCAAATTTCTGCCCGATCGAGTTAATAAGAAAATATATACATGCAGAGGCGAGGGCCGTATGCTACTTGTGGTCTGTCAGTGTCAGTGGAAATAAGAGACGTGTTTTACCTACTGTATTACATTCAACCAGCAATTGCCAGGACCTCCGGCTCAGCAGGTTTTCTGGATCTTTTTTTTTTTTTTCTTTTTCTTTTTTTTTCCCCCGCGATGAGAACAAAGGGATGCAGAAAGAGCTTCAGAGAAGGGGACGGCAGATGCGGGACTGGAGTCTCTTTCCTTCTAATTGCCTTGTAATTGGGGAGTGGTTTCCACTTTCCCACTATCTCACTTGCAGGAGAGGAAGACAGATGTGGCTTAGCGGGAACCAGCTTTCTCCAGGCCGGATGTGCGGTGGGACGGGGAGGTCATTCTCCGCTCTCAGGCCTGTGATCTGCTTCACACCTGTGCTCATTTTTCCCCATGATCGATGACCTTGTATTAACCTGGAGTGACCTTTCGCCTTCGCCTGTTCTCTGGGACCAGCTCTTGGCGAGCGGACCCTCCTTTCTCTCTGATTTACAGGTGGTCGCTGGAGCCACATACACTTGTTTTTCACGGTGCACAGTGCACTTAGCAGCCCGGCAATTTCATCCCTCTCAAGGGGCCGAGAAGGGGTTTGGGAGGTGGGGGTGCAGTGAGAGAGGTTGCTGTTTGCATGTGCTTTTCTATTTTGTGGCTCATATGGTATCAATTACCATTTGATGGCAACGCCAGGCCTGAGGCCCTTCGCATGTTTGTCCTGTGAGAAAGATCTGGAAGAACCGACATATGGTTTTGATTGCAGCAATTGCAGGTTGATAGAATGAACGCAGGGGTGAGGTGGGTGGGTTTTCCTTCCGGCCCTTTCCACTCTGGGTTGCTAATGTGCTTTGCTTGTGGAACTGGTCTTTTCATCATCCAGCCCCTCCCCACTTGCCCCCCTTCCCTCCCCAACCCTCTACCACTCCGCATTCCCTGCCCCTGCCTCCTCTGTACTTCCAAATCACCGCCAGAAACATGTGGCCCATATTAAGGACCTTCAATTAAAACAAACAAACAAAAATTTGTCCACTCTTGTGTTAAAATCCCAGAGAAGGTCAGTCTATCAAGATGATCAGAATTATACTAAAGTTAAAGAGCAAATGGGTGATAGGGAGTGGGTTCTCTCCAGAAGCTCGGGACATGTTTTAAAATGGCTATTAGTTCAGGTTGTTAAACATTGAAATGACACTGAAAAATGGCAGCAATAGAGATTAGTGTGTGTGTGTGTGTGTGTGTGTGTGTGTGTGTGTGTGTATGTGTGTGTGCGCGCATCCAGGACACGTCTTTGAATTTGTTTGAGCATATGCTGTATAGGGGCAGGAGTTCTGTGAGGTTCTGTCTTCCTGTACATCTCAGCCATAAGAGGGAGGAGCACTTTGGGGCGTGTAGGTCTGTGTGAGCACTTCCCTTCGGAAGGGAGGTGTTGGAGACCCATCCCTCTCATACTCAGTGACTTCTCTCTTACTAAATTTGTGACAGTAGGGGGGACCCAGAGGGAGGCTCCTCATTACTGCTGCACAGCAGGGATTGCATCTGTGAGTTTGCCAAGAGAAGGTCTAGTATTGGGGAACAGAGAGGCAAAGAGGGGAAAAGAACATTATAGACACTTTTAATGCTACCCGTGAAAATGTTTTCTTTCCAAGTAACATTTTTCTATAATGCTCTCAAATTCACATGTCTTATAATCTGTTCTACAGATGGGTAGCCCATGAGACTATGACTTTTTCACTTCAGCTGTTGCATTTCAAAATATTACTCACAATTAGGAATTTATATAGTTTTAAACGATAACGTGGTTTCTTGTGAGTGAATGTTTCTATTAGCATCCTCCTTCTTTTAAACTGAAAACCAACAAATCAGGACCAAAACATAAAAATATGTCCTCCCAGGAACGTTTTTAAATTTAAAGGTGAATTATTATTCTGAAGGCCAGCTATTGAAACTTAACCATAATACTTGACACACTTCTTCATATTTATTTCCACATTAGAGCTGATCTTTATCAAAAGGCAGTAAAAACTTAAAAACTTCAGTTGTTGACTTAAATTATAGGGAGATACCTGTGTTATAGACTCTGTGGATAAAACAGAGCATAATTTTACAATGGCAGTTGGCTGTTTCTTAAGATATTAGCCCAAGGCTACCCTTTTCTTTACCCAAATTTCTCCTTATAATATACAGATTGGCTTGCTATATGGTTGTCTTTTTTTTTTTAAAACAGTCTTGATAATGATTCTATTTTGCTATTTGGTAATGTTCCTACAATTTAATACAGTTTTGTCGTCTGAGCTGTGTTTGAATTCGCAGTAACTAGTGATTAATTGATTTGCTCCAGTCATATATTTTAATAGTGGAGATTTGGTTATTTGACTGATAGTTACTGGACACATATTATAACCTTAAATCACCATTCAGTTTGACAGCTTAAGACTTAACATTTCTACTTGCTGCTCATGCCATATTAACTGCTTTCAAAGACCGATGTATTGAGAAGTCCAATTTGGTGATTTTTTTTTTTTAAATTGTTGCTTTCCTGGAATATATGGTAGTGAGGACTCATAGCAAAATAATGTAGTGTATGGGCTGTAAGCCTGTTTGAGAACATGTTGGGTCACTTAACAGCAGCTGTGCTGGGGAGATATTTGATTTGAGAAGACTTTTTGAATCTTTTCAGCCCTAACCATTCTGGTTTTGAAATGGGAAAATGGAAAAGAGTTTTAGGGAAGAGAGATATCTCAGTTTTGAAAGGCAGCATAGGTAGAAATCTTTCCGGCCCTGCTCAGATTAACTGGCATTCCTAATCTATCCCCCCAACAGAGGACAAAGAGTCTGATGGGAAATGTGGGTTTATATTTTAGAGACGCACTACAGAGGCATGAGATAGTGTTAGATACCAGCTTTATGCTCCTTGCCCAGCATTAATTTGGTTTTGGGACTGAAATTTAGGTAAGTTTACAGAGAAAGCAACCTTTTTATATACAATTCCTTTTTTAAAAAAAACTACCCACTGTTGAAACTTTATTCCAGTCCTCTAAAATATTTCTACATTTTGGAGTATCTTTTTAAATGGCCAAATTTATATAGACACCAATGATCCTAAAAGATGGGAGAAAAAAAAAAAACAGAACCCTACATGTGCTTAATACTTGGCATCTTAGTCCTTATTAAAGAAAAAGAAAGCTGCTTTGTCAAAAGTCTGAATATAGGGATCCTCCAACTAAGGCATTCCTTGGTAGTACTAAAAGTGTTACTAGTTACTAGTGTTCTTTTTTTTCCTTTTTTTTTTTAAGTTTGTAGTTACTTTAAATGGAGAAACATTTATAATATTATGGTGTTATTTTTTTAATGTGTGTAAGCAACTATCAGATCATACATACCCCTAATGGGGTAACTTTTATAAATTGAGGACAGAAGATGCCTGGGAAGTCCCTAGTGGAATGAAAAATGGTGCTCATTTTCTCAGGACTCTCCTGGAAAAGTGAGAACTACTTTCCTCTCTGTTGATGTGGAGACCCCCCTCCCTGGCCCCAGATACCATGTTGCAAAACACATTCACTGAATCTTTGAAGAGCTCATCACCTCTCTTTAGGACCTGTTCTTGTTCATGCATTGCAAATATGCACTTTTATGTCCACAAGGAAGATATTACTACCATCTAGAAGGGCGATGTCAATTAGGAACAGGAAACTGCGAAGTCTGCCAACTACAGAATTGTACTCCGTTTACACCACCTCCTTTTGAACAAAACTTGAACCTTTGAGGAAAAAATAGTGGGGATTTTGATGAGCTTCTTTTCTTTCTTTCTTTTTTTTCTTCTTCTTTTTCTTCCTTCCTTCCTTCCTTTCTTTCTTTCTTTCTTTCTTTCTTTCTTTCTTTCTTTCTTTCTTTCTTTTTCCTATTTGTAAATCATGGCTTCCTGATCCTAAGGGGGAAAAAAAAACCTCAAAGGGAAGGCTCAGCAGGCTTCCTGGACATTGGATAGTTCGCACAAAACAACGTTCTGATGACTTGCATGTAAATAAATCAGAAGCATATGAATGAAGCGCCTCTCGAAATACACATGGGTTGAAAAACAGAAGTGCTGGGAAAATGTGTTTCGGGTTTTGCTGAGCCCATGACATTTGAAAACTACTTTGAGACACTTAACAAACACAAGGCATGGCTCCGCTCACCTACCCCAAATCTTAGCCTCCCAGTTCAATGGCAAATCGGTTTACCATGTGCCTAACTATGAGCCACCTTTGGTGTGCTTCCCCATACTTAATTACTCACAGTTTAAGTTTTTTCAATTAGAAGCTCAAAAATAGCATCATATTCCAAGAAAATGCAAATCTTAGCATTTTCTCACTCACTTGGTTCACCAACCGACTATTTTAGAGAACACCACAGATCACCGCACCTTTAGGAACAGTCATACTGGCATGGCTCTCTTTGGTGTGACTGTTGTGCAACAGAAGAAAAGCATCCTTATTTTAAAAAAAAAAAAAAAAAAAAAACTGGCCCAGAAATGGATGTTGCCTGTTAAATCAAAGTGATAAACTGCTGCAGGTAAAAGCCTCCTGAAGACGAATGGTACCCTCTCGGCATTATGGTAATAGCTCAACCATACGCTACCAGGCTCAGAGTCCCATTCTTTCATGCCTGAGCTCCGTGGCCTTCTCTGTAGGTGGTAGAAATTTGCCTTCTCTTTTCCACAATGTACTCAAGGGAGCCAGCATTAGGGATTCTAAGTCCTGGGACCACTGCAGAGACCTTAGAGACCTCTTATTCTCTCTTCTTGGTATCTTGTTCTTTGGCATCTGGCTTTAAGTACAGGACCAGAACACAGGGGAATTTAGGGAACAAAACCAGCCAGAGCTTCAGGCTTTTCCCACTGAAGGTAAGTCATTGACATGTGTTTGGACAAAGTCTTGTATCTGTTCTTTGGACTAGCACCATCATCTGAGATGATCAGTTTGAAGTTTTAGAGAGGTGGTGGGTTTCATCTTTCCTATTTCGGGAAGTTATTTTGATTGTTGAAAAAAACATTTTAATGTACTTTTCCTAACTCCTTCAGTCAAATGGCGGTAAGAAGCTTCAATGCCTCCCATGCGTAAGGTGCTGGAATATAGCTCTAAACAAGACAGACATGAGATAGATAAGGAAATGGCCAGCAAAATGTAGTTTGATAATGCACTGTTGGGGGAGCACAGCCAGCCAGAGGTGGACACAGGAGGGGACACCTGTCCCACGTTTGACCTAGAGGAAGTGAGGTCCAAGAATGAATGGGTATTAAGCAGCAAATTTAAAGGTAATAAATGGACCAAGGAAGAGCATGACATATACTGTTACCTGACTGGAGCTCATGGTGCCAGAGGATAACAGAGACTGAAAGGATCAACAGTGGTCAGATCATAAAGTGCCTTGTGTACCCTATGAAGGAGTTGAGATTTTATCATGACTGTAATAAGGAGCCCTCCGAATGGGTATGCCCAAGAGGTCATTGAAGCTAGAAGTCCAGAGGGATAGCAGGAACACCGGGAAAACCTAGTCACCAAAGCCAAGGGAAGCAAATTTCACTAGAAGGAGGAAGAAGTGAATGGTGTCAGATGTTGCTGAGAGACAACAGTGACCTTTGGCTGCAGCATCCGTGAGCTCTTGAGCAGTTCTGCTGGGTAGTGGGTGTGGAGGGAGGGTAAAGAGGTGGAGAAAGGGCATGGCAGGCTGCTTTTCCATCATCGTGGTCATTGTCATCATCACCACCACCAGAAAATGAGCATCAAGCATCTTTATCTACCAGAGAGAGAGAGAAGGAAAGGAGAATGAGACACACACACCACAGGGAATTGGAACATATTTGGGAAAACAGATCATAAATGTAAAACAGAAGACAGTAACGCAAGATAGAAGACATGCAAAGGGCAAAGTGAGCCATACAAACCAATGAGATGAAACAGATCTGAACAGAGCCATAAAGACAGGGACAAATCATATGGCAGATGGAAAGGGAGAGTTTTTAAAGAGGTGAGTGCAGCTTGAGGCTTGTATTTTGAGTTATGCCTCTCTCAGAGTCCAGTCTGTTTAGAGGTTCCACTTAAATGGAAATGATGGAAAACCCCACTAAAGGTGATGTGTGCTCTTAACATGCCTGTGACTTCTGTTTAAGTTTCTCACTCTTTTTTTGGAGAATTAAAGGCATGGACTGACTGTTATAGTTTCATGCAATCTTTATTTTTAAAATCTGGACCCAGAAACTAAGAAACAGGTATCACAAGTAGAGCAAGTCAGCGATATTCATAAATTCTACATGGATGAGTTCCTTGAAGTTTTGCACACCCGGTGATGGACGTCTGTGCAACTACAGTGTCATATCTTTCACATCTACGTTATCTCCGTCTGATGTCCTCTTCTTGCTATGAGGCCAGAGGTGCACCCTCATGTACAGTACCTTGAAGAAGCCATTCGTGATTCAGAGGATGATTTTTCTCAACAGAGATACCCGAGATATATATTTGTGTAAGGCGCTTCAGTGCTAAAAATCTGCCATGTAAACTTTGTAAGTGAAGGAAAGAATTGGTCCTCTTTTACTTTGGCTGTTTCCCTTGTTTGCCCAGTAACTATTTATTGGGCACCTGCTGTGGTCAAGCCATTGCCTTCAATGTGTTCCAGGTTACGTCCTTTGCCCCTAAAGAGCCCATAGCGTTTTATTGGAAAAATGACTTCTATTCTTCCTAAAATTCACACATTTCTAAAGTAAAATGCTGGGAAAGTTTAGAAGATGAAATATATTTGAGGCACCAGGGTGGCTCAGTCGGTTAAGCGTCTGACTGTTGATTTCAGCTCAGGTCATAATTTTACGGTTCGTGAGTTCAAAGCCAGCATTAGGCTCTGTGCTGACAGCTTGAAGCCTGCTTGGGTTTCTCTCTCTCTTCTCTGCCCCTCCCCCGCTTACTCTCATGCACATGGGCTTGCTCTGTCTCTCTCTCTCATATTGCTCTCATATTAAGAAGGTTGTTCTCATATTCAGAAGTCTTCCATTAAAGAAAACAGACTCATCACCATCAAAAAATACTGCAAGTGTCACTAGGGCGCTGAACATGCTATACAAATTAGATACCTTGAGGTCCATACTTTTTCAAGGTGTTTTCTCAGTGCATGATCTTGTTTTATTTGCACCGCATCTCTGTGTCGCAGCAGATGTTATTATCTCTATTTACCAAAGAAATATCATCAGATTGAAAGAGAGGTTAATGACCTACCTGTAGTCAATTAATGAGCGATGGAATCAAAAGTGGAAAGATGGTCTCTTGCTCCTTAGAGCACATTGGAGACCCATTATTTATAGCTAGTTAACTCACTTAAGATATTTTGGCAATGAAAGAGAATCTTAAGTTCACCTTCTTTTTTAAAAACCTCCTTAACAGATTTATTGAAGTATAATTGATATACAACAAATCATACATATTTGAATGTACAGTTTGAGAAGTTTGACATATGTATGCTCCCATGAAGCCCTAAGTGCATCTTGGTAGAATGAAGAACATTGAGTTTGCTAACAAAGAGATCATGAGTGACTTTGATAAGAGCGTAGTTTTTATTTCAGTGGAAGGACAGCCTCGTCTCCTAAGAAATCTACGTTATTTACCTAAGTTTTCCGTCTAGCAGCTGATGACAAGGCATATTACTTAGGAAGTTTGACCCTGTTGGTCCTCTCTCCTACTGGAATACCGTCTCCCTACAGATAGGTCCTCACGAATATTTTGTTATGAGCTTGCTCCTCTGTTTTGTTTTGTTTGCGTTCGTTGAGGTGCAATTCACATGACATAAAATCAACCATTTAAAAATGAACAGTTCAGTTGTATTTGATACATTAACAATGTTGAGCGACCACTTCTGTCTGGTTTCAAAACATTTCCGTCATGCCCAAAGGAAACCCTGTACTCATTAAACAGATCCTTCCCATCCCGCTGCTGCTGTGTCTTACAAACCTGTAATATTATCATAGACACAAATAGGGATGCACGCAGGCGTGCACAAATACCTCCATGGTAGACACATAATCCATCTATGCAGAGATTAGGAAATTCCAGGTCTACCTAGCATTGGGAAGTTCCAGTCAAAGGACCTAATGGGTCCTCATTATATAAGCAAAGAACTATATGTTTAATGGATGTTTCTCTGGCAGGTAAAAGAAAAAAGGAAATATCCTTTTGCTTCTTTTTAACATTTCTCTGTATTTTTCTCAAATTCTCATTAGATACTAATTTATCAAGGAAGAAAAAAAAGACAAAAATCAATTGTTGGCCTTTTATTATGTAAAACTGCAGTGTTCCTCTTCTTGTAAAAAAAAAAGTTTCTCATTAATTTCTTTAACATTGAGAATTTTAAACTGCTTCCCGTATCTTAATATTAAACGATCATCTGGATTTTACATTGCTAGTTTTGAAGATTCAGAATTATTGAACTAAGTAATTTAGTTATCAAAGACTTTTTTTCCCCTGGGGAAAAAAATCAAAGGGGCATTCTTACTATAATTTTTATTGTTAAAGTAATTACTGTTGTTTATATTTATTTATGCCCTTATCATTCCAGAAAAAATATTTGAGGTAGCCAGTAGCAGATCATTAAACTGTATATCTTTAAAATCAAGAAAGCTTAGATCAAATGAAAAAAAATGTCTGCAATTCAAATATTAGAGACAGTCAATTATATTTTAAATGTGCCTGAAGAGATGCACTATTTATTGGTGGTAATCTGTTCTGTTGCCCAGTCCCCTTTCAGGAATACTATTGCCCTTCTTGATTAACCCCCCATTTCCTTTAAGAAGTTTTCTTTGAATAACCCTGTTCTAAAGGGATAATAAATACTAGTCATTTACACATGTTTTGTAGTTGCTTGTTATACATCAGAGTTCTCCTGACTGGCTCCCAATGACAATTCTAGAGTCCTAGGTTTGTTTGCTTGCTTGTTTGTTTGTTTTTTATGTATCAAAGCACCTAGCCTTGTGCTAGCTAAAATCTCTGCTGTGCATTACATCAGTGAAATATTGCTGGCTGGTTTTACTTAAAAGTTTGCCCTGTGTGTGAGAGAGGGGCAGGTACTTGAATGGATAATAGATAAAGAAGTGGTTGATTGGACAAAGGCATTGACAATTTGAACACTTTTTTTTTTTTTTCATTTCAGTCTGTGTCACAGAGTCATAGATTTGGTAATTATTTCATGTGGTTGCTTTTAGTTGAAAGGAGTTAGGGCATATGCTTTTTTTTTTTTTATTTTTTTTAACGTTTTATTTATTTTTGAGACAGAAAGAGACAGAGCATGAACGGGGGAGGGTCAGAGAGAAGGAGACACAGAATCCGAAACGGGCTCCAGGCTCTGAGCTGTCAGCACAGAGCCCGACGCGGGGCTCGAACTCACGGACCGTGAGATCATGACCTGAGCTGAAGTTGGCCACTTAACCGACTGAGCCACCCAGTGCCCCAGGGCCATATGTTTTGACAGAAAAGAGATAATTCATGCTTTTTTTTTTTCACCTTTGTAAACGGGAGCTGGGGTAATGATTTTACAGTATACCAGGGCAATGATTCCTGTTCAAAACCTCACCAAATTGTAAACTCACTATTCGTAACAATTCTCTTAGCAAGCAGAAGATGAAGGCATCTGTTTCAAGCACCCAGGGTTAAGCTGATGCACTAAGCACAGCATAGAGTTCATCTTGTACTCGAGTTAACATTAGTAGATCTCCTTTACTAATACAGAAATTTGATCTCCAGATTCCTTAGACTGTAGGCAATTTGGAAGGACATTCTGATCAAGTGCTAATAATTCTGATTTGGAATGAAAACCCTAGCTAGATCATAGCCCCCCCTTTGTCCCCATCCAGTCATGTAAAATCTCTCCCATCTTTTGTCTCCCAGTGTATAAGATAGATGAGATGGTTGACTTCTTGGATAGATAATCTGTCTCAAAGTGATTCTTTTTAAAAAAATTTTTTTAATATTTATTTATTTTTGAGACAGGGAGAGACAGAGTATGAACAGGGGAGGGTCAG
Source organism: Herpailurus yagouaroundi (assembly GCF_014898765.1). Taxonomy (NCBI): domain Eukaryota; kingdom Metazoa; phylum Chordata; class Mammalia; order Carnivora; family Felidae; genus Herpailurus; species Herpailurus yagouaroundi. The sequence continues at coordinate 20,456,754 of NW_024412397.1, forward strand.
AGAGAGAGGGAGACACAGAGTCTGAAGCAGGTTCCAGGCTCTGAGCTGTCAGCACAGACCCCGACTCGGGGCTCAAACTCACAAACCAGGAGATCATGACCTGAGCCAAAGTCGGAAGCTCAACCAGCTGAGCCACCCAGGCGCCCCTGTCTCAAAGTGATTCCTAACTAAGGTAATGAAAACAGAAAGTCTTTATAATTTAAAACACTATGAAGATACTAACTTTCTATAATGATCAATCATATAATTTTACTCTCTTTTCCACTGTTAAAGTTCAAGCAAAGAAGGTATCTAGAGAAGTACATATCCCCTTTTGTGAATTGTTTCTTTGACCATTCCTCTTGTCTTTGTAGTATCAGTTAGAACCTTGGTCTTACTGGCTTTTTATTCTTACTTGGTTGGGTCTCCACTTTTGAAAGTGTCTTTCAGCTTTTGTTTGACACAACTTTCTCTCTAATCCCTCTTGCTTCCTGGGAAGGAACATGTACTTAGGAATGCTGGCTCTCGGGCCATTGTCTGTGCTTAATATAGACAAATGCGGCCCTGAAGACCTGGGATTGGAGGGACAGGAATAGCACTTTCAGGTTGAGCAAGTTCCAACTATAACGTAACTGGCATTTTTCTTTAGTCGTGTTTTCTCTTCTTGTAAAGCCCTCTCTGTACCCTCATAACTTCTTCACTTTTCTCGCATTCTTTCAAAAGTGACTTCTTGAGAAAAGATCTGAGAACTCATCATGTTGAATTCTCAGCTGCTAGCAGAAGATAACATTTCCTGAGATGGAGGATGATTGGAAATATGTTGAAAAATGGGTTTGTGACCATGGGACTTTTTCCAGGGATATAGGTTTTTACCCCTCATGGTAATGTTCATTGATTAAGGTCTGCAGCATTGAAGTTACTTGTTTATCCCAGTGGTACCCAAACTTATTTGAGCTTACATCCCATTTTAAAAGACAGATCTATTAAATAACATCCAATGGAGGATATCAGCTCTAGTCTTTAGTCATCAACCTATAAACTTGAGTTCAAAAGGAAAGGGATGGGGAATATTCTTAGAACCCTTAAGTACGGACCATTATAGATCATTGTCTTCGCCCCTCAAACAGAGAAGAGTATGAAAATCTGTTTTGGCAGAACAATGAATGTTTATTTTATGATGTTATTCTTAGTTTGGCGTGTATCTTGTGTTCAGTGTGTTCATTCATTCATTCATTCATGCATGTACTTAGTCACTACTTGAGCCTGTTTCATGCCCAGTACCACACACACACACACACACACACACACACACACAGCACACTTGCACATTTTTTCATAAAATTTGTTTAAACCTTGTTGTTTCTGCGGTCAACTATATCGAACAGGCCTTCTTAGCATTCAGTTGACTATTGAAGAAACAATAATCAACACTGGAGTAAACCTCAAATTGATTTCTCTCTTTGTTTTAGAATCCTAAAATTTGTTTTCATCTGGAAGATATGCTGCCCTCATTTAATTGACGAAACAATGCTTTCAGAGGTCACAAAGCTATTTATTGGCGTATTTAACCAACACTATTTTGATGTTCCAACACCTCCTAAAGAAACAGTAGGTGTCGTCTTAAGAAAAGCACATAACTGGTTGCCAAAGAGAAAAAATAATGTTGAAATGGGATGTGATCTGTTAGAAATAATGAACAATCATGAATTTGATGTGATAGCGGTAGAGATAAAAATAATTCAGTTACATCTGTTTAAGGTTTAAAATAAGTAGAAATAATAATTAATAGAAATTAGAAGTCATGTTCTTCTTAACATTACCTTTAATTTCCAGTGAGCAGTCAATAAATAAGAGCTTGGAAACAAATTGGTTAGGTGTTTGGAACATATTAAAGAGTTGTGATGCACTTAACATCCACAGTCGTTTATGTGTGCCAATCCTGAGCCTGGTGAGGAAGCCAAGTCCCATGTGAATAAGTAACATAAGGAATGTAACCAGGAAGACGTCAGGTTTCACCTGGACCAAATTTTGTGCAATTAAGTGTTTCAAGAGATCTTTAGCCAGGTGTAACTTAATCAGTTTAAGGCATTCTCAGCTAGGGCCAAGGTACTCAGAATGTTGGCAGTGGGCATTCCTGTGATATACCACGTTGAAAGTAATAGCAAACATACAGTGTCTGCTCACTTCGTGCCAAGAGCAAGAGAAATGCAGGTGTAAAAATAAAAAGAAGTATTTGGAGCCAGAGGCTAGTACACACAGGCGGAACTATATTAACACTTCACTTGAATGCTGTAAGAAATAATATGGTGCTTTTTATCAGTTTAGTGTCCTGGTATTTAGTCCTGGGTCTGGGTCTGGTTTCACCGCTAAATGCCAATGTAACTGGCAGCAGATTACTTCACTTCTCTCTGACTTCAGTTCTGTTGAACAAAAGTATTGATACCTGCTGCTTCTTTGCTCAGCTTCATGCCTGGAAGACAGATGAATGGTCCTCCTGAAGCAGCACATCGGAGCCTCCTTTGTGCCCCCTGGACTGTGATCACCTTGTGTTCTTCTCTTTAGGCAAAGAGGCATTCTGTTAGCCCCCTGGCTGCAAAACGGTCAGGGCATATAGATAAGGGACCCAGGATTCACAAAGCTGGGTTTTGGTAGGAAGTCCATGAACACCCTGGAAAGAATTCTTAGCTGCTAAGAGATAATGGTGGAGAATGGTAGTTACAATTCAAACTCTGAAACTGAACTACGTGATTTTGCCCATTTTGCCACTTAACTAGCTATGTGACTTTGAGCAACTTACTTAACCTTCTCTTAGATTCTTATTTGTAAAATTAAGACAATAATACAACAGCAGTGTTAGTGTACAGACAAAATGAGTACATGTACTTTTTTTTTTCTGGAATAGTGTCTGGCATATCCTAAGTACAGTGTTAGCTATTTTTATCATCAACATTATTTTCTCATGCCAAGTGTGACAAGAGCTTTGGTCTGGTAGGCATTGGGACCAGGTCCTTTTCCTCTTCTGGAGGGTGTTAAGCTATGATTTTACTTCTTTTCTTTGTTTCTATTTGGTAACTCCTGCATATTGTTACTGAGATGGTTATAGGATAGTAAGTGGAAACACCTTAAAATCTCAAATGTTCTGGGGCACCTGGGTGGCTTGGTCCGTTAAGCATCCCACTCTCAATTTCAGCTCAGGTCATGATCTCACAGTCGGGAGATCAAGCCCTGCATCAGACTCCGTGCTGATATCGCAGAGCCTGCTTGGGATTCTCTCTCTCCCTCTCTCTCTGCCCCTCCCGAACTCTCAAAATAAATAAAAAATTTAAAAAACCTCAAATGTTCTGTATCTATGATAGATCTAGTTTATCATATGTATGACTTAATATCTATTATATCATAACAGAGTAAGCCAAACCATACCTCTCCCGGGTGTTTAACTATCTCAGGTTTGCAATGATAACACCCTGAAAATCTTTCTAAAATAATAGAGCACTATGTAGATTTAAATTACAATAATATTATTGTACAATTATTAGTAATTCTTAGTGCTTTTTTAAAAAATTGAAACAGGATTTTTTTTCCTCCGTTGTAAATATTTATACATGTCAAAGGCTATATAGATTCCCTTTATTTTTAGAGTTTGAAATTTGATCCAGAGATTTGAAAAATATACTACAGCTAGCTATATAAAAAAATATAAGAATATCCTTGCCTTTTTATTTGAAGAAAAGAAAGAATAAGGTAGAGCTGCCTGCCCATAAAGAACACCAGGTTTTTCTTAGCTCCTGGAAGGGAGGCAGGGGTTGCACGCAGGAGGCACGCTTAATACTGGGTCCAGCTCACTTTTGCACTGTATAATCTCCGATCTGGCTGCAGAGGGGGTGCACTTGTAGGGAAAAGCATTGCTGCGGGCCACCCATGTCTTCATGCTTATGCAACTCTGGAGCCTGAACCCTTAGGGATCACTCAGCGCCTCCTTCTCCTTCCTGTGGCTTTCTTTTGGGTCTTTGTGATGTCTTCCAGCTACAGAATTTGATTGGTAAAGATACAAACAAAGAAGGGAATTAAAATTCTCACAATTTTACTACTTCTTAACCCGGAAAAGGAAATGGGTGGCTGAGAAGAGTCCAACTCTTGGCTGTAATTCATTTATAGGATTTAGCTTTAGATTTAATATACTCAACTGATCATGCACAGATCATCAAAACTCAGCTGACATGTAGAAAATGGAAAAATTATATGTGATGTTTGTGATGGAATGTATAGATGTATGTTCAGAGTAATTGTGTTCTTAAATATATTACATACTCAGGAATTTCTTTTAGGGGGATCATATATTCTCTTCGTGATGCAATATGACAGAGTGAAAACAGGTAATTACTTGTTAGTGAAAATAAAATAGGAATATCATATACATTAATGGTATGTTTCACACATTTCGATAAATGTGATTTTTTTTTTACGACTACCAATAAAGATAGTTTGTGGAATAAAGAAACTCTTCTTACCAGGAGTTATTTTAGGGCATTTAGAACTATTTGGTTAATTCCTATAAAACTTTCAAGTGATTTAGATGGCCATAAAAGCTTCACAGTTTCAATAGCCTACACCTCTGAATGTTTCCATTTATTTATACCCATCAGTTTGTCAGTATACTGCAGACATTCATGTGTTATCTCTAAATAGATTTCCTATTTATGTGACAACAATGCAAATTGGCTTTTAACCATTACCATTACCTGGAAATAAAGTAGGATTTCTTCCATTGGTAAATATTCCTGGATTTAATGTATGTATTGTTCTGAGAATATATCACGTAAATAATTTTTATTCCTATAGTTTGCTGTTGGTTTTAGTTTTTTGCACTCTTGGATTATTTACTGCCTGTTATATGCCCTTGAGCATTATTAACTGCCTTTAAACCTTATAATAACTTACTCAACTCCGTTACTTGAATCTGTTTATTAACGTTTTATGCCATTTTACTGCCCATTAGAATATTTAAGTTATAAAGGTAGAAAAGACTTTAGAAAGGAGAGTGCCAAGGGGACTGGATGCAAAGTCAGGGGCCCTGGGCTCTGTCCATTAACCTCTTCCTTTGCTCATTTGTAAATTAAGGTCGAAAGCATTTGAGCTTTAGAAAGATGATGCTTAGAGACAGGACAGAGGGCAGCAGGTGAAAAGAGAAAGGAGAAGCTGTAAAAAAGTCAAATAAAAAGATTTTAAAAAAAGAAAAAGTATTAAAAATGAAGAGAGAGTAGAAGAGAGGGACCCAATTACCAATAATGTGAAACCACATGATCAGAAAAACTTAAACATCTGTTCAACTTTTATCGTCTAGAAAAAGTGATCACACCATGTCTAACTATAATTCCTTTGCCAAAGACACTAAGGGCCAAGGACAGAATTGCAGTTGAAGAATTTCTTCTGCTTCCTACACATCCAGAAACCGAGAGTCACAGATACTCTTGCCTCGTGTCCCACTTGGTACAATTTGCAGGAATTTTGGCAGATGGTTCTAAAAAGGACTTTAAAAAATATGTAGTAGTACAAGGAACTCTAAAAATAATAAATAAAACTAAAACGTAAATATCCTGCCATTCAGTAGCATCAACATTTATCACCACCCTCTATATGCTATGTACTAGGGATACCTAGAAGTTGCTTCTGTAGCTAGTCCACCAAAGGACTTCTAGTTCTTGCAGCCTAGAAAGAGTATCAGTTCTTAAATGGGCTGGCATTATTGTAATAGGCAGTCTAACAGAGGGTGACATGTTACCCAGGAGGGTATGGCCCGGGAGGACTCTTCACAGACACGCATGGGCCTAAACCAGTGCTCCCAACAAAACACTCTGCCTAGTTAGTAGGAAAGTTCTATGTTAGTGATATCCAGTATGGTAGCAGTGACCACATAAAGCTGTTGAGCACTTGAATTATGTCTAGCATGACTGAGGGAATGGATATTTAACTTCATGTAATTTTAATTAAGCTTAATTCAAATAATGACATATTACTAATGGCTAGTATACTGGATAGCACTGTTCTAGACACTTCTTAAAAATAGCAATAAGCAGTGACTAGGACTTACAACAAGATATAAATAATAATACCATATATTGAGCGCCCACAACAGATTAAGAATTATGCTTGACGGATATTATCTCTAATGCTCACAAAAAGAGTAACTTCATTTCACAAAGGAAAAAATTTGAGGTTCACGATATCACCATCCAGCTCACAATTAATTGTGAGAGCTGGAATCTGAACCCAGTTGGTCTAGCTCCAGAGCTGGATAATTTCTACTATTATGCCAAAGACTTTTCTACACTCTCTGAAGACTCTTTCAAGTACATCTTCCCCTTGGTTTATGGATCAGTTAGGAACATACCTTTTACTTGGTCACATGGCACGATTACAGAGTCCATATTAACTCTTCTGAATGTGGAGGTATCACTGCCCTGAAGCTTTCTTTTTTTTTCTCTTCCTGTGTGACCCATGTCTTTCAAACAATATTGTAAGAGTTGAGAGTCTAGCCCAGTTGTCTGAGTAGTGGGCTGATCTATCTTTAAGTATGTTTCCCCATTAGATGCTGGGAAGCATCAAAGCATATGCCTAGGTTTGTGAACATCACACACAGCACACTATAAACTCTTGTCATTTGCGTGTTTCACTGTCACAGTTTAGAATATTTATAAAACCTTCCAAGGTCTAAACTAGTAAGTGAACCCTGCTAGCACTTGGGCCTCTGAGGCATAATTCTGCTTTATTTTCTACTCATTATGGAGCATACAGCAACTCTCTTTAAGGCCTGAAAGTCTGTTAAAATTCTGCGTTCAGATGGTTCTTGCAGAATCCCAAAGGGGTAGTAATGGTAAGGAATTTAAAGGTACATTTACAGCCCAGTGGTTATCACCCAGCCCCACTCAGTTGACACACCTCGTGACACATGGTCTGTAGCCACTTCTCTTTATCCCCTTAAAATTTAGCTTCCCACTTCAGGAAGCAAGTAACATGAATATGTATTGGTTTTACTATGGACATGCCTTATCACGTTTTACTTTCTTAAAAGGTAATTATGAAACCCCCATGAGAATATTTCTATAAAGTATGGTCAAAGTACAGCCTTGTGTTGATAATTTAAAATGTGTTTTTGGGGGTGCCTAGTTGGCTCAGTCAGGTACGCATCTGACTTCAGCTTAGGTCATGATCTCGCGGATTGAGGGTTCGAGCCCCAAATCAGGCTCTCTGCTGTCAGCAGGGAGCCTGCTTTGGATCTTCTGCCCCCTTATCTCTCTGCCATTTCCCCCAACCCTCTCAAAAATAAACAAACGTTTAAAAAAATTTTAATGAAATAAAATATCTCTTTTTGCCTTTTAAGAGCAAGAAATTGTGTTCGTTTTTTTTTTAATGGAAAGAATATGGACTGATGACCCACTTAAATCCTGCCTTTACCAGTTAGTTGATTGGTAATGTAGAAAAGGTGGCTTAATGTTCCTAAGTCACATTTGTTCAGATAATCAACATAATAGCAGCACTGTTACTCAACTTTTCAATGGCATAAAGCTAGTAAATTTGTGGCCTAACCACTGAGGAAGCTACAGAGCAGAGTGAAAAAGAAAGAAATCCAAATTTAACTTTTTTTCCCCTCTTTCTACAATGGAAGATTTTATTTTATTTTTTAATTTATTGTCAAGTTAGCTAACATACAGTGTAAACAGCATGCTCTTGGTTTTGGGGATAGATTCCCGTGATTCATCACTTACATACAACACCCAGTGATCATCCCAGTAAGTGCCCTCCTCAATGCCCATCACCCATGGGGGAAAGGAAGGGGAAAAAATAGTTTCAAACAGAGAGGGAGGCCAACCATTAGAGACTCTTGAATGTGGAGAACAAACTGAGGGTTGATTGGGGAGGGGGAGGGATTGGTTTTCTTTTCTAATAGGCAAACGTTCTATTTAAAAGAAGGTGCTGTATTATTTCTTTGATGACTGAGCAAAGGATAACCAGGAACATTGGATGGAACTGCTAATATAATATAGTAATACTTCTCAAAGTACAGCAAAAACCAAATACATAGTATGAAAATGTTTTTTTTTATTTTTATCAGTGCAGGGGTTAGTGTTATCTAGAGAGATTTGTTAAACTCAGATTTCTGTATGCATGGTTTTGTTTTAAATTCAGAAATGTAAGAGAAAACATAATGGTGCTAAATTTGAACATAAACTATACTTTGCCACAAGTTTGCCATGAAGCTTTTATTCAACAGATAGTTCACTAAAAGAGCTGCAGCCTATGAGCTTTGGGCCAAGTTTCCCATTTCCAATTTTGCAACCGAAATTTCACACTTCTTTGGTTACTCTTGTGGGAGGAATCAGAATGCCAAAAGTCACCTTGATCTAAGCGGCCTTATCAGAGAAAAACTAAGTGTAGATTTTTGTTTCTCGTTAGACTTTTCTGATGTTTCATAGATAGGGTCACTTCAATATACTGAACTAGAGTTTGGGATTTTTATTTCATTTTTCATTGGACTGATTTTTTGGTGTTAGTCACTAAAATGATTCTAACTATTTGAAGGTATCTGGGACGTTTGGCATTGTTCTGTTATATTAAATATATATATATTTAGTTAACAAATCCTCTTTCTAGTTACCTAAAGTAGCATAATTAAAATCAGTTGTATGTGAGCTTTTCTTATTGAATTCAGTGTCTCTATTAAATACATTATTGAAACCTATACCTTGAAGTCTTTTGATTGAGAAATTGGCAAAATAGTTGACTGAAGTAAAAATAATGAAGCAACTTCCTGGTCATCCAGGTTACTAAAGATGAAAATATTTAGGATAAATTGAAGTATGAGCATTATGATCAATCTGTTTTCATAAATATCATCTTACACCTCTACCACTATTTTTAAAATTTTTTTTTCAACGTTTATTTATTTTGGGGACAGAGAGAGACAGAGCATGAACGGGGAAGGGGCAGAGAGAGAGGGAGACACAGAATGGGAAGCAGGCTCCAGGCTCCGAGCCATCAGCCCAGAGCCTGACGCGGGGCTCGAACTCACGGACCGCGAGATCGTGACCTGGCTGAAGTCGGACGCTTAACCGACTGCGCCACCCAGGCGCCCCCTCTACCACTATTTTTAAAGAAACTAACCTAAAATAAAGTGCCACTGATAGCTGTGCACAGCATGTAGGGCAAATTGCAGATCTTGAGCGGTTGCTTTGACCATTCCATTTTCAAATTTCCTATTAAAATGGAGGAGGGGAGCTGAACTAAATAAAAGTATAGGTGTGCCTGGCTGGCTCAGTCAGCAGAGCATGTGACTCTTAATCTTGGGGTTGTGAGTTCGAGCCCCATGTTGGGTGTAGAGATTACTTAAAAATAAAGTCTTTGAAAAAAAAAGTACAATAGTTCTGTGCAAGGTGTATTTATATAAACAGTTCTATAGGGCACTTTACCTTCAAGGTCATTTGAAGTGGGAAATTGCCTTTTTACCATAAACAATGGTCCATTTCTTGTTAATAAGATTTTCATCTTATATGAAGAGTCTTGGGGTGCCTGGGTGGCTCAGTCGGTTAAGTGTCTGACTCTTGATTTTGGTTCAGGTCTTGATCTCACAGTTCATGAGTTCGAGACCCGCATCAGGCTCTGTGCTGACAGTGCCTGTTTGGGATTCTCTGTCTCCCTCTCTGCCTGCCCCTTGTTTATGCAGGCAGTACTTAAGAATTTTGAATAAATGATCTTATTCTTAGGTCTTTGAACTCGATCATAATTCATAGTCCAAGTAGCCTCCTTATACATGAGTAGAATTACCAAAGATATGTCCTTATCTCCCAGAAGAAATATCAACCAATTCTGCCCAAATCGGGAAAAAAGGTGAAACTTGTTAGGTGCCATCACATGGTGTTGACTTAATAATATACATGACATGTTTAAAGTTAATGTAGTAGAATATAATTAAAATTAAACTATATAATCCTAGAAGAACTTATTTCAATTGTTTTCAAATACAAGATGGTTTAATAATGTGGGTCACAGTTTATTTTCACTTCTACAGTACATACATTAATTTCTGAAACTTGGGGTGATACGTAGTACACTTAGCTTGTATTAATACCAATGGCCAAACAGCTGTCCGGCTAACAGCCTGTACTGTAGATAATATCACAGAGACGATCTGATTTTCAGTTTCCCCTTTCTCTAGATAGTAAGGTTTCCTTCATCTTGTTATCCTACTCTCAAGACCTCCTCTAAATACATTCAGTAGCATTTCCCAAACGGTCTATTAGTTGTATAGTTCCCAAGAAAATGCTGGGTTTCGCTTGACAGAACTTTAGGGTATTGATTTGTTTGGGGGTTCCTGGGTTAAGGTTTATTCTTTGTCTCTTAGAGATAATTGAGAAGATTTCTTCCTTTTTGTAAGCTCTGTGGAAACAGAAGGAAATAGACATTTATATATTTAAAATGTGAGGAGAACTAAAAAATAAAGTGAAGTATAGCCCATGTAATATGGGGCTTATATCCCTCTATGACTTAGGAAAATTCCTTGTTTTCTAAAGCGTGCCTAGGTTTTTCTGGTTTGTTTTTGTTTTGTCCCATCTCCAGGACCTCCCAATTTTCAAGGGCACTGTGGGGCATATGTAGCATTTATTTGATGTATGTATGTGTATGCATATTTTGCCACATCTGTCTCTGCGGACCTATCCTTTGTGAAATCCTAAACCTTGTATTAATGCTTAGTTTGTGATTCATGGTGTTCTGAGAGCAATTATATAATTTTTCTTAGGGTGTTTATTCGATGTGCACTGTAAAAAAATGGGAGTATTTTTTGGTAACTCTGCAGTTGCCTTTTTATTGGTGAATTTCTCTTTCTTTTGCTGTGACCTGTGAATATCACTGCAGGCTCTCTGCCAATTTTGTGAGCCTCTGCCTGCTTCAAAATGGAGGCAGGAAGGTATCCATTTTCATCAAGAGGATGACAGTGTTTCAGTCTCTCCGACCATCTGGAGAGAGGAACTTTTGGAGCAAAAGAAAATAGGGATTTAAAAAAATTATATTTAGCAGAAAAGGCAAGGGGGGAACCAATTAAAGTTAAACTATACCTTATGAATTTATGCTTTTCCACTATGCTCTCTTCTTTAAAGGAAACCTAAGCAAGAAAATACACAGGCTATTTTTATAAAGGACTGGTTCTCCAACTCTCATGAGTATTAGTAAACGAATGTTCAGTAAATTAGGATTTTGGCACACTTTTTTTTAAGTTTATTGCACACACAAATATAATAAGAGCTGTAAAGGAGTGCTCCCCCCTCTTCCTGTGTACATGCTGATTGTTGGTGGTCTATGTAGATCTGGGCTTTTAATGGTCTTTTTTCATGCAGCTCTGCAAAAAGCTGACACTATGGGAATTTAATATTCCAAGATGTATTTGTCACTTTCTGTGGTCTGGATAGTGTATTCGTTTTCTGGGTCTCTGTCTCTTTCTCTCAGAAGTAAAAATTTTAATTCAAAGTTCAAGTAAAAGGGAGAGGCTTGATGCATGCCCTTCTGTTTTCACCTTTCATGTGCTCAGAGGCTGTCTATGTTTAAAAACAAACAAACAAAAAAAGGATGCTTGGACAGGACAGCCCTGTGGGTATTATATAATACATTTAACAAGACATAGTTCGCGTTATTCTTGCCTACGACTGGAAAATATCCACCCCTCCCACCCCCCGGTTTTCCAGTCACACAAATATACTCAGCATTTGTTGGTGGTGGTGGTGGTGATGGTTTTTCTGTATTCTGGAAGGGGTAGTGTTCTAGGGTTTGACAGATCTGGGATGGACATGATAGAAATTTAGCATTTAGTGCCTGCTTCTTCTCAAGTAATGGACCTTGAGGTGCTTTGTTCAATGCAGCAAGGAAAACTAAATTGTCTCTCCTTCCTCAGGTCTATGCTCCATCAGCAAGCACTGCCGACTACAATAGGGACTCGCCAGGCTACCCTTCCTCGAAACCAGCAGCCAGCACTTTCCCTAGCTCCTTCTTCATGCAGGGTAAGATGCTGCCTCTTCTGCGGGGAAATCCACTGGGCAGAATCTCCCCAGGTCTTCTCAGGTCATGCATGGGGCAAAACACTGCTGAACGGATCCTCAAGAAAATGGAATACTAGGCAAGCAGAGAATATTGAAGGCCATGCTCTTCTTAGGAATTGAATTCGTTAAAAATGAATCAATTAATTAAAACTCTACTAAGACTTATTTTTTTAAGTTAAATCCCCTTGAGCAATGATGAGTTTAGATAAAACTGTTTGGCTTCACTTAGAACTGATGCTTTGACGGGGATGGTCTTCCTGACGGATCATTTCAGCGTCTTCACTCCCCCAAGAAGAACGTATGTGTATTTTTGGAAGTGTTTTGGTTCAGTGTGTATTTTGAGCATCCTGGATGTAGCCAGCTGGGAACAAATTGTCCTTATGTATAACTTCATATAAAAATTTCAGCCACTTATTAATTTATAGGTAAGAACAAGAGTCCCATTTAAGGTGAAGCAAACCTATCTGAAGACTGGAGTATGATTTCATTACACAGTGAAAGCTCCATCCCAACATGCAAATTGATTTTGGGTAAAAGACCCAGCTTTTTTCCCAGACAGTTTTAGAAAATTACAGTTTCACAGTAGATAAAGTATATTTACTTTCAGTTGTGCAGTATATTGAATTAACTGTACGTTGATGTGTGCCCCCTGAGCTTATACTCTCGCCACTGCTGCTTGGAAAAGACCGAGGTGGTTAGAGTGACAGCACCTGCCTGTAAGAATAGACTGTCCAGAGATGCACCTAAGGCTTTGTCCCCAGTAAGCCTGTGACACTTGTTGTCAAAATGTGATGATCTTGTTGCCAAGTTAATACTCTGAAATTTAGACATGGAGTTTGCCAAGAACTCTTGTACCTGTATGCAGAACTTTTAACTCTTCCTGCCTGGGTGTAAAAACCTTTTTTGAGTGTGCCTTGGCAAAGTGCCGTGGGATTTCCTTTCCATGCTACTCTGGGAAGGGCCATATCATGGGAAGGGGAGCGCCCTTGGAGCAGTGAGACCAAGGGGGGGCAGCTAAGTGTCTCACTTAGCTTGCAGTGGACACACTCAAAATCATTCTGATTCAAAGGGCTTTATTTTCTTGTCCTTCAGAGTGTTAGCTTGTTTTAGGTTGTGAGTTCACATGTGAAATTCCATGGAAAATCTATGAAATTGAATTGAATGGGTCTCTTAGGATTGGAGAGAATTTGTTCCACACATAATAGAGCTCGTGTTCAGAAGGGTCCTTTATCTTTGTGACCTGTCCTAGGTGTAACTCACCAAGGGACACAGGGTATGTCATTTCAGTGTGTCCTCTGCCATGACAAAAGCCTTATCCCCGTTTGCTGTAAACAAGCAGCCACTTGGGCATCAGCTCCCCTCTTTTATGACCCACCGGAGAAACCATACCACTGGTGCTTGTAGTGATTCATCACTCAAAGCAGTTTTTCACCGAGAAAATTGGCAGGATAGATTTCTTCTGTCTGCCTTCAGGAAGGTGCTTGCATAGACTGCACACCGCATGGGAGGTCAGATAGATTAAAACAGCAGGCTCTTCTGGATAGCAGACCACGCAAAATACGGGGAACAAACTTGGCTTTTCTGCATATGAATGCCCAAGAAAGCAAAAAAAAAAAAAAAAAAAAAAAAGTTGACATTTATGATGAGCACAATTAATTTGCACACATCTAATTCTTTTCTTTCCAAACAACATTATGCCAGATCATGGGATGTGATAAATATTAATTTACTGTGAAAAGCATAATTTATGTAAAGTACGTATTTTTATAAGACTGCACTAAGCAGAGTGTTGTGTGTTAACAAATCCTAAATGTATTTCCGTATACCGCATCATGTTGTCAGAATGTTTCAGGAGACTCTTGTTCAGTGATACACATTCTCAATTTATTTGTCATAGATGCCATCTATTTGAAATGTTAGGGCCTTAACTTCATATTTGAATTTAAGGTGACATCTAAACTTCCACTGTCTGAAGGCTAAGTCTTCAGTACATGAATAATAACTTTTTGAAAGTCCTGTGTTTTCACATTATCATCGCAGAAACAGTATCCCATCCGGTTCCTGCAGTGAGGGGGGCATATGGTGCCCTGAGGATTCAGGGCTTAAAGAGACATACAGTGCAGGTGAAAGATGTTTAGAGAGTGGCAGGAGCATATCTCAAACTCACTACTATGTGACCTCTCGTTTTTCGCTTGAACTTCCACCCTCTAATTAAAACTCCTGAGTTGTCAAAATCACAGACATGATTTATTTTTTTTATTTTTTTTTTCAACGTTTTATTTATTTTGTTTGGGACAGAGAGAGACAGAGCATGAACGGGGGAGGGGCAGAGAGAGAGGGAGACACAGAATCGGAAACAGGCTCCAGGCTCCGAGCCATCAGCCCAGAGCCTGACGCGGGGCTCGAACTCACGGACCGTGAGATCGTGACCTGGCTGAAGTCGGACGCTTAACCGACTGCGCCACCCAGGCGCCCCAACATGATTTTTTTTTAAGAAGTCTATTGATCATTCCTCCCTGTCCTTAAACTATTCCAGTTTTTGGAATTCTAATTTCTGCATTTAAAATCTCTGTGAAAGAGAGCTTTGTGGTGTATGGTGGCAGATTTAACTCATGCATTGCTTAAATTTGCAAAAGGTTTTTATTAGACAACACATACAGATGTTAAAATAATCTTATTTTCAAGGAGGCAGAACACGCCATGCTGTGACCTAGCTGATGGTCCCACATTCAGCTGATGTTCAATAATTTTAGTTAAACTATTAGAAGAAGGGAAACTTCGAATTCAGCAACCACATAGATTTCCACCCCCCCAACCCCCACCGACCACCTTCATCTGAGAAACCCAGCCAAACATTAGTGACCTCTAGTAATAACCTCTAGGCCAGTAGACCCAGAAAAGAAAAAGAATCTATAAAAATGTTTTTAATATGGTGTTAACAAAAAATTAACTTAATGTTGAAAGGTACTTCATATAATGACCGTATCATTTTAAATCTCTTTTTAACTTACGGTTTTATAAAATCCAGAACCTCTCAAAATTGTCTGTAGCATAATATTTAACTTATGATAGGTGTGTACCCTTTCAATGGCTACTGAAGCTTAAGTAGTATAGCTACTGAAGCTATAGATATGTGCCAAAAGAAATTTCAGAACTGTGTATCTGAGAATCCTGCTCCCTTTAAGTCACAATGCAATTTCAACATTAATTCTATGTATGTTACGAGAAAGAAATCTGATCTCTTAAGTCTGAGATGTTCTTTTTCATTATTACTTATTTCTTTGTATGCTTTTAAAACTTGTGAACTTATCAACTCTGTAATGTGTCGAGAATTTTATTTTTACCATGAAATTTAGGCACAATTTCACTTTTAGTTTTTGTAGAAAAAGAGGTCAGGGGACTTCTAAGAAATGTTTTCTTTAGTATTGTTTACCTTGCAGACTTGACATAACTCTACATAGAAATGTATTGCGTTGTTCTTTTATAGCTGAATTTTTACTAAGAACACTGCCTATGGTAAATATTTACATTTGTTTGGCGATATAGAACCACTTGGGAAAAAATGAGGCTGACTGTCTTCTGATGTAATCAGTGAAACAGCACAAAGACCTATACACAACAGGCAGCCATTTTCAAGTATATGAAAAAACCCTATTCTGTGAGGCAAGGCTGAATGCCTCAGAAAAGTCATGGTGTTCTTTGTCTTTTACAGATGGCCATCACAGCAGTGACCCTTGGAGCTCCTCCAGTGGGATGAATCAGCCTGGCTACGGAGGAATGTTGGGCAATTCTTCTCATATTCCACAGTCTAGCAGCTACTGTAGCCTGCATCCACACGAACGTTTGGTAAGGGCAGATTTACATGATTCTGGACACAACACAGCTAGTTTCTGAAATCTCATCCTCTGTCTTTCCATGCGTGCACACAAGGACTCTGTAAATGAAAGTAAAAGTGGTATACACCCATCATTCTGATATTGTGTCTGTGATCAAAGACCTACCTAAATCAGAACACCTTTGTAAGCCCTTTCTGGATTCTCTTTGCTATTGTTCTTCTGTTCATTGTGTCTTATTCTGTGCTTTCTTGACGACAGTGTTAGGCTCCTTTGGCACATAAAGACACAGTGCATTTGAGTTGCAGAATTTTAGCTATGGTGGATCCTTTTACTTATTTATTTTTTTTTTATTTGCTGTCTGTAGTTTTGAAGAATATACTGCAGGGGGCAGGGTGACAGTCAGTAGACTGAGAGTAGGTGACCTGTATCTCCCATGGGCTTTTCCACTTCCTCTTTCCGGCTTCTGTCCCTGGTGACAGCTTTGACCCTTGGTGCCACACCCAGAGGAAAGAGTTCCTGTTTCCCATACAGTCCACTAGAAACAGCAACCATGGGGTTTCCGTATAGATCGGATTCCCAATGTTCAGTAGCTTAGCTATTGAACTCCATACTCCCCAACCTCCCCCGATGCTCCCTTGCCTTACTCAGTTGAAAAGTGCTGAGCTGTAGAATGTTACCTTGTTTTCATTACCGGAGTGGCCACTCCACCCATTGCCTACACTCATCCATCCTAATGTGGCGCTTTATCTTGAAGGAAGCAGCATTCATCTGATCATCTGATCTTTTCTAGCCTGAAAAACTCCCACAGCCCAGAATCCACTCATGAACTTAAGTCTATCATTATGTGGAGGAAAGACTGCTTCTAGATCATGAGTTAGGTTTGAGATGCAATTAAGGTGGGGACTGAGCCCCTTGGGCAGTAATATAGCTTTAAAAATGTATGAAGCTGTAATCCTACAGATACAAAAAGGATGTGGCCTATCCAGTGATCCTTCCTGGTACCTGTGTCACTACTCTTCGTCTTGAAATTGCCCCTTTCTCTTCTCCGAACACGAGATTCATGTGTCTTTCTCTGTTCTGCTATAAGACATAGTACTTTCTGGATTTCTGTGGTCTGTCCTCTCTTTTGCTTAACCATTAGAGATATAGAAAAGGTAACTTCTATACTATTCTGACAACATAAAAACATTCCAGAAGTTACAGTTTCTGATGTCTTTGAAAATACCTCTGTAGTTAGTCCTAGTGATAGAGACACTGTGGTCAGTTAGCCTATCTGTTGAGGAGAGGCACATGATGGATATGGAATTGGCCTTTTGATATCATCTGCCAAGTTTATATCATCTGTAAATCAAACTCTCTCAAATTTTAGCACATCTTCAGTAAATAGCAAATAATTTGCAAATTTCATCTTCTCTCCCCTCCTTTCAGGTATTAGAACAGACACTTAAAGAAATATCAGCTATTACTATACTAGAATTTCTTCTTGGCCGACATCCTTATTTCCCATCATCATTTTCCACTTCTCTAAGGAACTCGTGACCAAAACTTCATGTGTCCTGTGAGCAGGAAAATTTTGATTACAAATAAAAGATTTGGCAGTATTAACTAACATAACATGGAATGTCAGTTCTTCTAAGAGTTGTCCATTTGATATTTTCCTTCCTTCTTTCCTTCTCTTTCTTTCTTTCTTTCTTTCTTTCTTTCTTTCTTTCTTTTCTTCTTTTACTGTCATGCTGTAGAATTTTGCTGTAGGTGGTTTGATTTTATCCCGAATTCACTGCATGGGCGGAGGTATCTTTAAAAAATGCTCAAATGCATAAAAAGTGTAATTTTAAAAAGGAAACCAACTACATTCCTTTTAGAAAAAAAATTTGTTGGAAACCTTAAAACCAAAACAATATTATCAACCCAGGAAGAAAGATTATTTGAAGGAGTAGACCAACAGGTTATATCAGATGCTCTCTTTGTAATGTCATTTATCTGTCATAGAACCCAGAGTTTTCATTCTTAAACATGATTATTTAGCAGTTCTTAGAGATATAAGGTTTTTTTTTTTTAATGGTAAATGAATTAGGTCTCTGGTAATGTATCCTAATGAATTTTCTCACTGGTAGGGAAACTGTTGGATTATTATATCTAGTAATCATTGTAATTTCAGTATTCAACCATTTGAAAATCTCTCATTGAAATGCCTTTCAGAAATCTGACATTGATTAAGAAAAATGTGAGTATGCAGTAGGCACTTAGTGACTTTTCACTTGAAAATAATGGTAATTCCTCACAATTTTTGCCTGTAGCTTTGGCCAGTCTCGTGCAGAACAAAGGCATTGTGTAAGGAAAAGAAGAGATTTGGGGGCATAATTGGGCCAAACTCGTATTGTCTGTAAAGATACAACACTTTAGAAATGTTACTGTCTTCATCTCTTTATACCATGCTGTAATAGGATGTGTAGAGCCTAAACTCCACACATTTCGGTCGTAACCGTCAAGACCCCAAGCTTGATTCTTCCAATCCCTTTATGGTTTCAGCCTCTACAATGCAATCCCACAGCTAATCTCTACTATGTCACAGAGGTACATACAGAATCACTCAGAAGAATGGAGTTTGTGGTTAAGCTTTGGAATGGGTTGTTGCAGATTTAAGTTTGGAATGACTTGGCCGAGTTCTGTTTAGAAATAGAATAGAGTCCTCTGTCTGGCATGGTTTAGGCATGGTCTTTGCGCCACAGAGTGAAATAGTCCTAGGAGCCTGGAAGTGTATTGTAAAAGACAAGTTCTTTTATTTTTTGTAACATAAAACCTTACCCCAGTGATTCTCAACCAGGTGTGATTTGACCCCCTCAGGGAACATTTGGAAGTGTCCGGAGATGTTCATGGATATTATGACTGGGGAGTAGGTGATACAGGAAATCTAGCAGATAGAAGCCAGGGATGCTGGGAAACATACTACAATGCATAGGAGAGCCTCCCACAACAAAGAATTGTCTGGCACAAAAGATTAATGGTGCCAACATTGTGAAACCTTGCCTTAGCCCAAAGCAGGATTTTATTCTTTGTATGTGCCACCACTTATTTTCTAATCTTTGAATTGTCACCCCATAAGTTGCTAAAAACATCACTAATAGAAATATTTTCAGTACTTTGTCAGAAGGCTCCAAATATGCTATAATTAATTGGGTATCATAAGTAAACATAATTAAATAGTAGGCATGTAAAGCCGTAGCTCTTTTTCAGTCTCCCCTTTCCATGCATAGCAAGCAGGGCAGATGGCATCAATAGCTGGAGTAAGAGAGGTTGAGGGCACCTGTCATCGATGGTCCCTAAATACGTGGATTGCGTTGGTTTCCCCATTAAAACCTATGGGGTGGGACTTTTTCTGTCATTCTCTAAACACAGGATTAACCCTCTGTCTGTTAAATCTTGAATTAGTGCCGATTTTACGCCAGGTTAAAAGTGTGTAGAAATTTTCCCTGATGTGATAATCTTCTTCCTGCTTCACCCTGTGATTATATACTCATTTAAATATTTTTCAAAATTCTTTTCCACTATTTTCATTTTTGCATATCTGGGACTGATTTGTAAAGCTTCTCTATTCTTCAGAAATTCAGCATGGAATACCACTGTGTGGAAATGAAGGCAAACCACCTCTTTCTTTCAGTTTCCTCCTTCTATGTTCATTTTCTTTTTCTCTACTTTATTACAGTATTTAGCTCTCGAGCAGAGATAGTTGTTGTAAGTTTATGTTCTGTGACTTCCCCAGTCTTTTGGGTTAGATGTACTGTGGAACAGGCCCATTGTATTGTTATTCAGAGAAAATTTCATGGACTACTTGGGGTATTTTGTAAGCAGCAAGTAGAAATGAGCTTAACAGGTGGCCTAAGGAATTTTGGGATCAAGCAAAGAGTTCCATAAAATTAAAAAGTTTAAAAGATTTTCTTGGGAACTTGGAAAGGTGAAGGTATCATCTCAACCTTTTCACTGAAGTTGACCTTTCAGTTGGACTATTTTATGTAGAGTTAATATGTATGTAGAGATAATATTTTCAAGGGCACCCACCATGTCATTGGCAGATCTAACATAGGTTCATTTTCTAGACTGTTTAGTTCTCTCTCAAATGAATAGTATTTCAGTCCACTATTTATTAAATGCCAACCAATAACCAATTGTTCATTGAGTGTATAAGGTAATTATGTGGTCAGCACTCAGCCATGAGCTATTGGATGCACAGGTATAAACTGTATTCCCTCCTCTTAAGAAGTTCACAGTATAGGTGGGAATGCACTTGAAACAGAAAGCAATGAAAGGCAGCATATAATTAAGTGTTAAATGGCACAGCACAGACTGTGAGTGCATTAGGGATTCAGAGAAAAGAGATCATGCAAGAGTTGGAAGTTAGAAGGAATGCTAAAGGAAGAGCTAGAACCCAAGATGAGCCTCACAAAATTAATACAGAAGTACCAAGACACCAGGGTTTTACTCCTATGAATAAATGCCTGGGCTTTAAGCACCCCTGACTTTTAGCATCATTTTCAATCTCTAATTTTAATAGAATCTCTACTAATGATGTAATAAAAATCCATAGCTGATTAATATATTACATATAAGAAAAAAAGTGTATTGTACCCAAAATAGTTTTCCTTTACAGGTCTGTAACACATTCAGATACCTATGAGAGTGACTTTCCAGGGTACTTTTTTATCTTGAAAAAGGAAATAGCTTGATGTATTTTTGTAAAAAACCATGTCCCTGTTAGTGATCTGCTCACTCCCCAGCAGATCGATCAGTAGCAACAAATTTGCGTCTTTACAGGCTCTGTGATATGCCCCAAGAAAAGCAGCTTATTGGACAATTAGGATAATAATTGAACTTAAAGCCAAACTTAAAACAAATGATTCTGTAAAAATATGCCTTTTTCATAGTCAGCTATCTGGTAGATTGCTAATGAGGAGAACATGGAAAGAAAGAACTCAAATCAAATCAGTCCTTCTCAGTTTGTTCATTCCAGTTTAATTCAATAGAGTCATTGATTTGTTTTACATACTGATATTTATAAAGGTATTTAATCATTGGTACTTTTAAAATTTTTTCATTTACCATTTTGTTCTCACTAGAATTCAGGAAGGTGATCCAGTTTTGCAGGAAGAGGATTTGAGGCTGACTGTTTTCACCATTTAGTGTCGAGAAGTTCAGGATGAAGTGTAATGTCAACCCCATGGGTCATGATATTGTTTTATTCATTGTACCATGGAATCTTTCTTACTTGATCAGTAGTTCATACAAAAAAATTAATAGTAGAAACAGTCTTTTACATTGCTGAAATCTCAGAGATACTTTTAAGCAGTAATTTTTAGATTCAGAGACTATAATCATTTCTCACTGTCCTGTATTGCCATTGTATTCTTCTACATTCGATGCAAACCCAAATAACTATGTGTCTTTGCATTTTATTCTTTGAAAAATGAAAGCTGTCAAATATACTCTTGGATATTTTGAAATTCTAAGAGCTATCTCCTGCAAAATGAAGAGTTCTAAAAGAAGTATTAGAAACCTAACCCATTAAGTATTTTATGGTTGAATATGGTTTCTTTTTTCTGCTTCCTGCTATAGAGCTATCCATCACACTCCTCAGCAGACATCAATTCCAGTCTTCCTCCGATGTCCACTTTCCATCGTAGTGGCACAAACCATTACAGCACCTCTTCCTGTACGCCTCCTGCCAACGGGACAGACAGTATAATGGGTGAGTCATGGAAATGTCGATTCTGACGCCGACAGTCAATGTCACGGCTTAATAATATAGGACCTCTTTTTTCTCCTCGTCATCAAACGGCAATCAGGCAATGAATATCTGTCACGTAACTGAATGAAAATACATGAACCAAACAGAAATAGGCATTGGCTTGTCTATAATCACTTTTTTTTTTGTCATAAGAAACTGAAATTTGGCTACTTTGTTCATTGTGAGGTATTAGATTGAACAAGGCTTTCAGTAGATCCAAACTACCTTGCTTCTCACATTCCCAAACGGTGAGCAAAATGAATGTTTATAAGACAAACCGCCGAAGACTAATGAGATAGAGGGCAAGTTAGCTCCTAATAGTAGTTATTGACCACTTCCCAAGCCCCAGTCACCGTGCTAGGCTCTTACCCATGACATCTGAAGACTAGCTCCTATGAAATTCACAGGAGATTATTAATAAGGCTTCACCTCCTAGAGAATGTGGCATCGTGGAGTCCTTCAGAGGAAACGAAGCGTTTGCTCCCTTACTGGAGAGGAGACACCTGGGCATCAGTGGGCCAGAAGACATTTACTGCTTTCTCTCAAGCAGATTTACTAAGAAGTTGAGGCCAAGCAGAGCGCTGCTGCCAAAAGAACTCAGCCGTCATCCCTGGTTTTTCCTGATGTCCATTGTGATTGTCTCTCTGGACAAAGGATTCCTCCACCGGAGGGAGGAGCTAGGCAGGTGTCCAGTTGTCCCTGGAGGAAAGAGTCCCAGGCTGGGGAGGAGGCAGCCACCCCTTTCCAGATGCACCTTCAACAACTCAACGACTCCGCCATTCCGAGGAGCAGGCCAGCCTGGTGCTTCAGGGTCTCCTAAAACCTCAGACTTCCCTGGTTGCCACTGCTCTGGTACTGGCTCACACTCACACCCTGCTTGGCCTCAAGATCACTTCTAGTGGGTCACTGATGAGAACATAAACTGTTCATTTTCGAGAGAAGAATGTGTGGCAGAATAATCCTGCCGTTTATTCCCCTTAGCTCTTTGCAGTTTTTCATTTTCTTCAGAGAGTCCATAGGACTTGGGAAAGTGGTGTGAATCACTTATGTGGGAGTGTTTTTGATGAAAGGGAAGAGATGTACTTTGAAATGTTGCAGATATAATTCTGCCTAAATAATACACTCCCTGCTTATTCAATAATGTATTTCACACTTGAGACTAACCACCTAGCAGCCCTTCGCTATCATGTCTCACTAAGAAACAAATTTATAAGAGTTTCCATTTTTGTAGCTTTTCATAACAAAGCTTCTACAAGTGTGTTGCATCAGTTTGACCTTGGAGAGCTATGGACAGAGGTCACATGGGGAAGTTGGGTTAGCTATCAATGCAGTTTTGGCAGATTTGAAAAACAAGAAGAAAGAAAGAAGTGCAGAACTGAAAGAGTGAGGAAAGCATATTTCACTTCAATGTGGTTTGACAAATGGAAAGCCCCTCTCTACAGTCATGAGGTCTAGTTATAAAGAAGGATGACCGGTCATTCATCCTCTTACACGGCAGATTTCCTGTCTACTTGTGGTTTGAGTAATTTTCTTTTTTAGGAAGGTATAAAGGTGGAGCAAAAGCTTGAGTTGAGGAAAACATACTCAGGCACTGTCTGAAAAAAAATTTTGTTGATTGATTGACAAAACAGCCTTTCTGGGAGAGAGGCACCGCAACTTGGGAAGAAAGAGATGTTATGAGATGGAATAATCATTTTCCATGAGCTGTGGTCAGCATGGCCACAAGTCTCAGTGGGAATGAGATTTGCTTTACTTAAGATGGTTGACTCATCATTAGCGTGTGGATGAAAAGGAATGTCTGCTCTCCTTCTTCATCTGGTCTGGACAGCGTGGAGCAGTAGGTGACTACTGCATCCTGCCGGACCCACCTCTATACTAAAGAGGGAGTGAACTTGGTACATAGACCACAGGGCCCTGTTTAAGTGGAAGGAAGGTCTAGGCAATGATAAAAGAGCTTTAATTTTACGAGAAAAACATGAGATTTCTGGAACCCAGAAAAAGGTTTTTAAGAATAACTTTATTACATAAATTATTCTGTAATCATGGGTATACTTGTCAAAATCTATTAGCAGAATGTGAGAAAGCTTTATAATCTTTTCAGGAAATAAGTAGACATGGTAATTCAGCTTTTTGGAGGAACAGACCTTTATTAACTTGCATAAATGCAGTTATTACTTAAGGATTATGTTAAGGGAGAACATTCTAGAATGTTCTTTCTTAAAATAATATGTCCTCCAATTTCTTATATTAAAATACAGAGGAAAATTTAAATATGATAATAAGCCTTAGTATTGCATGCTGTCAAATGGCTCATGTTTCTTCACACTTTAATTTTCCTAGGCCTTGGATGGATTTTCAGAGTGTGGTAGAAGTCAGGGAAGGCAGCATGTCTGTATAACAAGAAGAGAAGATTTCTCTTCTGATGTTAGTGATACTTCCCTGACAAACAGTATGGATTAATAGGATACATCTGTAGACTTTTGAAAATATTTGGCATATACTCACTCATTCTGAAATGCAGGAAATAAAGAAATATTACATTGCCTGTATCTCAAAGAACAAACAGAGCTAATTAAATAATTGGTAAATAGGGAACACATAGCCTGACACATGTTTGAGATTACACACATGATTCTGTAGAAAATGACTATAAGCAATACTAATGCCGTAAGAATGGGGTTCAAGCACTAACACATGGACATCACATTTTTCAAGTTTTCTTGGTAAAAAAGTGCAAGGCAAAGCAATCTTTTCATAAATGGCGTTGATGTCTTAGGAAGCTAGCTGCTTTTTCAGTTCAGATCATGGCCCCACTTCTGAGTTTTGCGTTATAATGTGTCTTCCTGGAAGTCAGTCAATGTCCTGACCTGCCCCTAGAGCAACAAAATGCACGTGGTGTGAGATGTAAGCTCAGAACCCTCAGAAGGGAGCCCCATGGAGTCACTTTGCCCCTTTTGCCCCTGGTTCTGTCCTCTGCATTTCAAAAATGGAAGATGCTTGCCATGGTTTCAGATGGCTTGTGTTTGACTTGGTAGAGTGATCGTTGTTTCTTGTTTTGTTTTCTTTTGCCCTTAAATGCCCAATATCATTTTTTACGAAATACTTAAGAAAGACAAAATTTACCCAGATTATAATGACAGGATTTTTTTTTAATGACACATTCATCCGTAGATTTTCAAGTGAATTGTAGTTTATTTTACTTGTGGCATATAGTCCACTACTTTCTTCTGAAGCCTTGCCAACAAACCCTGGAGATTATTTAGACATTTGTGAATTAGAAGGGCCTATTAAGCTCCTGGAATTATATGAATATAATGCACGGGACACAGCATGGACTCTTAGTAATTCAACTGGTACAGTCCCCAGTTAGAGAGGAGCTAAATCCAGAGTCTTCCACAGTTACCACCATCAGTGCCTTTTAACCTTGTTCCTAAAACTCTTTGGATGTAATGCTGCTGGGTGTATATCAGAAGCAGTCCAGTCCACTGCCTCTTCATGTGAGCATGCACGCAGAGGAAGTGTAGTAAGTTATTAGATACCAGCTTGTAGAGGATAGAAATCTCTAAGAACAGCAGCCTTATATATTTTACTGTTTACATATTTCCTTCTTACCTACAATGTCTAATACCCCTTCTTGATCTAAAGGTTTGAGAGCACTGCCTGTTCTAACACAGTCCTCTAGACTCCTCAAGGACAAGAGTGCTCCAGCTGCCCACTGGGAAATACCATTTGTATACATTCCCAGGGTGTGACCCCTGGTTGTTAGAGGCTACACACACTCTCTTCCCCTCGGAGGGAATTGGGCATAAAACTAACATAATGTTTATAATAACTATTATTGTTTCATTAGTCTTTAACTGGCCTGCTTTCTAATGCATGGTACTTCCCATGTTTTTAAACCTCAAACCAAACAGTGTTGAAGGAACAGACTACCAAGATTGATTTAATGCAACATATGCTAAAGATTACCCTGGAATATCTATCTGGTTCATGAAATTAATCTGGCTTACAACGTTCACTCCTAATGACATGTTTGTATGACATGATGCATTTTAGTGTGTGGCTTTTCTAGTAGAAACAGTATGTCCATTTCCCCTTGAGGACTTGGTTTCACAGTAATTTTATTATTAGAGTAGTCACATAATATTCACTTTGTCTTTTGTAAGAATCTTGAGCCTTCAAATACAGTTGGGTGATGAACAGGCACAGAGCATAAGAGTAATATGGATTTTATCCAGCAGTGACATGGCATCTTAGTTACAAAGACCACCAACGGAGAACAATAAACTAGTTTGATTTAAGTCTTCTCGTCCGTTTCCTGCACATGGTCATGGGGCCCAATTCCTCCCCCTTGGATTCCTAGCAATCCCTCCTGCTAAAAATTAGTGCATTATAGCCTCTATTTGAGTCTTTATTCATGTGTAGGAAGAGTGCTAGAAAAGCTCCTTCTCTTGTCATCTTACAGAGAGGAGCTCATGGCACTGTATGCTGCTTCTAATAGTTTAAGAACACGAGGGTCATTTAGACACAATTCAGAAAATCCTAAATTTTAAAGCTGTCATTATCTTCCAGACAAATACACTATGAATTGCACTTCTTATTCCTTTTGTATCTTCACGATGTTTCCAGCCTGAGGTTATGGGTGTGCAATAAAGGGATGACACATTGTTCCAAATTTTGATTTTCAGGGGCCAGTGCCCAATCATCCTGGTGTTTTGATTAGGGTGTGTTCTAATAGGAATTGCCATTTCCACAAAGCTGAGATTGAGACCAAGGTCTCACATGAAACCAAAGATACCAGACCCTTCTTTGTGCTCCAACTTCTAGCCAGCAACAGCACCTGTGTTCAAGCCATCTGAATAATGCTTTGGGGGCTGGCAGTCTCAAATCCTCCTACAAAATTGCAGTTCCTTTTAATAGCTGCTCATCTTCCATTCCTATTTACCTTACCACTTTAGAGACTGATTTGGTTTTGTTTTTGTTTTTTTTTTCTTGAGCAAGAGAAATTGATTAGAGCTAAAATATCAAGAAATCAATCCAGGCTTCACCTAGTAAGAACAGTAGTTTTTACCTCTGTTCCTTTATATGAGAATTTTGGTAATTTCTAACAATATAAGTTGACAAAAACTTGGGCCTGGAACAGTAATTGAGTCCCGTCACATTAAAGCCATAAAAGTGGACTTGATGAGCACAAAGTTTAATTAGAAGTATGTTTAGCCAAACATGACCTATTACTACTCAGTATAAAAAAGATTATGCCATTTGAGAATTTAAATTCACTTTCTGTTTATCTGTGCCTTTTGACCTATCAGTCACACAAAAAGAGAAATCTTTAAGAGAAGGGCCCATGTAGCTTAACATGTTCAGGGGCTCGAAAATGTGTCTTCTCCAGCGTTTCCTGGAACAGAACAAAAGGCATTCCAACTGAAAGGGCAAATTGGCCCCAGTAAACTGCTTTGAAATTTAAGCCCTTAGGATTGGCCCTCCAGCTGCTACAAGGTAGAATGGCTTCATGTGAAAAACATAGTCTGTTCTCACCAGTGCCTCCACGAGTAGCTTTGTAGTTTTCTGAAACATTTTCATGACAACATGAGCTAAGAAGTTGATGCTAGTTTTTATTCTAGCTCCTGAGTCCTAGTATCTCCCTCTATAAAACAGGCACTAATAGAAAGTTTAGTTAGAAAGTTGTAGTACAAAAAGTAATCCTACTGATATATCTTATCTCTTCTAAAGTGTGATTTTACACTTGTATAACATTTATGTTCCTAAAACACTTCCATGAGTTTTCATGAAAATATATTTTGAAAAGTTTGTCCTTCTCATTTTAAAGTTGTTCAAAGGAAGAATTAATCTTTTCAAAGCTACGACTGTAGCAAAGTTCATTTGTACTTGAAACGATATCTTGTCTCTTTTGATTTAGGGGTTTTTTTTGTTAGATAATACCATTTTTTCTAGTGTGGCTCTGAAATTCCATTTCACAAAGATCTGTTTTCTAATCAAGCAGATCACAAATTAGTTTGACTGATAAATCTAATTTTTAGGTATATTTGATAATACTGCTTGTAGGAAAAAAAATGTATATACTTGCCCCCAAATACCATCAATAATACATGCTAAAAAGATGTTAGTGCTCTCTGTGTTTTCAAAATCTTTTTTGTTTTCTCTTTAGAATTGTCTTTTGTTTTTAAAGAACTCCTCAATGCAGAAATTTTCATTTTCACAGGAGATATAATTTCAGTTACCTCTTACATTTAAGTATTTTTAATATTATTGACATCCGTGAGTTCCTTCCACCAGCTCAATTGTATGTCTGACCGTCATTTCAAAGATGCACTTCAACCCATAATCCTTAGTGCTAATAACCAATATACTTTTTATATTATGAATTTGTGGTATAAAAAAGAATAGTTTTGTTTTGTCATAAAGTGGTTGTGTTCTTTTTTATCACCTACCAGTTTTCTTTCAGTTTTAGTAATTAACGAATGAATCTGGGTGTGGGTTTTGTTAACCAAATCAAGCACACATCAAAAGATTATCCAACTGACATACCCAACATATAAATATATAAAAATAGCAAGCATAATTTAACTATGCTAAGCAGAAGTCAGGAGAATGAAATTATAACCTAGAGAAGCAGAGAATTCAACCACTTGAGATCTGACCCGACTACTGCATTTTACAGATCTGGAAGCAGATGACACATTTGTCAGCAAAGTGTGCTTTCTTGGGTCAAGGTTACGGCTGGGAATTTTTTTTTTTCAATTATGTTGTATGCAGTGAAGTTCTGCTTGGATTAATCAGTTGACTTAAGATTTCTTTTTCTTATTTCACAGAATAGTGAAACCAGGTCCTTGGGTTTAATAGGTTTTATTTAAATACTATGTCTATTTGCTAATGTTGAGGCCTTAATAAATGTAATATGCCAAATGTTGTAGGTGTTGTATTAACACTGTTAAATGGAGCTGACTTTGAATCACATGCTAGAATCTGCATCTTTTTAGTAACGGTACTTGGTTCAGAATCTCTTTTGTGGTTAAAAATACCAGTGTTAAAAGATGACAGATAATTTTCTGAATATGTAGACTTATTTTGTCTCTGGAATTTGAGACCTTTATTGATTTTTAGTTCAGGGTTTTATAATGTAAACACAGACCTGAGTATGTGGAGAATATGTATTATTTAAAATATTAAAAATATTTTCTCTCCTAGGAAGCCAGGCTTGTTGTAGACTTCCTGTTTTATTTTGCTGAGAGGAGCACCTTGTTTTACTGTGTATCAGTTTTTTTAAAAAATGGAAAGGAGACATAAATTCTTTGTGAAGACAATTCTACTGACTGTATGAAATACAGAGAAAAGGCAAACTTTGAGGGCTTCAGAGACCTGAGTACTGCATACTTCTTAGCAATGAACTTCAGGTGCTACCTACCATTCAGCACTAACTACTCGTAGGCAACAAGGGGGCCAAGTAATAGCAACTGAAACACTTCATCTTTAAACCAAAGTGTCAGGTTTATATTTTATCTGTAAAAAAAGTAACAGGAATATATTTGACATCTACCTCAGCAAACAAATTAATGCTAATTAAAGATTAATGTGTTATAATTAGCATTAAAAATGCAATTAGATTGTGAGTAAATGGACCAGGAATAGAAAATTGTTAGACGTCTCACTGCCTGGTTTTTCATATTCTGCCTTTTGTTTTTGCAGCAAATAGAGGAAGCGGGGCAGCAGGCAGCTCCCAGACTGGAGATGCTCTGGGGAAAGCACTTGCTTCGGTGAGGAAATATTGACTTTGGACTTCATACGTACCATTGTGGAAGGGTGAACTTTAAGCAGAAGTGGACATTTGGAATTGTAGAAAATGAATGGCAAATAGTTTAGATTTCTGGAAATGCTAGCCTTCTTGCAGAATGATTATTGGAAAATTTGAGAAGAGAGTTCTGAAGCTTCCAGTGAATGGCTGACCCCTCTAGCCTGTCTCCTCACAATGGCGTTAAGCAGTCCTCAGTTATGGATTTGCAGATATTCTCAGGGCCTTGTGGTGTAGAGATTGTCTATCTTGATTTCTTATTTTTCTCTAAAATCATATGGGGCTCATTGACCAGCTAAGATGGACTTTGCAGGGGGCAGTTCTAAAACCCTTTGGAAAAGGCACTTACTAAAAAAAAAACCAAAACAAAACAGTGACCGTAACTCCATAACTTAGGTCTGTGAGAAATTGTCATGTTATCGGCACTTGGGGACTCGGCTTCTTTGCCTTGCCCGTCCACTGCGAGGAGCCTAGAGAATGGGACATTTCTTGCATGTTCCCTAGTGACCAAGTAGCACCCCCTCGTTTGTCTGAGGGAGTATACCCGTATGGTCCTCAAAAGCTAAACATGGTCATTTGCAAATGTAAGTGGAGATTTGTTGCTCTAACTTGGTTTTGCCTTACCACTGGGAGCATAAAATAAATTTGATTTAGCGTTGGGACCTAAGTAAAAGTTTATATTTAATCTGGGCATTCCTGTGCCTTGGCATCAAATGCCTTAATCACGATGGAGAAGAAATGAATGAAAATCATAAGGGATGATGCTGTCTAACCTATTTGATGGAGTAAGAAAGGGAGGTTTGGGGTGTTCGTGTGACCTACTCATGGCCACAGAGTGATGGTAGGACATGGGAGGGAAAGGACTAGAAGTACAGTCAGCTGAGCCTGTTCAGTTCTGTCCATACCATCTTCCATGACCTCATAATCCTTGTTTTGGAAAATTAAAGTAATTGCAAAAGTTTCCACTTGAGAATATTGATGCTACAGTTGATTGTTACATGTGTTTTGTAAGTTGCAATTTTTAGGTGACTGGAATGACACTTTGTCGTTGAAAGAATTGTTGACTCTTTATTCCTAATAAATGAGGGTTTGTTTGTTCTCTCCCCACTGTTTTAAGATCTATTCTCCAGATCACACTAACAACAGCTTTTCATCAAACCCTTCAACTCCCGTCGGCTCTCCTCCTTCTCTCTCAGGTACTGTATCTAAATCCAACCCCGCCACGGTACCGGTTTGTGAAAATGCTTTCCCTCTCATGCTTCCCGGTCTGGCAGGCGGAAACTCACTCCCTCCAAAAGCACAACACGTAACATTTCCGAACAGACAAATGGAAAGGAGTGGGAGAGAGAGAGACTGCCATATGAAAGTATAGCCATTTACATCCAAAAGTTTTCTTAAAAATTAGATGTGTTTAGAATACTCAGGCATACAGAAAACTTACTTCATAAACTGATCTTAACTCTGTAGAAGATGTTCAACAGAATAACCTACTCCCAACAAGTCATCTCCGATGAGAAAGCCCAGTTAATACAGTCAGGAATATGAATATAAATTATATAGTCATCAAGTATAGACAGTTCAAAAGGATCATTTCCTACAGAAATTTTAGACTTTCCACATTCCCTTTTTAAAGCCCACATCACTGGCATGTTTGAGGAAAACTATAATTTTGTAAATAAATTGGGAAGTAACTGTGTGGAGTAAAAGGAGATGTTTGCCTTTAAAATATAACAAATTAGCATGACCTATGGCTTCAAATAATAAAATTATTAGTTGTTGAATTATGTTAGTAAAGCATTTCACTTTTCAGAGTTCCAATTAAGAGGCTCATTGCCCTTCTAGTATAAATGCTTCCAGAAGGCCCTATCTGGTGCACGTCTCTGTTCTGTGGAAAGAGGACTTGTGGCTTCTAAAAAAAGCAAACCAACGAACAAACAAAAAACAAAAAAACCCTAAATTGCATCTATACCTGATTGAAACCCAACCTTACAGTATCTGTAGTGGAGTCACTCGTGTAACTGTCGCCTCCTCGCCTCCTGTTATTCCCTGCCTACGGCACTCACGTGCCCATCCTAAAGACACTGGGTTCCTTGGTAAAGAATGGGAGGTTTCAGACTGCCCAGAGCTTGAATTCAGAGGTGATGGCCGTGGCTTAGGTAGCACCGAATGTCAGCCTTTTCCAAGCCTCCGTTCACACGGAGCGGGTGGTCACAGAATAGAGAGGGATAGCCGAACCTTTAGGTCCACCCGTCCAGACGGACAGAATTGAAACTGCAAGGAAGCAGAGATGGTATTAAGAGGATAATGGAACAACCGTGAAACATTCCCTGTGGCAGGAAGGAAAGGGAAGTTTAGAATTATTATAGACCCCTGGGTCAGTATTATACCGGTAGGCTCTGGAGTCAATGTCCAGAGCGAGAGAAGAGCAGAGACAACATCTAGCCCAGTGAGGCAGGTGGTGAGGGAGCCTGAGCAGGGAGAACTCCAAGTTTCCTATTTCAAACAAAGCAGCTCTGATTTCATCCATTTTATAGTTTGGGGGAACAAAAAGAAAAACGTCCAGAGTCTAATAAGGCCTGAGCACGACTATTTTAGTCTGATGCTCTGATGTTACAGATGAGCCGACTAGGGCCCAGAACGGGTGTGGGATTTGCTGAGGCTGCAGGAGCAGCGGTACCAGAGCTCGGCGAGAATTCGCTGCTCACCGTTCTGCTGGTCCACTTCCAGAGAGGAAAGGAAAGCTGTGATGCGCAAATTGTTCCAGAAAACACCACAAATGCCCGAAACCTGAGCGGCTTGCGGCATGTGGAAGACACAGAGAAAAGGCCGCTTGGGGTCCTGCTAATGCACCATGAAAGACCACATATTAGGAAGAAAGAACTTTATGAAGATGTAAATATGCGGATAAATTGCTATTTTCACACTGAAAATAGCTGGCTCTGTCCATATTCTGTCACTAAAAGTAATTGAACAAAATGTCCTACTTTTATTTAGCATAAAAATACACATACATGCACACCCAGAAATGACAGAAAGAAAGGAGTTTTAAAATGCTAACCATGTCAGGGCGTAAAATTACGGTGAGATCCTAGGGGTTTTTTTCTTCCTTGAATTATTTCCTAGTTTCCACATGTAGCATGCATTATTTTAAATTGAAAAGTGGTTTTTATTTTGCAGGTTAGACATGTAATATTTACTGTAGCAGAAATAAAGTTCAGTGAATCACAAAACATTTTCTTCAGAAGGAACTACCTACTTATTACTGTTGTTATATTGAATTCTTAAATTTCTGGTTTAGTGGATCACTGCCAACTAATCTTATTCCCTTAAAAAATTTGGAAGGCTTATCCTTCTTAAGGATCATTTTTAAAACCCGTAGCAGTGCTGTTTTGCATTGGTGAGAGAATTTTGGTTCCACAGACTGGCCTTGCATGAATGAAGGTGTAACACAATCCCCCTTTGCATTCTTAAAAGTGGCTTGACCATGGTAGTGACCTCTTTTCTTCACTACCATCTGTGAACCATTGGTAGGAACCATTGTCTAGCTAAAATTCAGAACCAGTTAAATGTGCCCTTTTAGGAAGAAGCCTGAGAGAATTCTGAGTTGAAAACGTTTTCCTTGTCCCGGAATTCTTGTATGGGAAGTTTACATGTATTGACCTTATTGTACAAATGAAAACTCAGCATCGCTGTTTCTAAAAGGACTGTTTAAAATGTCTGCGAGATTGTTTTCAGATTATGTAGATTTCACTGTAACCTCCATTTTAATGCCAGCAGGCACAGCTGTTTGGTCCAGAAATGGAGGACAGGCCTCATCATCTCCTAATTATGAAGGACCCTTACACTCTTTGGTAAGTCTCATCTTCTAATCTCTCCTCTAGCCACTTCGTATACCACGTTTCTCTTTTTGCGTCTAGTTGACTCTCTAGGGTTCTTATTTCACTAGCGGGGAGCTTTAGACTAATGTTAAGCACACGAGTTTGGTTAGAGCCTGAGTCATTAGACTATATATATATATATATATATATATATATATATATATATATACTTATTGCTGTTTATAGATTGTAACCCAGATGCTGTAAGCCCGAGGGCTCCAAATACCTAGGGCCAGGTAAGAGATTAAAAATCCTGGAGAGAGAGTGGCATCCGTCTGTCTTTGGGAAAGATCCTTGTCAACGATTGAATCACTTTACTGATAGGAGAGCGCTGGAGTCACGCCGAGCTGTGTGGCTGGAACACTTGAAGGAGACCTCTGCCTTACTTTCCAGAGTGGCAGGCTTGTAAGGGCTTTTCTCTCCACCTCTGAATGAGAAGTCTACCATCTGTTTCCATGTTCGCTTTGGTTCTTCTCGAAATCGACTCATGTCATTAAATGTCTGCTCTTCCGTTAGGGAGTAGCTGAAAATTTCCATGAGTGCAATTAATATTATAAGTACTCATCCCATGATGATTTGTTATCTGACACTGTAGTCTTTCTCAAGTCATGGTGGATGTGGCTGAAAATGTGCATGAGATAACATTGCTCTGGGCGGTATTCGGTCGCTATATGAATCAAATGGGGAGAGGTAGCAGCAAGGAGCTCTTCAGCCCTTCAAGGATGGTTTTCCCTTTTTTCATCCATATTTTGAGATAGAACACGGAAGAGGCATTGATTGGTTGATATCTGCCTAACTTAATGTGTTGGCAGCAGGCCAGAATTTCCTTTCTTCTCTTTTGGCTTACTGTTTAAATTAAGGAAAATCTAAAAATGGAAATACAAAGGTGGATTTCCCCCTTGGTTGTGGTCTTCTTTGCTGTAGTGTGGAATCATTCAGCCATGCATTTTGGCCAATAAAGGCAGGCACAGGGCAGGACAAACGTATGCACTACCTGCTTAGCCTACATTAATTAATTAACCCGCAGCCCACTTCCAGAGAGCCCATAGTAGTTTTAAGTGTTTACCTCCATCAGTTATTCTCTGGGACCCAGCTGTCAAAACTAGGTTATGTGCCACTGTATAGCCATGAAGTCTAGGTTTGTAGTTATGAACTATGGGTTTAGTCCTCTGAATTCTCAACACTCACGAGGGGATTCACAAGGAGAAACTGCTCTCCCCACAAGGAAGCTGTGAGCCAGAAAGGATGATAGGCACGTGTATTACTTCCTTTCATGCTCACATTTACATGTGGAAGTATGTATTACCGTTCTCATTTTTATAAATTATGAAGTATAGACTCAAAGAGGTTTAGTACCTTGTCAAAGATTTCATAAGTAGCAGCTAGGAGTTTACGGGAGGTCCCTTAACACCAAAGCCCACCAGATCAGAAATGCTGTGTACCGTAGACTAACTGTATTAGACATACATTCCTTCTGTCAGTATAAAATAATTAGAAATTGTTTTTCTCATGCAGTGGAGCTGGTACATCTGTTGGCACAGCCCAGTGGAAGTCAAAGTAGACTGTAGCATGATCCGGTACAAAGCAGCACTAGATCTGAAGTCCGAAGACTTAGATTCAACCCTTCACTATACCATTTCCCAGCATCGTGACACGGAGTAGTTAATAATTAATTTCTCTGAGCCTCATTTGCACATGTGTATGGAAGGGATAATCCTTCCCTGCTTGCCTTACACGTGGAGAATGAAGAGCCAGTGAGATGGCATATTTTAAAAACACACACTGGAAAGTGACAAGCAGGTGTTTATTTGATATCATTATTGGTCATACCAAAAAAAGTTCATACACATCTACATGTCCTTTTTCCTCACAAACTCTATAGCATCGACCTTTCCTAGTTGCAGAAAACTAGGATCTTAGTGGCTGGGATGAAAAAAAAAAAAGTTACTTGGTTTTGAATTCTATAATTTAGTTGTATAAGGTGAATTTTATACAGAGCAAGGGCTTTAAAATCAATTAGAAGCCCCCGGTAAGCAGTTATTTCACATCTTTCTGATTCTTCAGTCGTGAAATCTCATACCACTTTGGTGGACAACATTTTTTTAATGTTTGTTCTATATCCATTTTGAGTTCTTACTCTCCTCTACACACACACAAGCTGGTGATAATAGATAGAAAACAAGACACATTGGTAAAAATAGATAGTACTCAATAGGAAATTATAGTCTGTATGCATTTACCTGTCTCTGACTTGATACGTAGCCCTGTATCATTTGCTATAAAGCAGATGAAGGAAATATGCATCCAAGAAGATCATTTAATTGGGAAACTATAAATGCATCATCTTTTCATTGTTAAGCTTTTGAAATCCTTAACCAATGCCTGCTACAATGTTTCTTACATTCTATAGACTTTTTTGTTCTAAAGTAAATCTAAATTCTCTTTCAAGCAAATGCAACCTAGTATAGCAGATGTACATTGTAATGTCCTAGAAGATTACTTTGTTCATGACAAATAACACTATGATATACCATTAACATTTTCTACTAGTTTTCTAGGAAGGTCACCATCTACTATTGTTTTAATGAAATAAATTTCATTGGAAACATATATTCAAAACCTCAAAGGATGATTTGTGTCAACTCAAGTTTTGTTTCTATAACCTCTGCATGCATTTCAGACTAAATCCAATTTCGCATTGTTTGTTAATCAACAGCAAAGCCGAATTGAAGATCGCTTAGAAAGACTGGATGATGCTATTCACGTTCTCCGGAATCATGCAGTGGGCCCATCCACAGCTATGCCTGGTGGTCATGGGGACATGCATGGAATCATCGGACCTTCTCATAATGGAGCAATGGGTGGTCTGGGCTCAGGGTATGGAACCGGTCTTCTTTCAGCCAACAGACATTCACTCATGGTAAGTGATGGCATTTGTAGACTCTTTAATTACTGATCCTAACAGAATTAGAATTTCAAGTATAAATACTACTACTGCTGTTTTGTTCTTTTTTAAGCAGCTTTATTGAGATATAATTCACTTCAATGTAATTCACCCATTTAAAGTGTACAGTTCCATGTGTTTTATTTAGTATGTTCACAGGGTCATGCAGCCATCACTGGTCTAATTTTAGAATGTTTTACCTCCTGAAAAAAGAAAAAGAAATCCCCATTAGTTGTCACTCTCTATTCTTCCCTCTCCCTGGACCCTAGCAACATTAATGTACTTTCTGTCTGTATAATTTGCCTATCTTAGATCTTTCCTATCACTGGAATCATACAATACGTGATGGTCTTTTCTAACTGGCTTCTTCCAGTTAGTGTAATGTTTTCAAGGTTTATACATATTTCATCCTGTATCAGAGCATCATTCATTTTTATTGCCAAACAGTATTCCATTGGATAGGTGTACATTATATTTCTCCATTTATCAGGTGATTCATATTTGGGTCCTTTCCACTCTTGGCTATTATGAATAATGCTCCTATGAGTACAAGTTTTTGTGTGACGTGTGTCTTCATGTCACCTGAGTATATACCTAGGTGGACATTTCTGGGTCATTGCTGGTGTTTTAAATTCTTCATCTTAGTAACGCATCTAAAGGACCCACTTTTGTACATGTTACATTGTTGACATTTCAGATATGGAACAGGTTGAAATTTTTTATTATTATTGAAGAATCCAAATCGATGTCTTTTGATGCTGAGTATGGGAGGCAGAAATATCTGGTATGTTTATTGGTCTAAATATATGGTGTGAGACTGTATAATTCAAGATATAGTAGTTTTATTAGTCACTACCCGTTTATGAATAGGTGTGTATTTAAATAATATTTAAGTAGATTTGTCTGTATTACAACTGGAATTTCAATTCGGCCCATTGCTTTTGAAAAGGATTTGGGAGTGCACCCTTTTTATTTAGGTGATTATGAAAATTCAGAATCTTCCTAACAAAATATTAAGTGATGACAGTAAGGTGACCGAATGGGTGGAGAATTAATCACTAGTGACTCTATGTAATTTTGCTTCTTATAAACTCCTGCCTGATCAACAAACACCTTAGTGTCCTGTTTTGTACCTTGTAGGCTCTTTAAAAAGTTGCTTGGATGAAGGTCTGTCTTCTGCTACCACTGTAGCATCTCTTGTTTCCTGATGCTTCCAAGAGGAGAACACAAAATAAGCACAGGTTATTCTGAGGCTCTTTCAGTTCTTGCTCAATAGGATTCTTCTGTCCTCCTTTCAGTTTCTCTTAATAAAAGAGTAGGATTGAGAGTACCATCCTGAGCAGTATATGATGGAAACCTGCAACCAATTTGAAACCAAAAATACTGGTTTATAAATAGAAGCAATGAACTCACTTCTAAAACGTGGAAAGATATTTTTGAATGCCAAAGCTGAATCTTTTTTTTTCTTTTTTGCTTTTCCTTGACCTCTATCCTAAAAATTCATCATTGAGTAAAAATTGTTTGTCTATTCACGGCAGTTGCTAAGAGTTTACAAAAGGAAAATCTAGATTTTAATTTAGCTTGGCCTCAGGTAATGTGTTAAATACACTTGGGATGCATATAATATGAGGTTTTAGTTTGTACAGCTCTTTTTTTTAAACTACAATGTTTAAACAATACTGCTTTTAATTAAGAAATCTGGCTTTATTAAAAGCCAGATCTGTGACTTATAACCATTTCTCTATATCTGCTCTCAATCAAGAGAAAAATAGTTTAATTTCTGTAGCTGTGTTCGTTTTGCATATGTTAAATGCATGCAATGTGCACCCAGGGCATTGCTTCAGAGACAATTTTTTCCATAAATATGTAAAGTTTGCTCTTAAATACCAGATGTAGGTTAAGTGGTTCTTTAAAATAATAAACTATACTTTTTGGAACTATTTGACCTTTGAGTTGCCTCCCCCTTGAGTCTGATTCAAAGGTGGGATAGGAGGAAGGGACTGGAGTCAACTTTAGAGATGGGAAGTTGGACTGACCTGGGGGAGGGGAAAGGGAGAGACTCGAGCAGAGCAACAGAAGGAGGGAAATAATCGGCCAATATTACACAGAAACGTTTTTGATTTGATTTTGAAAAAAAAAAAAAAAAGCTATGCAGAAGCAATAAAGCTGCTAGTTTTGCTGATGAGGAGAAGTTCCTGTTCACTCATCTGAAGACGTTTATAATTCAGTCAAGGATGCCCGCAGAGCCAACCAGGTAGTAGACAAACTCCAAAGACGTGGCATGGGGATGTCCTGCTGCCCTTTAAACCACGAGAGGTTTTGCAGTCTTTCTCTTTTCTTCTCAAAAACATCCAGCAGGTCCACAGAATCTCAGCTTCCCAGCCTGAAACCCTAACGTGTGTGAAAGAGATCAGATTGTCATTTCTTTCCTCGCGCAAACTGGTATGAATTTTCAAACAAAAACATAAGAACAAAGGAAATAGTTTTTGAATTTAGTCAGTCTGAAGTTAGCCTTTGACCATTTGATACATTCCACAATAAAAAGGAAGTTGAAGGGGAAGAGAAAAAAAAAAACCCACTCCCCCCCCTCCGCCCCACCCCCGAACAACAACAAAAAAAAAAATTCAAGGAGGATACTGGTAATGTTTTCCACATTTGAATTTTAATACATGAAACAGGCTATAAAACTGTGGCCAGCTGCAGTAAATAAAGTAGCAGTGGGAGGTAGACACCGGAAACTTCAGCGCAGAGGACACTGGTGGGTGTTTCTTTCCAGCTACACACACCTTCGTTCGTTGTTCTGGAGTAGAAGCCAGTTGTAGTAACTTAAGACCCGTCCCAGGGCTAGTTCTGTTCTGAGCAAATCTCCTTTATAAGTCTCCTCAATAATTCCTTCTGATTAAAGAACAGACAGCTTTGAATCCTCTTGACCTCCATCCTCTTGCTTCCTCTCTCCCCGCCTTCCGAAAATCAAAACAAAATGGCTTGATAACTTGGAAGATGATAGAAGCATTTCTCTCTGCAGCAGCTTGAAATCGTGGTGGGGAAAACTGTGGTTCTGCCTCGGCTATTATGTTATCTCATTTAATTGCTAACATATTGTACTTAGCTTTTGATTCATAAAATGTTTTCCTTGGAGTTCTGGAGTAGGTCTTCAGTGATTTACTAAGTATTAGTATAATGAAAGGGTTTTTTTTTTTTTTTTTTTTTTAGCAGCATGGCTTATAATGTTAGCGTGAATGTTGTATCCTTGCAGGCTTTCTAGATGATATTTGGCCATGCTCTTTCCTGTCCCAAAACCTTCACTGGCTTCCCATTATCTACAAAATAAAGACCAGTTTCTTAAGCCGGTTTGTTAAGCGCCGTTACCGTTGACCAAAAGCCTTAGGTGTACCGTGCCAATATGCAGCAATTCTTCAGCAGGACCAGTCTGTTCATTTTACCAGAACGTGCCGTGTACATTCTCATTAGGTAGTTCTCTTATGTCTGTCGGGCTTAGCCTGCTCTACCCACATTTCTCTGTCCTTCTCATTCCCCACCACTCTCAAAGCTCTGACTCAAATTCTGCTTCTTCCAGGAAGCCTTCCCTTGCTGCAGCCACTTATGATAGTCCATTTTCTTTTCTACTTTCCAGAGCTCTGTGAGTCATACTGCTGGCTAGATATTTCTCTCACCCAGTCATGTAAGCCATGCAGGCGTGGCTTTTGCCTTACCACCTAGATTATAAATTCCTTGAGTACCATGTATTACATTTTTGTACCCCCCCCAGCAAATAAATCTTCAAAGTGGGGAGAAAGGAAACTACTGTTTTCTGACTGCCTCACAAGTTGCCAGCCCCTCCGCCAGATGCTCCAGAAACATCTCAGGCACTCTTCCCAGGAGCCCTTTGAGGATGATAATGACGTCCATCTTAGGAGTTGGTTACATGGGCCTTAGAAGGCTTGAGGAGGCTGAACTCATGAAGCCAGCTTTAAACTCAGATACAATGCCTCCACCTTCCCTGTTCTTTGTTTACTACCTATAGCTATAGGTGCCCCTCTTCAGAACTAATTTTAGGGTGGTGAGAGCTTGGGACTTTCAAATCGTGATAAATGTTCCTTGATGAAAGAACGCCCAGGTACCTTGTGGCCAAGTTCCCAGAAGCTCTTTACCGAAATGCAGAGGTAAAGAATTTTTCCTCCATTGCGGTATGTTAGATTAAAACCCACATCGCCTAACACTTATTCTTAAATCAGCATGTCTGTGCTAAGTGGCAGGAGGTGTAGTGAGCTCCCCTTACTAGGGTCATGAAGAAGTAAATTTTAAAGTATTTTTCTTTCTCAAACCGCCCACGTTTCTGACAAAATCAAAGCAGAAATCTCTGAATGTGAGAGAATGAAGAAACAGGTGGGTTTGTCACTAAGCTCATTAGACACGGTTACCCAGATATAACCCCCCTGTGCTTCAGATACCTCCATGGTTAATCCTGATGTTAAATCGTTAGGTTTTTGTAAATTATTGAAATGGCAGTTTTTCAAATATAGTTCTCTCCCGTATTCATTCGCTCTTCAGATCCACAGATGAGACCTGAAAGAAAGCCTTTCCGATGACCTAATCTCCTCTTTTAACTGATTAAGAACAAAACCCACATCAAAAATGTCTTCATGTGACTTTGTATGTGCTTCTGATTACTTGTCAGTAGAGTCAGGAACAAAGGGATCATTTAGCTAAAAAATCTCCTCTGCTATTAATATATAATGTTACTGTGATTTCCAGATCCTTTTTGCTTAAAGTCCATTTATTCATTTCTAAAAATATTTATCAGGTGGTTACCAAATACCAGGCTCTGTGGTACCACGTGGTCTCTGTTCTCAGCGGGTTCGTAGTTTAGTAGAAAAGGACACATGTTTAAAACCAAATTGCTGTGGAGCCTGCTTGGGATTCTCTCTCTCTCCCTCTGTCTCTGCCCCTGCCCAGCTCACGCACACTTACTTTCTCTCTCTCTCTCTCTCTCTCTCTCTCTCTCTCCAAAATAAATAAACATTAAAAGACAAAAAACAAAACAAAACAAATAACCTTGCTGCAGCAATATACCAAGCCTCATCAGAGAGCAGAGACTCAGCTCTGTTACCTGGGAGGGAAGGATGCCATTGTCTCTTGGTAGATGAGTAGTGACCTAAGGACCTGGTTGCTCTAATTGACTTAGGGGTGGAGGAGTCCTGTAAAACTCCCCACCCACACCCATCCTCCACAGCATCCCTGAGACCCCTTCCTAGAACCTCCAAGTGGGGTTGTGGCCTGCATTTCAGAAAACGCACATTTCAGATACAAGCCAATCCTAGATGAGTTTCCCACTTTACATAACATTTTCATTTGAAATTAAAAAGAATTTATCAGAAGAAAATTCACTGGGTGATAAAGCACCTTTTTTACTTAACTGACCTTTGAACATATGAGAACTTCTACCACGTAGGGCTTCATGAGATAAAAACTGAACTTAGTTTTGCTTTCATAGTTCTTAAGAGAGTTAAGACCATTGAATTTTAGATTCTAAAAGCACCCCAGAAGTCTTTTAGCCCAAGGCCCTTATTTTACTGCTGAAGACTGAAGCCCAGAAAGGGGAAGTGACCCAGGCATGGACGCCCACTAGTTAATGGCCAAGCTAGGATAGAAACCAGACAAGCCAGCAAGGGGAGCTGCACCCTTTGTACTAAATACCACACTGCCATTGCGAACTTCCTCTCTAACCCAATACCATAGCAATTTCAAAACTGTGGCTGATACTACGAACCTTTTCGTTGCTGACTGAAACTAATGAAACCCAAGGAAAAACTATTTTTGTTTTATTGAAGTATAATTGACATATAATGTTATCTTATTAGTTTCAGGTATACAATGTATTGGTTCAGCC
Organism: Herpailurus yagouaroundi; assembly: GCF_014898765.1. Lineage (NCBI taxonomy): Eukaryota > Metazoa > Chordata > Mammalia > Carnivora > Felidae > Herpailurus > Herpailurus yagouaroundi. Next base: position 20,498,953 of record NW_024412397.1, read on the forward strand.
ATCTTATACGTTACCCAATACTCAGCACGATAGAAACCCAAGGCAATTCTTTATTTTTCTTTTTAATGTTTTTATTTTTGAGACTGAGAGACAGAGCGAGTGGGGGTGGGGGGTGGGCAGAGAGAGAGACGGAGACACAGAATCCAAAGCAGGCTTCAGGCTCTGAGCTGTCAGCACAGAGCCCGACACGGGGCTTGAACTCAGGAGCTGTGAGTGAAAGTTGGACACTTAACCGACTAAGCCATCCAGGCACCCCCCGCAAGGCACTTCTTTAGTTGCTCCTTGGCTTCAAGCAGCAGTAGAGAGTAATGGGCAGGGATGTGTTATCTTGGGTAGCATTTACTGGGATGTGGTCATGAGAGTAGTAGAAGTCAGAAAATTATATTTCAGTGAAGGTATGACCCGTAGAGGCTTTGTCATCTTCAATCATGTTCCTCTTATGTCTTCCCAGAATTTTGATTTCATAAAGTTTTATGTATATTTGAAGACATATTACATTTCTAAGCAATTGTTACCATAGGATATCAGGGATCTTAGGTATCCTGTCCATCCATATCCCCCTACAAATCCCTTGCCAAGCAGTCAACAAGCCTCTATCAGCCCCTTCTTCCAAGGATAAGTAGCTCTAATTGACCACAAAGCCCATTTCTGTCAGATGTTGGAAGATTCTTCTTTATGTCCAACCCAAATTTACTTCTCTGCACAGTCCTTGTTTTTCTGTCCACTGAAGCTAAGTCAACCCAACAGCTACTTTAGAAACTTGCAGTCATTTGAAAACTGTCTATTCAGTATATTTTTTTCCCTCTAGGCTAGATATTTATATCTTCAAATATTCACCCCTCCCCCCAAAAAGTTTTGATTTTATGACTGTCCAGTGCATTCTCCCTAGTTGAAAAGGAATGCTTTCTTTCTCAAGGACCTTTTAGCGTGTAGAATCTTAAACTGAACACAGTGCTCAAGGAGTCATCAGGGTGGACTAGGGTGGATCTATTACCAAACCCATTCAGTGTGTTGTATCTTCATTTAAAGGCCACCTAACAATACCCTTTCACCATTTTTGATGACTTTATCATCCTGCTGACAAATGTTGAACTTGTGATCAGCTGAAATCCATAAGCCACATATCTCTTAACTGTGGTACCAGTACAAAACTTCATACTCTGCCTTTGAATTTCACGCTGCAGCCTTCAGTCTGTTTCCAGTGGAAAAGTCTTCTTTCGGTCCTCATTCAGTCACATATTCTGCCTGCCGTATTCTGCCAGGGTGCCATTAATGCTACGAATAGAAGTGTTAACCAGGGGAGGACACAGAGAGCAGGCCTGAGTTTCAGTGCTACAGACATTCTCTGTACGCTTACACCGTCCCCTGCCTTAGGGCTTATATTTCAACCAGTTATGTCCAACTAATTTTACTCTCCTGCTGTCCGCCCTCTCTCATTTTGTCCGTACCATTATCACAAGACACTAGGCATGCAGTGTTCCCATGAATGAGGAAATGAGGTCTGTCCGCAAAGACTTGTTCTTGGTGGAACCGAACTGAGTTTGAGAGGTCATCGCCTCTGTTTCAGAGCACTTCGAAACTATCTTTAATAGCCTGTTATAGAATTTCACTTAAGATCTTACTCATCTACATCATCTTTCCAGAACTACCCTGTAGAAACCAATATAGGTTTTTCTCTTTGATTAGGTAATTTGCCTACCTATAGTGTTTCACCGTGTCTCCTAATCTCCACAATTATCAAATATTTCTGAGAGCAGATTAGCAGTCTCAACTGAAAGGTTTTTTTTAATCTATATCAATATTGTACTTTATTTTAAGAAAACTTAAAAGAAAAAAGAGAGAGAGGAAAAAGAAACTTGAAGAAATTCTCTTTATTTTTTAAAAATTTTCCTAGCTTTTTGAGATGTTATTGACATCAAACAAAGGTCAGTGTAAGGTATACAACTTGATGATTTAATGCACACGTATATTGCAAAATGACTACCACAATAAGGTTAGTGAACACCTCCATCGTCTCACAATAATGACTTTTGTGTGTGTGCCTGGTGATAACTTTTAAGATCTACTCTTAATGACTTCCAAATATAAAATACAGTATTAATTACTGTCCCCATGCTGTGTATCACACCCCAGAATCTGTTTTTCTTAAAGCAAGAAGTTTGTACCCATTGACCAATATCTCCCCATTTTCCCCAGCTACCACCATTCTGCTCTTCTATTTCTTTGAATTTTTGGTAAAGATTCTACATACAACATATGAAAATATAACAGTATTTGTCTTTTTCTGTCTGACTTAAAGAATTCCCCTAACCATGGATTAGTTACAACAGTTTAAGAATCATTGAACTCACCATTTGATATTTCTGCATAAACACAAATGAAAGCCCAGAGGTTTTAAATACAACCATTAACAACCCCTGAGACGAGTAGTTAGGACATGATACGTGCCCAGATCTCACAGCAGGGAGTCCAAACTAGGTACAGCCCTTCTCCCCCTCTCCACCCCCGCCCCCGACCACACACACCCATACCTGTTTTACTCAAGTCAGGCCCCGTGACCTGGAAACAAGACCGTCAGTCTGCACTGGACCGTCAAACCCAAAAGATTCCCTTTCTCTGCTTCTAGGACAAAACAAGCCTAGTTCTCTAATTATTTTCCCCTAAAGTATGTATTTAGCACCCTGGTGTCATGAACTTTTAGTAAATAAAAACAAAAACTTATTGTTTTCCTCACTTTTAAAATATGAAAGCATATTTAAAAGAGACTCTTTGGCGTTATCGTAGTTTTACTTTGCTTTCTTCTTAAATAATAGAGGAAAAACCAGGGAGATGCTTTTAATGACAGTCATTTTCATATTTTTTATTGAACTTTTACTGGGGACAACGACACTGTGCTAAACTGTCCATAGTTTGGAAAAGGCACGACCCCTATATTTTTAAAAAAAAAAGGAGTATTACCCTTATTTTTTTCTCGAGAAAGCAGATTTTCTGGGAGAAAGATAATATTATATATATTAGAAAATAAACAGATGTTCATCCCCTCATTCTGTGTCTTCTGTGCCTTAGATCCTTTGGGGGTTATGAAATGTGTGTAAGAGTCTCTGATCCTCTGATCCTGTGGGCCTTTGACCTTGGGAGGGTGATAACACAAGTATGTGACCGACTGTAATACAAGGTGGAATTATGAAGTGACCAGAGAAGCAGCTCAGAGAAGGATGAACATAGCCCAGCCTTGGGAGACAGTTAAGAAAACCTTCCTGGAAAAGGTGTCATTGAGCTCATATTAGAAGTTTGCATCGGATTTCAGCAGTTAGGGACAGGCTAGGAAGGGCATTGCAGAGCGAGAGAATAAAATGATTAAAAACATATGCAGAAAATAAAGGATCTTATGTGCCCAGATTGCCTGATGAGACGGGCCCTTGCAGCACCAGCCAGGGCGCCCCGGGTGGAAAGCCCCTCCTCGAAGCCCGGCAACTCCAACCACTGGCTCAGATATTTCACATGAGAGTCCACAGGAAGAGCGAGTTTTCATGTATATTTTTTTACATCCAAATTAAATTAACTCATGGAATTTTCCACCCTTAGGAATTAAAGTAGCTGCTCATGAAGTAATTCAGTTATGTCATTCATACCAAAACAGAAAATACTGGAGCAACCTGGCACTGTTTAAAAGCCAAGACTAGGCCTTGGCCATTTTATATATTTTTTTCAAAATCTGTGGTCGTTGTGTTATTTTAACTTTTATTGTGGCTGTAAATTTTTCAAATCAAAAGTGTCTTAATTGCTTAGAAAATAGAAGTGTAAAATGGGTTCAAAATAAGGAAAGAATTTAGGCATAGCAGCTTTAGGAGTGAAAACCTAAAAAAAAATAAAATAAAAAGGCAAAAAATTTTAAAAAGCTTGAACGCTGCATTTCTGAAACACGAGGATTCTACCTAATTGGCTGACATTCACAGTTGTGCATAATTATAGCTTCCTCTATATCCATAAATCATCTTACAACTATAAAGTTGAGTTTAACCAAAAGATCTGTCCAATATTAGTTAAATGACATCTTTGGGGAAGCATTGTCCTGATACAATAGCCACATTCATTTTCAAGCAACTAATTGGACTTACTGTCAAAAACCAGGGTATTGCGTTTCCACATTTTAATTTTACATTTGCCTTCTCCCTGGCTTCTGCACATGGACGGGTCTCGTTTGGAGCTGCAAGTGTGTGAAAGTTATTGGGGAATGGTAGTCTCTGGGTAATGTTTCTGTGAGCTACCCAAATTCTTCCCCTCGTAGTCTAGATGGGAAACAGCTGGGTTTTGTTTAAAAAGCTGTTTTGCGAAATGTCTGAATCTTGAGGTGTAGAACTGAGGTCACCAGTAAAGCAGGTGCTCAGGGACAAGTGAGAAAGACTGGAGGCTGGCTGGCCCTGTAACCTTCTGCGGGGTACTTCCTAGCAGAGGAAAAAGTGAAGTTGGCCCCTTTATTTAGTACACAAGCAGATAGAAGCAAGTAATCGCATTAGTGATGCTATTAGGAAGGGAGTATCTTTGAACATAGCCAGCCCTTGAGTGAATAATTAGCACAGTGTGAAAGGTACCAAAAGGGTTCTTTCCCTCACAGGGCTTCAAATACAAAGGTCCAAGAGTTTAACTTCCTTTAGATGTTAGAAGCACTTAAATTTCCTCTTTAAGTATACCCACAGTAAAAGAACTACAATTTCAAGTAAGTAGTACCATAACTGCATATGTCCTCCAAGTCCATGGATACAATCTAAGGGAGGAAAGAAACCTGAATTGGCCAGACCAGTACCCGGGCAGTTTTGAAAACGGCAAAGTAAGAAACATGTGGAATCACTAAAGTCCAGTGCACGGCAGATATCCACCAGTCTGCAGATGAAAGGAAGCAACCTCCTCCCCTGAGAGCTGGGGGTTATTAGCAGCTGTTTATCCAGTCGGGAATAGAGATTAACATTGTAATTTTTTTTTTTTTTTTTTTTTTTTTTTTTTTTTAAGAACTAGAAGGGAATTTGTTTGGGAAGTTGGCTCTTCATATCAAGTCACTGTGCATTGCCAAAAAAAACTTCCTTTCTCAGAACTCATGTACGAGAGTTGAGCAATGTTAGGATTCTCTGAGAATCTCTGGATTACCAAAAGTCTATCTCCATTAAATAGAACAGAAAAGGACAGAGAAATGGATGCATGCCTGCCTTTGACACATTCCCTTGAACTCTTCCAATGTGAAACAAGCTGGTTACCTGCCCCTAGCCTGCCCCTAACTGGGGGTGCTCTCCCCTACCCCCACATTCCCCACTGCCCCCCAACTTAATCTTTACCACTCTAAGGCATACCCAAATGGATTTTGTACATACCTACTTCTTGTCAAATGTCTTCTCAGGACACATTGGGGAAGGAGCGTCGGTCTCAAAAAAACCAACCAAACAAACAAAAAAAGAGTTGGATATTGGTATTTTTCCCCCTGATTTAATGCTACCTTTAATGTCATTTTCTTTTATTAAATCCTTTCTTTTGCTTTTGATCTTATTTATAGCAGAGCCACTGGTCATATGGAAACTATTATTGTATAGCTGGGAGATGAAAGACTTCACTGCAGTTAAATAAGAGTGAATCATTCGGGCCAATAATACAACACATACAGTGAGGTACCATTTACGTCCACAATGCCCTGTGTTGTTCCCTTTGTAGTAAAGCCGTGGAGGTTTATAAAGCGCTTCACAAAAGTCTGCTTTTTGTCCAAAATATGTAGTCTGACAACACGAAAACACATTAATATATAGTCCTTAGCTGCTTCTTCATATATCTGTGTAATACCAAAAATAATGCCACTTCTCGATGTAAAAACAGAAACTTTCATTTAAAGGTGAGATGTTATCTCATGGATGTTAAACGTCATCTTTTTTAAAAAATATATTTAGATAACTTGTGTCAAAATTCTACCCATCATTCAAAGCCTATTTAAGAAGGAAGTCCCTGGTTTCTCAATCTGATATGGTTTTGCCCATCCTTTAAAACCCCACATAACCTTGAACTCCTTCGTGGCATTCCCTTAAGTTTGTCTTACATGTCTTCAACATTAAGCTGTAAGAACCTTAAGTAATAGACGTGTCTATCTTTTATTATTTCTCCTACAAATACCTGAGTACTGCCTTGCATACAGTAGACATTTCAGAGGCATTTGTCGAATTAAACAAAAAATGTTTACTTGTGGATAGAAACCCTTAAAATGTGTCTTTGATGATATCAAAAGGCTGTAGATTTCAGAGATAGTAAAACAGATACATGCCACATGTTTCATCGTTTACTATTTAGGAAGCATCTAATTGCATGTGATAATATTACAATCCCATACAATGTCCTGTATACCTAGTCCTTGCCCTTGGGAGACTTACATCTCAAGACAAGTGTAAGCTTTATGAATGGCAGCCAAACAAAAGCATTGAAGCGAGTGCCCTGCGCTTGAATTAAGCACTGTCCGTGAGTGCTTTTCAGGGCAGTGTCCATAATGAATAGTCAGGGGAGAGCCCTGTCCAAGCCCAGCAAGATGGTGAGAGTTCTAGAGACCCAGACAGTCAAGGAGTAGTTGGAATAAGGGGATCTGTGGGACTAATAAAAAAGGAGTGGTCGGTGAGTTGTGCCGAGGAAGCCAGCACTGGGAGGCAGAGCAGGGAGGGCTTGGATCAGGCCTTGCTGACGCAGGAGTGAATGTGGCCGATGGGGAGCCATGGGTAGGTAACTAAAGTTGGAGATTAAGGAACTTGAAAAGAGGAAGGAACTGGAACAAACGTCCCTGTGGTGTCCAGGTGAAGGACACAGATGCACAAGGTACCGATCTTAGACCTGACCCACAGAACAATGGCAAGCTGTGCTAGAACCTTGACACGCAGAGGAACAGTTGACGGGCAGAGAATATAGCATTCAGAAAGGGGATGTTTAGGAAGTGATGGGGAAGGAGTGTTTCATTGGTTTAGGGAAGCTTGTTACCCTTCCTTTCCAAATATTTTACAACAAGCATGTGTTACTGGGATGATAAGAAATGCGTTTAAAAAATAAAGGCCAGTGAGGTGAAGATAAGTCCCTAGGGATGGACCTCCCGGGCTGGCTACAGAGCACGCATTATGTGCAAGCCAGCCCCTCAGTTGTATGCTCTGCAGGTGTGTCTGTGCTCGGGGATCCCGAATCCCAGGCACACATCAGGTGTTCAGTTGTCTTTCCCTTCACTGCAAACAAAAGAAGCCGTGTACAAGTAATCGCAAACTTTCACCATAATCTCTGTGCTAGATGGACTTGGTTCAGCAGACGTGGATTAAGTTTAGTTGCCTACCACTTACTTACCAACCTGCTACCTGGGGCAAGAAGGACTCTGTTAACCACCTGCTGAGGTTCTCACTTGGTGGAATGCATCCAGTTACAGTTTCCCCTATAGGAAAGTGTTGTAGAGAATTGGGGGCGGAGGGTAGAGATACAGAGGAGAGAAATGAAACAGTTTTAATAGATGGAACTTACGAGTTAAGAAAAAAAAAAAGAACTGAAATCAGATAACAACCATTTGCATCTCTCGAACTAAATCACAGAATCATTCATTTTAACCATGCTGGTGGACATCAGGGGAGTTTCAGCCTGGCCGATCATGTGACAGGTCAGGCCTGCCAAGGCCGGGGTCATTTACATCAGATTTAAATCCTCTTGAAAATTATTTTATCATCTGGAGAATAAGCATTCAATAAATCTCCAAGAATTGCCCAGTAAGGAATTACCTTAACTTTCAGGCAAAGCATAAGCAAAGCTGTGAGGCTGTGAGATTTCTAGGGAAAAAAACAGGTGTTCTCTGGTGTGAGGAAGTCTTCTCCCAATAAACGGCGCTCAAGAATCCAAATCCAAACAGAAGAAGCGAATCCAGATCTGACTTTTCGTGAAAAGTCCTTTAAATGTTTAATCACGGGAATTTTTAAAAAGTAGTCTGATAATTTTTTGAACTGAGAAATATGGAAGTGATATTTGTGGTTGAAGAGTGTCCCAGATGTTAGAACTTTCTCACACAAAGGAGTTGGTTATCAGAGGTGGGTCTTGTTTTCTGCTACATCTCGGGGCCTCCGGTGTTGTTCCTCGCAGTATCCGTCCGGTGCCACCATTTCGTGAACTTCCGGGTACCCATCTGTGAGCCATTAAAGTTTGCATGACCACTTCCCACCTCTTTAAAAGATGCACTTCTGGACTAAACAATGTTTTGTACCTTTGAGAAAATAAGTTTTCTTTCCTCTAATGTGACAGAGATCTGGCAGGATCCTAGAAACTGAAATCTAGCCCTCCACAACTGTCATGTCTAATTGATATGTCATGGGGAGATTACAGTTCAGACACCACAACTCTTTTCTGTGTCAGTGGGTGTCTAATTACAGTAAAAGCCCATCAACGTTTGTTTTGTGTTTATGGAAAAACAGGAAGAGGAAGAGAAGAGAGAAAAGTAAAAGTTACCAGGACTTTTTTCTTTGTCCCATTTCCTTGTTTTGTTTCTTCTTTCTAAAAAACACCTATGTCAAAAGACACATTTTGAACCGGATGCCATGAATAACAAGCTTTTCTTTTGATAATACCAAAAAGTTTCTGATAGCATATCTAGTTTTGTATCATTATCACTTGGTCTAGAAATTAATGACAAGTTTCCTAAAGTTCCCATCCTACTCTCTTTTAGAAGGATTATGGTAGAAGAGAAGGAACTGAGGTCTGAAAGCCTGCTTTGAAGCAGTTATCTCTGGAGATAACATTAACAAGGATTGAATAACTGCCAAATGAAATTTAATACATTTTCCCATCCATGAAATAGGCCTCTTAAATACAACAGAATAATTACTTTCACAATACTCCCTGGAAACAAAGAGAGCAGAAACACTGAATGTCTTTTTTGTTTGTGGTGTTTGTTGTTAGCTCAAGGATCAGGATAAGGATATTTACCAGGATGCTGCACGCATCCCCACATTAAAATACCCTTGCCAACAGCCACCTAATTTGAAGCTGCATGTCTTTGAAATCTGTTTATGTTGGAGGAGTTGTGGCAAGTATTAAATTTTGTAATTTAGTTAGACATCTTGGCCGTGGCCTTGGCCGTACTTGGTGAACTATGGTGGTTTTTTTCCCTATGATAAAGAAAAATAAAATGAGTTTCGTATCTATATCTACACACACACACACACACACACACACGCCCATATATGCACTCTGTTGTAAACAAAAGCTCCAAGAGATAAACCCTTTTGTCCCTTAACTTTGTTCTCCTCCCATACACACACACACACACACACACACACACACACACACGCACACACCAATCAAATTATTCAGTGTTGTTATAACTTTTCTGAACTCAAAATCTATTTTAGTCTTACTAGACATTTGCCAATTCGCTTCACTATCTTCAACCTTAGCTTTCTTCTCTGTAAAATGAAGAGTTTGGCCTAACTGGGTTCCAAGTCTCTCAAGCTCTTAAAGTTTCTATGCTGTGATTGAAAAGTGCTTCTAATATATCCATCCTCTCCTTGGAAAGTAAGGTTATTTAAAATTATATGGTGCTTACATTATTCAAAAGAAGTAATGTACTGCTGAAGGTATTTAATTATTCCCAGTGATAAATTAACACAGGAAAATTTAAATAGTCATGTCAGAATTTGAATATAACTTGACCTGAGATGCAGGGTAACTTAGATATTTATATCTAAGAGCCATGATTTGGGGGGCATGATTTATGGTGGAGTGGGCATCCGTGCTTAGACCACATGATCTTCCCTCCTCTTCTTTTGTAGTTCATTGAACCAGTAATGGGGACACCTAACCCTAGAGTGGCCCATTCAAAGGATGGTTCGTGTCTGCTTCAAAATGTTGAGCTTACCATCAGATGATCTTGGCATTCTGAGCTCAGAAATACTAAGAGAGGGAGTTAGCAACAGGTTCAGAACCTTAAAGAATGTACTGAGATATCATGAAAGGAGAGTTCAGACTATAGTCATGAAGGGACAAATGCCAGAGAGACAGAGGTACCAGCAGAGGGACAAGAGAGGCTGGCCCATGAGAGACAAGGAGTGGCCTTAGTCCTGGGTGTTCTCTGGGCTCAAAACCTAAATTACAGAAATCATGAAAAGTCTCCTTTTACTTGAGAGACTTACTATGAAAACCACCACACTAAAGTGATCAGTGTGCAAAAATCCCACAGAGAATCTCTAAGCTTCATGAGGTCATCTAAGTTATTTACCATCCCATCCCTAGCACCCCCTGGAGTGACAAGCATGAAGTAGATGAGTAAATATTTCTTGAATTAATAAATGTACTCTTTGATCAATCAATTAACACTGTATAATTTTTAGAAATTTAATTTTGTCTTTTACATTTAGCATAAATATATCTAAAACCACATTGTATGTAACTAAGAAGACTATTCTTAAAGATTGCAAAAAATAAAATTTACTATCAATATTGATAAAATTAACTACTTTCTTAGACTGGCTTTTAACTTTAAACTCTTGCTTACCTAGATGAAAACGTTATGAAAATAGGGCTTTAATGAAGTACAGATTTTCTAAACGTAGGTACCATCCTTAGAGTCTATTTGCAGGTTGAAGGAATCTGCTTTTTTCTAGTTATATTCTTACCTATTTATTATTTGGAAGGTGGTCAAGCCTTAACCCTTGTATTCTGTACATATTGGCTCCTCCTTCTATTTATGAGCTATTCCAGTGATGGATTGTGTTGACCATCCACTATCATTCTTGCCTTGTCTCTTATGTGACCAAAAATAATGTTTCCAAAAGAGAAGTAAATGGGGTTAGGACATGCTGTCTGTGGCCAAGGAAACAAACAAAGCAAAGTTAATTCTTCAGAATACTATTGCATAGCCACAGGCAATGGAATTGATCCCGGAGAATCAAGCTCATTACCACAAGGATCTCGACCCATCATCATTCATTCATTTGACCTGGAATGTGCATAGTTTACAAAGGCAGCCTTAAATCATCAAGAGCAACTTTGTTTGCAACTTCCTTTGTGGAAAATGATTGGTATATTATTTGAGATGATCTGTGGAAAATATATAAAGTTAGTTAACATGTATGGCTAAAATCCAAACAAATACAGTTGTAACAACTGTCTTCTCAACATATTTATAAGATCATTTAAGATTTCACTGTCATTGTGTAGGAGGAAAGATTTAAAATCAAATGCACGTGAACAAAATAGAGACAAAGAGTACAAAGATGATCTTAAATGGAGGTAGCTTGTGTTCTGAGGGGTTTTGAACTATATAGACTTTTATTTTTACGTGGTATGCAAGGATTTGCAGATATTTTCACATAACATCTATAATTGTTAAGTACCTATTATGTACCAATTGTTTTGCCTATTACCACCCTTTGCAATAAACACGGGACTCATTCTCTATAACCTAGTGTTAATTTCTTCAGTTTGTATTTGAATACCTTACCCATGGTTACACAGCTAACAAAGAAACCAGTTACAGTTAAAATCTAGATATTGTTGATTCTCATCATTGTACTGTTTTTACTCAGTCTTTCATAATAGTTGAGGCAAGGAAAATACAAAGATAATTAGTTGTGGGCTCTTTTTTGCTCTTGTAAAACTAATCTGAATGTGAACTAGAAGGGAGAAAAGAAGCACAGGGTCAATATCTGAATATATTTTAAGTAAAAATCAAAACCCTAACCTTAAATTACATCACGGATGCCTACAAAGAAGGCTTGAGGGTTTTAATAGAATGCCTAACGTAAAAGCATTTACGTCTTTGCTGTGCTCAAACCTGGGGTTACCTTCAGTGACTCCAATTTAGAATCACCTTCTGTGGAAGTTTAAGAGATTAAATCCATTGGAAATACCAATAAATATGAATCAGCACTAAGGTAATTATTTGGGTTAACATTGATTGACAGACTTCAAGAGCTACCATTTGATCGAGGCCTGTAAAATGCACGCATACAAGTTGACATCTTAGATTGGAGGGATAATCATCCATTGAATCAGTCTTGTAAATGCACAAACATAAAAACGGCAAATCAAAACCTGAATGGAAAATAGCTATCACCTTTTTGTTTGGAATAAATATGAAAACATACCAAAAGTGAAAAATGGTTTGGAAGCGTCAAGTGGACCTGGCCTGCCTGGAAGGACGGGGCACTGGTCACCGGGGGAAAGACGCCAGTGGCATGGCAGTGGTGTTAAACACGTGAAGGGGACTTACACTGACTCCATGAAACTCCCGAAGTTGAAACTAGAACCAGTGGATGGAATACACAAGGAGGACAACTTGTGATGAAAATGGAAAGGCACGGGCTGCTGTGGGAGGTAATCGAGGTCTCCTTACATTCGAAGCACCCTCCTAGAAGCTAAATAACCACCATTCAGAACGTTCTGGGAAGGGACACAGGCACACAGGTGGCGGACATCCCTGGACTCTTAGCTACAGCATTCACTTATGCGTCCCGATGCCCATGAGTCTTTAAATCCTTTTATTCTTGCTATATTTTGAACCTGAGCAATTAGTATGATTTCTGTGGTCCCTCCCCCTCCCCCCCTGAGTTATTTCCTTCTGTACTGTTTTGGATTATGTAACGGTGATACTTCATATCAGGTTGCTTTTATTTATTTTTTTTTTAATTTTTTTTCAACGTTTTATTTATTTTTGGGACAGAGAGAGACAGAGCATGAACGGGGGAGGGGCAGAGAGAGAGGGAGACACAGAATCGGAAACAGGCTCCAAGCTCTGAGCCATCAGCCCAGAGCCTGACGCGGGGCTCGAACTCACGGACCGCGAGATCGTGACCTGGCTGAAGTTGTACGCTTAACCGACTGTGCCACCCAGGCACCCCTCAGGTTGCTTTTAGATAGCGTGTGCTTCATTCGGTTCTGTGAATTTGGTTGTTGTCGGTTCAGATTCTGATTGTCGTTGCTTTCTTTGGAGATACTCTTTTAAAACATTTGGCAGCAAATGAGTGAAGATTCTGCTTTGTGGGCTTTTTGGTTTTGGATGGGGAAAAAAATTAAACTTTTTGATTCATAACAGTAAAAATTCAGAGGTAAATATTTTTAGGGTCAGACCCAGGATCCTGCATACATTGTTTGCCTGACAATAGGCGGAGAGCCTAACTACTTGAAAATGCAAACAAAAATGTAAGCTACTCATGTTCCTCTTGGTTTGCAAATGCTGAATGGTTTTGCTTTAAGGCACATGCCATAAAGTCAGCACTTGCTGTCTCGTTGTCACTGGTGCAACATCTCTGGACCCTCGAGTAGGCAGTAGTAGTTACTAAAATGCTCAGCAGTGTTTCTTCCAGACCAAGTCATCATGCTGTATTCTGTAATTTTATTCATGGAAACGTAAAGAGTGTTTACAGTGCGGTATCTTTCTAGGATCAGAATAGTGGGAGGAAAAGTGGAAAAATGTCCAAACCTCTTTGCATGGCAATGATGGCATTACTGGTGTGTTTAATAAAACCTTTATTGGTACATTTTCCGGTGTGGTGGCATTGGCAGAGACGGTCCCCCTTTGGATTTGGAGCTCAGCAGCTGATGAAATACAGTAAACATTAATCTGGGATGGGCTGCCAGTTTTGGAAAGCCAGGTGACATTTTATTATATTTGTACCGAGCAGGGGCTGTGTCCCATACTGCCGTAGCTTCCGCTGTCAGAGGCTTAGCTGGCATTATGGAAAAAAAAAATGGCAGGCCTGAGAATCTTATCCCCTGAAATGAAAGTCGAATGCCAAATTGAAATTCCTGTAGGATTTCCGATAGCAATGGGGGAATTGAGAAGCCCACAATTAAGCATATGGGCATTAAGATAATTGTCAGATCTGTTGGCGGACATGATAGAAGACAGATGGGTACGAATCAGTGCGCTCCACTGCAGCACCCTGGGAGACAATTTGACGTTTTACCTGCCTGAGCTACTCTGCCATATTTGTCACTGAATGTACAGCACGGCATCTTACTGAGTGTGAAGTGTTTTGCAGGGTTCTGTAGGTGCGTGTGCGGTCCTTCAGCGCCCTCTAGTGAAAGGCATTTGGGAGTCTTGTTTTTCAAAGGCCTGTGTTCCTTTGGCTGGTCCTTGCTGCCCCTGGAAATAAACTCCACGGTTCCTCTCCCCCTTTCAGGTTGGGGCCCATCGTGAAGACGGTGTGGCCCTGAGAGGCAGCCATTCTCTTGTGCCAAACCAGGTTCCAGTTCCACAGCTTCCTGTCCAGTCTGCAACTTCCCCGGATTTGAACCCACCCCAGGACCCTTACAGAGGTAGGTCTGCCTCCGAAGGCCCTTCCGACCTCACTTAGACAATAGTGAATCCAGTGTTGATCCCAAGCTTACTTGGCATACACTCCTCAGGAAGCACTGGCAGAAAACCAAGAATCAAATTTGGTACAAAAACGGTAAGCAAATGGGAAAGCAGTTAGAACATAGCCGGCTAATTGTGTTTCTTCAGTAACTGTTTTCCTCAAACATCCTCTGAAATCCTGGTCCTATTTCAGCAGGGAATGAGACAACAGACTGATGAGAGGAAATTTTATTTTAGCTATTTCCACATTTTACTCATTCAGGTCCTCTAATGTGGTTAGTTGTAGCCTGAAAATGATATTTCCAAATGAATAGGAAGGAAGGAAATTGTTTTTGTCGTTTAAGATGGAAGGAAATGTAGGTACATTTAAAAACTGGAACTTGGTGGAATGATTTTCACTTTTCGTCTCGCCCCATAATGATTGCCTCAAACCACGGACCCCACTCAGCTTTTCATGACCCCAGGAAGTTATACCACAGGAGCCAGACCTGGGTCCCATGCTCCCTGTGCAACTGGCTGGCCCGGTGACTGGCAGACACTTAAATTCTCATCACCCACCCCCCCCCCCCATGTTTAGAGTAAAGGTGATAACACTGCCCCAGGAATATGCATAGGCTTTTTACCACTGGCTAAACATTGTACAAATTGAGTGTTAATTATGTGTGTGTATGTGTGGGTGGGTGTGTGTGTGTATGGAGAGAGAGAGAGAGAGAGAGTCAGTGCTTCTTAAACTTGAGTGTATATAAGCGTGACTTGAGGACCTTGTTAAAGTGCAGATTCTGATTCAGTAGGTCTGAAATTCTGCATCTCTAATGGGCTCTGGTGATAAGGATGCTTCTGGACCACAGACCAATTTTGAGTGACTACACAAATTACAAACAGAGGAGAATACCCAATAGGCATGCTTATACCTTAGAAATAAGTGGATACATGAGGGTCACGTTTTAAAATGTATTGTGATCTTGAAAGTTGAGCAGTGATAAAGCTAAAAATTTCTTCAGTGAGCAGCTAACTGCTTTCCATATGTACCATTTTTAAATGCTGATTACTCCTTGAGGATAAGAGAAACCTAATTTCAGAATATCATTAGGGTATCTATTGAAGTCTTGACTGCACATATTTAGCGTACTCCCTGGGAATTATATTTTAAGGACATTTTTCTATTAAATCATTGCATATGGAAGAAACTCAATATAATAGCTGATATTTACTTGGGTTCTTAATCAGAACATTGCGGTGTGTGATTTTCATGATTATGATTTTCATTGCAATTAAGTTGATGTTTTGTAGACAGTGAAATTACCATCTACTCCAAAAGATTGCAAAATAGAATTTAACCTCAGAGCCAATGCAGGGAAAACTTGCTTCCACAGGTGCATTTTTGAAACTTCACCAGATCACATGGAAACAAATGCGGCAGAAGGATCACAGTTCAGCAGCATGAACTATATGGCTGGCAGCTCGCGGTCTGCAGTGTGTGTGCGTGTGTGTGTGTGTGTGTGTGTGCGCGCGCGCGCGCGCATCTAGTGTTTGGCAGAAACATCACCTGCTCTCGCTCTCTCTCTCTTCCGTTAGGCATGCCGCCAGGATTGCAGGGCCAGAGCGTCTCCTCCGGCAGCTCTGAGATCAAATCCGACGACGAGGGGGACGAGAACCTGCAAGACACGAAATCTTCCGAGGACAAGAAGTTAGATGACGACAAGAAGGATATCAAATCGATTACTAGGTCAAGATCTAGGTAACAGTATATGATACTGTCGCTTCATTTAATTCCTTTATTGGACTTTGATGAAGTGAACAGAACAGGAAGAAACTATTCAGTTTTTTCCTGGCAGGTAAATCGACAGCTGAAAAGAAAATTAAAGGCCTGCTCTAGAGCTACCGAAGTATCGTTTGAGATACTGGTACTCTAGTGAAGCCTACAGTGTCTTTGCATTTGTGAATTTGGACGCAGTGTTAATTACACACGGTAAAAACAATTTGTAACTGATTCAAGTGCAAACAGTTGATTTTTAAAATGATGCATATTCTGCAAATTTGGTCCGAAATGATCTTTCCAAAATATTTCTAAAAAAGAGATCTTAGCCGTGTTAAAAACTCCATTGAGGTATATGCAACTATGACTTTTTTCTGATCTTGAACGTGAGAATATACTGATTTCCCAGCTTTATCTTAAATATGTTGATCTATCTAATAATAATACCTAAACTGCTCGCTTTTTTCTCCCAGATACTCCCTTCTACAGAAAATACAACTGCAGGAAAATAGCTTCTGGTTGGTTTTCTTAAACATCCAATATCTTTAAATTAGAGTCTTTCTCGTGGAATGTTAACTCTAGTCTGACGATCAGATGGTTTTCGAACACCGTGGCACCCCTGTTCTTTGCTTTAGTTCCCTTGGGTTGTTTTCATTTGTAATTTAAATAAATTGTACCACGACTACACTTCCGCCTTTTAGAAGCTGTCATTCTCGGGGTTAGAGCTAATGCCCTTTAGGAATTAAAAACATGCCACTTTCTCATAATCGCCTTTATAATCATTGGGATAAATTGTAGGACATCCCCTGCTAAAATTTCCAGAAAATGGTACAAGCTTCTTACCCCTTACCTCCCACCATCACTACAGAGTCTCCTGACTCTTGGCCACATTGGTGAAATTTTAAGGAGGGGCTTTCGCATCCCTACCATCTTCTCTGCCACTCCCGTCAGTTCTCAGTAACTCAACTAGTGGCCGTGACTTATGCATATTAGTAGATTCTTGGAAGTTTCCGTACAACCTTCTTATTGAAACCGTTATTCTTGTGACATTTACCTAATGCCTCCCAAACTGGGATGTGAGACAATGCTAGGTAGTTTTATTTGCAAAACCAACCTATTTACTATTTATAAGTGAATAATCGGGCCTAATTAGTTACTAGCCTGAATACCTTTGGAAAACAAGTTCCCACTTTCAGACCCACTCTGTGAAAGCTGTGACACCTGTGTGATGTTTAAAAGTGTTACTCAAAATTTTAACTTCAGGGAAGGGCCACCACAGACTTGGCTGTGTTCTCTTTTCACTTGTTACAACCTGTTTGTGTAGTGGAATGTGGACGTGAATTAACGGTAACCTTGACTTGGCTGCCATCAGCAGAAGTTAGGGGTGGTGGGGAGGAGGGTTCAGCAGAAGTAGGAGGCTTAGATGACACTGAAAGAGAGCCATTTCCCACAGGTTCAGTCCAGTTGTGTGTTCACCAGCACACATCTATGGCAGACGGCCCCATCTGGCAGGGAGTATATGACCCATAGGGAGATGAGCCAAGCCTTAAGGCATCTTTCTTTGGTGTCTTCCTCTTCCCCTCCCTTACAAGTGTTGTTGGCTTACATGCATCATCTGTATTTGCAACATGTGCTTGCAACCCAAAGAATCCCACTCCCATTTGTGATTGATTGGAGCTTCTCAGCTATAATTGGTCCTTATTGCAATTTGGAAGCTACCCAGAGATTCTCCAAACTGGGAGATTCAGAGCCACGCATGTTAAGCCAACATTCATTAAGTGTACATTAAATTGACTAGATAACTTACCCCATGTTCTCCTGCTCTGAAATATTGTGATTGACACCTTTATTCTGTGAACATTTCAGATTTGTAGAATTTTAAAGTAGAGGTTAACCATCATGGTCATTTAGATGAATGCTTGGACCTCCAGGTTAACATCCTTACAGATGGTCACCTCCATATTGTTTCATATAATGAGGAGCCTATTACTTTTTCAGTGAAGTTGACCTCACTTTTTATATCTCTTATGACATCTCTTATACCCAAAAAGCTTCTTGCTCATGTTAACTCAAACTATAACACTCAGAGGCATGACAGCCAGAAACAGACAGGAGGAATATTGCCTTTCCAGACTATACTGGATCCAACCATGCCTTTGCTATGAAATGTAATATTTTGGTTCTAACCATCAGAGATTAGCTTTTGGGCTTCATTTTTGACTCATGATGAGGTCATGGTCATTTATAACCAGTAGCTGTTTGGTATTTAGTCCATCGTATTCTGTTTGCTTTGCACAGTGCCTGTCAACTCAGATTTTCCCAACTTGTTTTGGGGGCTCATAAATGTCCATGATGTTAGAAGCCATGGAGATCATGGTTTTTCTAGCCTTTTTATTTAACACATGGAGAAAATGAGACTCAGATACATTAAGTGGAATAGCCATGCCTTCAGAGCTAGTTATCAGTGAAACATGGACAAAAGTTCTCTGTCTGCACTCTCATTGCTCTGGTGTCTTGAACGTAGGGCCTTCTTACTCCTGTTTCAGCTGTATCGTGTTCATTCTGACCTGTCCGAGTCTTTTCTCAAGCACTTGTTTTCCTCAGGTTCCAGATGTCACAGTATGAAAGTTAAAAACGACAGCACACACACCTTCAGTCTGTGTAACATGCTCTGCTTTGTGGCCATGCAGACTAGCCTCGAGGCTAAGTTGACCGTGGCCTTGCTTGGCAGAGTGTAGCCTCGTTGATAAAAAGCCGTGCTTGCCCTTTACTCCCTACATCAGCATGGGCACACAGTGGGCCCTAACTTTAACCCCTCTGGTTTTGTTTGGGTTGAATGTCTGGGAGAAACGGAATGTCTCGTGTATGGATTGTCACAGCCATCTATAGCAGTCCCAAGTTCAAGTGGATGTAAAATCCTGCCGAGGACAACAGCTGAAGATGGACACATCCCCAGAAAACTCTGGAAGAAAACAAAACCAATTTAGAGACTTTCTTTGTCCCCACACCATTAGAAAATGTCGCATCCCTTTTGTCCCCCAGCAATAACGATGACGAGGACCTGACACCGGAGCAGAAGGCAGAGCGTGAGAAGGAGCGGAGGATGGCCAACAATGCCCGCGAGCGCCTGCGCGTCCGTGACATCAACGAGGCTTTCAAGGAGCTCGGCCGCATGGTGCAGCTCCACCTCAAGAGTGACAAGCCCCAGACCAAGCTCCTGATCCTCCACCAGGCCGTGGCCGTCATCCTCAGCCTGGAGCAGCAAGTCCGAGGTCAGTGCCCCCGCCGCCTCCTCGTAGGGGTCACGGCAGCCCGCGGCTGCAGGGAGTAGGGATCGACTTGCCGGCCTGGAGCGGGAGCAGAGAAGCAGCCCCATAAGCGTGGTTCAGAGTCACGGGGTCAAGTGCAGATCGCCTCTGAATCTGTAAGGCAGCCCCCCTGTCTCCCATGGCTAAGGTACAGGACGCTCTTACAAGTAAGACGGCACCACAGTGCTTTCGTACGTACTCTCAGGAATCCACATTTGGTATCTTTGTTTTACCAGCTTTCTTATCCTGTGAAGCCGTCCAGCTTGTACTGGTGACCCACCAAATGCATGGCTATAGCGTGCCTTTGCTGGCTCTTCCTCTCGCTGGGTGACGTGGAAACCCCGATGGAGGGTCGGCAGACGAGAGCGCATTACTGCCCTCTACCAGAAGCCGTGGGCACTAACCACATTCTCGGCTTCACTCTTCTTCCAGAGAGGAATCTGAATCCGAAAGCCGCGTGTCTGAAAAGAAGGGAGGAAGAGAAGGTGTCCTCAGAACCTCCCCCGCTCTCCTTGGCGGGCCCGCACCCTGGAATGGGAGACGCGTCAAACCACATGGGACAGATGTAAAAGGGCAAGTGCGCTCTCTGCCATTTCGGAAATCCCCTCCTTTGTCGCTCTCCTCCCCGAGGCATCAGCCATAAACGTCAACATTCGCCCCAGTTAACAAATTTTTCCCCTTTGGGGAAAAAAAAAACCAGTTTAAAAATAAAACGTTTACTTCCTCTGTTTTAGGTGTATGAATTAATTTTCCTCTCTTTTTCCCTTCTCAGGTCCAAGTTGCCACATTGCTTCATTAATACAAGAGACCACTTCCTTAACAGCTGTATTATCTTAAACCCACATAAACACTTCTCCTTAACCCCTTTTTTTGTAATATAAGACAAGTCTGAGTAGTTATGAATCGCAGACGCAAGAGGTTTCAGCATTCCCAATGATCAGAAAACCGAAAAACAAACAAAAAAAAAAAAAAAGAAAGAAAAAAGTGCAACTTGAGGGGTGACCCTCTAACATATCATTCAGAGTGTGCAAAGCGGTGTGTGCAGGCTGAGACGCAGCCCAGAGACTGAATGGCAATCTTTCCACACTGTGGAACAATGCATTTGTGCCTAAACTTCTTTTGGAAAAAAAAAAATATAATTAATTTGTAAGTCTGAAAAAAATATTTAATTTAAAAAATTGTAAACTTGCAATAATGAAAAAGTGTACTTCTGAAGACAACTACATGAACGTTTTTGTTGGTATTCAAGTCAGCTAGTGTTTATTATTACCGGATATTGAATAAGGGAAGCTCGGCTGCCCTCGTAACAAAACCAGCAAACGTCCTGATGACAACAAAGTGATGACATTAGCCATTCCTTAGGGTAGGAGGAACAGATGGATCTTATAGACCTATGACAAATATATATATAAATATATATATAAATATATATTAAAAATTTAGTGACTATGGTAAGCTTTTGTTCATTTGTTTCAGACTTTTTTCTCCTGTAAAAAAATAGTACTGATTAACTTTTTTAAAAGAAAGATTTTACTGTAAATACGGATTTTTTTTTCTTTTTTCTGTTTTTTTTTTTCTTTCCTTTTTTTTTTTTTTTTTTTTTTTTTTTTTTTTTTGGTCTTTCTGTCCCTTTCCCTGGTTTGTTATTGTAACCTGTAGTGCCGACTCTGCTTCTGGAGAGGTGACGCAGGATAAAATGCTGACCCTGATGTTGTTTTTCATTCATAAATAAGTAGAAAGTTGTTTCTCCAGTCTTTTGGGAACACAGGACTTAAAAGTCACATCATGTGTAGATATTACAAGCAGCATTACCAAGACATGGCAAAAAGAGTTTGTCTGAACTGTAATGTTGCGTTTGTGACCCTATTCTGGGATTTTCAGAGGTACAAGGTTAGAATGCTACAATGTTACCACTGTGCCTTCCAATGTTTATATCATCGGAAACATAACATAATCAAAGTGGCTGTGATTTAACAAAATGATTAAGGTGTTACCTACATGTGTAGCCGAAGTAGTGTGCAGTGAGGCGTTTCTGAATACATGGTCAGATTTTTGGAAAAAAAAAAAACAAAACAAAAAAAAAACAAGTAAAGTTCAAAAACCATCAAATGAGAAAATTGCAAGTAGTGTGACAGAGCTGATTGATTTTGTTGCTTTCTTGATTTTTTGTTTTCAAAATGGGTTTACTAAGATGTAGATGACTTAACTGCCTCCTCCTTCGTCTGAAAAAATGCCAATATTCAATCATCATGCAGCATTATAACAAGCCTTATAAGTCCTAAAGCATTAAGTTGCACTTTCTTGAGGAGGGGTAGTGCAGTATTTCTCTGGCCAGTATGAATGAAGTTTATACTTAACATATTTGATAGAAACATAGATCAAGCTATGGCACAGCAACTCATCAGATAGCTAGCTTTGACGTCTGGGCACAATTGAACCAACTTCCATCGTGAATCTTTATAATGATTGACTTTGGTGTATAGTGTGCAGTAAACAAATAGTGCTCCTAGTTAAGTA